>NW_028318432.1:5415000-5765000 GCF_062004578.1 Staurois parvus | reverse complement strand
GAGTCCTATCTTTATTTTTTACTTTCTATGTCCCATTGGAGAGATTTTCCTTCACTTCCTGTCCTGAAGACAGTGCGAAATCTGAGGAAATTCATATAAAGGCATACACAACTCCAGTTCCTCTTGTTCAACCCATAGGATCAATGAGAGAAATCAACTGATCCCTCCATCTGCATTAAACAGCATGAATGGAAGAATGTCTCCTTCCGGCTATTGTATTCAAGCAGCTGTAGTGCCTGTGCCTGCCTGAATGCAATGGTGCTGCAGAGCAGTGACTGCATCTGATAATTTTCCACCCACAATAATTTTTCAATTAACTTTTGTTGAGCCAGGTGGTGCTTGCAGGGCCACCCAGGGCTGCCAATTCAGCAGGAAGCCATCTATGGTGGCCGTATTGGACAGTTGTCAGCAGAGCCAATATCTCCACTTCAAGATTTAGCTTCCCCTCTACCTTTGATGACAACTTTAAAATGTTAGATTTTCCCTCACTTTTTGTCGCAGAAAGAAAAGGGTAAAACAACCCAGCGGGGACACAGACTGCATAAAAAACTTGCTGGTCCTTACCTACTCAGTACTAAACAAACAAAAAAGGTTTGAGCCATGGCTGACTCTCTTTAAAGTAGATCATATGATATCCTGATAAATATTTTTTCTTCCCTCTGATAAGGAAGGTACATCTTCACTCTTCTTACAATGTAATATATCTTCTTCATTCTCTCCTGTTACTTAGGCGTTATGTCTCTGCTGCGGCCCCTTCTTCTGGATGTGGTCCCAACTATCCAGCAGACCTCTGCTCTGGCTCTCGGGAGGCTAGCCAATTATAATGATGATCTGGCAGAAGCAGTTGTTAAAGGAGACATTCTTCCACAGCTTGTATATTCACTCGCCGAACAGAATGTAAGTCAATACTTTATGGAGTTTTGTTTCTGATTTTCTACAATTGTTGCAATTAACATAACTAATAAGAAACACAATTCTGCATCTAGATCAAGTTCAAAGGTGGCTATCCATTATATATTTGAGCAAATACCTTTCTGACTTTATCCTTTTAAAGAATAAAGTGAACCTGTCACCTGTTTTTCAGTTCATAAGCAGAACTTTTTGTTTTCACAATGATAGTTGCCTGTTTGTGATACTTACCCACTTGCTTAACCTCTTTGAATCACTAACCCAGAACAAGATCGCTAATAAGGTCTTCTGAAATTTCATAAGCTGGCAATACACAAGTAGAATTTTGTTCTAACTTTTTCTTTTTAGGAACTTTTGTTTGATTTCCTAAATGTTAGCAGTGTCAAATTTGTTAACGACTGCAGTGACGAAAAAATTCAATGGAACAGAATTGAAATTTGTTCTCTAATGACGAATTTCTATCAGTGTTTGTCATTCTCATTCAGGAAAGTATTTTCGTTTCAAAGTCAAATGTTAAAAGCAAACAAAATTTTGTAGTGATTTTGAGCATCATTGATCAAGTCATCAGGAATTTTCAGACAAATGTTCGTTCAAAAATGTACAAGTGTATGGCCCTGCTTGTTTCAAGTCGATGATTAAAAAAAAGTACAAAAACCAGAAGGTCAGTATGTAAACCAGCAGCTAGCATTTTCTGAAGAAGGTCAGCAGTCGAATCCCTTATATATCTCCTAAAGTAGAACTAACCTCTAAACGTGAAGACTTGCTGAGTTACAGGGAACATACAGAAGTGTTAATTGTGCCTAGACAGCACCCTCATAATTTTACCTTTTTTGTCTTGAATTTCTTACAAATAACAGTGTACTTTATGGTATGTGAGGGTACCTAGGTACTCCTACAGCTTTCTCTTTAACAAAGGTTTGCTTTAGACGTAAAATTCCTGTCTAGGAGCAGGAACCACAAGGTAGCTGGTAATAACTGTCACGATCGCAAGATCGCCGCCACCAACATGCGACAATCTCATGACCGCTGCCACCAATATGTCACGATCGCGGCGTCAGACCCCAGACCTTCTCACCAAACTCGTGACCGAAGGACCGGCCGATCCAGACCGCGATGTGACGTGCGTAACAATGCCACACCCAGCTGCACCCTACACAGCGATTTCCCAGCTAATGGATTTCAATCTGTGCCTGCAGCCTGGATGCGCTTGTTACTGAGTTGGGTTAATTACGCAACTGACCCTTACACTGCCACCACCCCTTTTTGTACAGAGAAAGGGGAGACTCTCTTTATCAAATATACACTGTAATGGTTGAAAATTCGTCTGTCCAGTACGGTCACCGCAGGCCTATTGGGCAGAGGATTAAACAAACACAGTAGCGTCTCTTTAGAGGCAGGAATTTGTAAATTGCAATTAAGCGATTTAGAAACAGTTTAACACTTTCAGAAAGAAAGATTTATTACTAAAAGAGCCAAACAGGTGCAATAAAATATTTACAGAAAAAGATGTAACTAAGAGATATATATATATATATATATATATATATATATATATATATTTATATATATATACATACAAAGAACCATAGCACAGCAAAGAGATATCAGAGAGGAAGTTAAAGGGTTAAGTTACTTGCCAATTAAGCCTTAGCCATAAGCAGATCAAAGTTTCAGAGCAAAGGGTCTCCCCAGGTGGTATATTGATGTTACAATTGGGAGATGTCTTCAACTTCACTTTTTAGGCCTGCTAGCCTGTGTTTTAAAGTCTGGGGGCTCTGAGTAACTGACCAATACTCTGTTTAGGGAGGGATCGTCGGGCGGACTCTGAATTAGAACCAACATCTTCATAATCCATGATATGAAACATAGGGGACAAACTGACCTGAGGGATGCTCATTTAATTCTGCCACCTAAGCTGCTAGGTCTTATGAGGTTACAATCTCCTCAACTCCTGGGAAAAGCTGCCTTATCTCGGTTACGAAGTGAGAAATTACACATGTCCTTGGGCAGGGAGTCTCTGTCTCACCTGGGGGGCTTTGTAGCTCTGGGCCCCCTGCTGCTTTACCTGCCAATGACACTTTTAACACACACACATCTGTCACTGTGCCTCTCAGGAAGAGAGGGGGAAGGAGAAAAGGAAATGAGAGACACAATATATACTCCATACCAAGATGGAGGTGCCTACAAAATGGCTGAACTGCGTACTTCACTGTGTTTTGCGCAGTTTTTGCGACAAAAACTTTCTCAGTCCCCTCTAAATCTGGTTTCCCTAATACTGACTTTCATGATTCAAAGGCCAAGACCCACTCTCCAGCTACCCCCCTGTTTAATGAGAGCACCTTTCACACCTTGGGCCTGCCCACAGCCTTCCTTAAGTTTGGCCCTCAGGCCTGCCCCTAGCCTTCCTATCATCTGGCTTCTGTGCTGGAAATTCTCCCATTGTATCAAAGAGCAGCACTGAGTCTTTGCGTTTGCATAAATAATTCATGTGTATGCCAATGAATAGAGCCTAAATGGCAGGTTGTTGTATAGAGCAGACACTTGACCCGGGATAAGCAGGTGGTTGTTTATTGCATTTAAATGGCCCCATAAGAGACTGTTAAAACCACATCACCTAAACTAAAGCAGTTCTCTCCTACCTTAATAAACATATTGGAGTATCTGCACAGACTATCTGTAGACAGCGGCATAGTTACCTCAAGGCAAACAAGGCTTTTGCCTAGGGCGGAAATTTTCAGGGGGGTGGAAGAGTGGAAACAAGTGGCAGGGATAAGGACCTGGTCAGCTTTGCCATGAGATCCGAAGGAGGCTGCGCTGGTGGAGGGCGCCCGATTTTAGTGTTGCCTAGGGTAGCACATGAACTAAATACACCACTGGCTGTAGAGGAAAGTAGAATGCCTGTGTCTCCATATTACCCAACTCCATCTGTAAAGGTACATATAAGAGACAAATTATCATTCAGAATGTTGGTCAGGCAACCTATATTCTGGAGATCAATAGCTGTTTTTTTGGTTGTTACTGAATAATCATCCCAATCTTTCCTTTACATATGTGTTTCTTTATCGTACATCACGGGACACAGAACAGGCTATTCATGACTATGTGGGTTATATGCCACCTATAGGTGAATGGACACTTGCAGACCAATCAAACAGCAATTCCTACCCATATAACACCTCCTACACCGGAAGTACTTCAGTTTTTTCACCAGTGTCTGTAAAGTGCATGGTCACTGATATGCTGCATGTGCTCTTGGAGGTCTGGAATAGTTCTGCTGCGAATCAAGGACTTTAATCGGATCCCTTCAAAAGCTGTTTGCCAAAATGGATGTTACCTGAGCCTCTTTGGATAGGAGAGAAGAATCCTCAAGATTTTCCTGTAATGCAGCCTTACGGCGCTGTACCCTGCAAAATGGAACCCTGTGCAGTGTTTGATCTTGTCTGAGGTGCTTTGCAGCAGGGTGCTAAACAGGTTCAAGGGGGTAGACCACAGATGTAAGGGGGGCCGAGTCCTTGAAGGTCTT
Source organism: Staurois parvus (assembly GCF_062004578.1). NCBI lineage: Eukaryota > Metazoa > Chordata > Amphibia > Anura > Ranidae > Staurois > Staurois parvus. The sequence goes on along the minus strand of NW_028318432.1, from coordinate 5,760,568 downwards.
TTATGACAGAGCCCACCGTGATGGGTAAAGGTTGGACTCCTGTTATGATTTAGAGTCCTGTGGTGGGAAGTTTTACATTTGCAGTGTTTCTTTGAAAATCTGACTGTCTGGTCAATCTTTCAGTGGTCACTGGGGGCAATGTGCTTTTTGGTCTGGCCAGACCCTGCTCTGTGTGTCTCTGAAGGCAAATTGAGCTGCGGTGTACTCTAACCACTAGAGGCCGCGGTGCCACTCTGTATAGCCTACTCTTTCATTTTTTAATATTTATTTTACATACTGTAGTTTGTTTTTCTCTCTGAAAGGAAAGAGAGAGATGCAATATATCTCTCTCTGTCATTCAGAAAGAAAATTAACCAAATGTAATATCTCCTGTGCTCCGGGACCCAGGCCGGTGGTGAGTAGATGGAATCAAACTCCAAAAAGAAAGGAACCACCGGAATAAACAAGGTCGTGCAGCTCCACATCAAGGCTGGGGAAGCCCAAACAAAACTGTGAAGGAGAACAACAAAAGAGAAGCGCACCAACCTTGCGCATTACCTCAGTACCATTCTTTTATTCAATAAATTTTTGGTTACTCACAAACAGCGAATAAAAACAAGCATGTAAGTCCTCAAAGGGACTTTAGAGGCAAGATGCCAATGCGAATCCCATCATGGAGGAAGCCACTCAGTACAGCTGACGCGTTTCGAAGGACATGCCTTCTTCCTCAGAGGAATGAGGAAGAAGGCATGTCCTTCGAAACGCGTCAGCTGTACTGAGTGGCTTCCTCCATGATGGGATTCGCATTGGCATCTTGCCTCTAAAGTCCCTTTGAGGACTTACATGCTTGTTTTTATTCGCTGTTTGTGAGTACCATTCTTTTATTCAATAAATTTTTGGTTACTGAGGTAATGCGCAAGGTTGGTGCGCTTCTCTTTTGTTGTTCTCCTTCACAATTCAGAGAGAAAACACAGGGGCAGGCTTCATAGCGACTGATCACTGTGATAGCCAATCAGAGGCTATCACAGAGATCAGGTGACCCAGAATTGGGAGTTCCAGGTCCCGATCGTTAATACAGGACTTGGGGCTCATGGTGAGACCCCAGTCTCTGTGTTAGGAGCATGCCACACCACGCGCCCCCAGCACAAAGGGAGATACGCAAATTTGTCTCCCCACAGCAGAAAGCCCAGTGTGGTGAGGCTGCATATTTGTATGGAGTCAGAATCAAGGGGTTAAAGGAGTTGGGTCTCCAGGGTAGCTTGTATTTGATCTGCAGGAGCTTACATTTAGGCTGTACTGCTGTGGCTTAGAGGCTGCATTCAGGCTGAGTTTGATACATATGTGCTTGACTAGTCCTGCAAAACTAATATGGAGCCAAGTGCAGTAAATGTCGATACAGTCCTTTGATGAAACAATACACTTCTAGAAAGCGGAGTAGGGCAGTTGCAGCATTGTATTGCATTATTGCATGCACACCTTGCATAAACTGCATACGTACATGCATACTTAACCTCCCTGGCGGTATGATTATTTCAGATTTTTGGTGCTGAAAGCGGTACCATTTTTTTGCATGGAAATATGTATTTTTTTTATTGTAGGCTGTAATTTTTAGGAAAAACTCACTGAAATCTGTCCGAACAAGAGTCTAGTAAACATCCCGGGTAGGATAAAATTTGAAACACAAAATCATAAATTATAATTTAATAAATAATCATAAAAATAATATAAAAATAATAAAAAATTTAATTCAATAATATAATCAAACCAAAAACACTGAAATGTGAAATAGAGCGCCAAGTTCGCACATTGCTGAGCTCAGTTGCAAAATCGTTTTCAGTTTCTGATGACGAATTTCCCCCACGAATCATTATCACTCAATTCTGTAAGTGGTTCTAATTTACTATCGCTGTTCTCTAGCTGATCTAAACCGCTTTTGACCTAAAGGGACACTTTTTGGACGCCATGGACATTTCTCAGTTTCCAGGCAGAAAGAACAGACAAAATGCAGGCAGGGCACAGGACAAAGCACTAGGGACAATATGTATGTGAAATAGGTTGAAACAGCAATGTTTTACTGTGTAAAATGAAAAAAAAAAAAAAATGACATTTTTTAAAATTTTTAAATTTCCCGCCGCCGGCGGCGCCCGTACGTCCCGACGTCACAGGGACAGGACACAGAAGCCGGATGCCGGCATCGGCCGGAGGAGATGGCCGGGGACGCTGCAGGGGACACATCGTGGGAGCGCTGGGTAAGGTAAGTGAAGAACACTTGCCGGAGCAGCGCCGCATGGTATTCCCGAGTGTAGCTCGGGGTTACCGCTTTTGGTACTGAAATGTTACCCCGAGCTACACTCGGGAATACCGCCAAGGAGGTTAAGTGCATACTTGCAAAACTGTATACATAGATCCATACTTATCTTTGCAAAGACTGCATATGTTCATGCATACCTAAATGTATACTTGCATAGACTACATACTTATACTTGCATAAAATGCATACGTACATGCATGCTTGTGTGAACAGCGAACTTGTATAATCTGCATACTTGCATATCTGAGTACCTGTATATTTGCATAAACTAAACTGCATAAATCTTCAAAATCAATAAATAAGCCCTATATTCACCGCACAAATGAGATGTGAAAATGTGTATATATATATAAAAAAAAAGGACCTAAGTCAATAAATGAATGCATAGAATGTGTAAGCATGGAGCTGCCCTAATATTTAATAATGCAATAATCTCCTCATGAAACAATGATGAATAAAAGCAGCACTCAGTTCACCCAATTCAGTAGCACTCATCAGATATCGTGGCCCATCCAAACCTGATATGCAATAGCGCTTATGGTGAGTGTCAGCGTAGTACAGATCATCAATCAACAAACCCTTCATCAATTAGAGGATGATATGATAGCGGGACATCCTCCAAACTATTACACTCCGTAATCAAGGAAAGATGTAAAAGAAAACTTATAGCGTGAATCCATTAAAATGAAGGGTTTGTTGATTGATGATCTGTACTATGCTGACACTCACCATAAGCACTATTGCCGATCAGGTTTGGAGGGGCCACGATATCTGGTTAGTGCTACTGAATTGGGGGATGTGTTCCTCTGGAGCACGTGGTGATATCTGAGTGCACTTTATTCAATCAGTTATTATGTTGTTCACATGGTGATTTCGGTGGATCAATAAGGACTTTGCACTTCATCACAATTTTCATTTTTCAGTTGATGGACTTATGTTAAATTAGTTAAATATTCACAGTGTTATATTTTGTGTCATATTTTCACTCTGCTAGTGTTATATATATATATATATATATATATATATATATATATATATATATTTGCGATTTGTGCACAAACTGCATAAACGCATACTTGTATACTTGCATAACTGCATACCTATGTACCTACATAACTACATACCTGTGTACCTGCATAGCTACATACTTGCATGCCTGCGTGATTGCATAGCTGTAGACCAACATGGCTATGTACCTGCATTCCTGTGGGGCTGCATAGTTAGGTGGCAATATAGTTGTTACATTATTGACTTAAATGGTCCCAGAAGGGGGAAGCATCTGAGAGGCAGGTGCACCACCCTCAGGTCCAGTGGATTCAGGGGGGGTGCCTGGCAGTGTTCACATTTCATGATAGCCCAGTGGTGTCAGGTTTATCTGGGCCACTGTGTTTGCCTGGCATTGCAGCTATTTCTGGTGGCGGAGCTGCAGTGCACTGCGGTGCATCACCCTGAATGCACATGATGTTGTCTGAACTCGGTGGCTAGGCAGGGTCAGCCCTGGTTAGTTCTTGGAGGGGAGACTGCTTGGGAATCCCAGGTGCTGTAAAATTTTCCTCTACAGATTCTGAGACGGCTGTGTTTTGAGAAGTACCTCAGGCAGAGGATGCTAGGGTAGCCTCCGAGGTAATTCGAGACACTCGACAGACACTGTGTAGAAAAATCCAATTTTTAAAGGGAACATTTTTACTTTGATAGTTTATATAAATTAATGAGGTACTTGTATATGTTTTGAAATTATTTAGTTGTACTAACAAATAAACATTTAAAGTGTAACTCCACCTTGGCGGGAACAAATGGTAAATTGTAATTGAATGTTATTAAAATTATCTTTCCTGTTCAATCTCTGTACTTTTCTGTAAAATTCAAAGCAATATGGTAGGCTGGAGTTGGCATATAGAACCTCTCCAAAAATGTAATTTCCTGCTTGTGTGATATAGCTCACTGTTTTTCCAGAAGTCTGCACTAAAGTGGTTGTAAACCCTTACATACGGTATACCCAGTGAAATGACTGGCCTCAGGTGATGCAAAGTGATTAAACAAATCCTCCCACATACGTTGTACCTGTTTATCTGTAGTCTTCTCTTCATCCATTCAAAGTGCAGAATTTACACAACATTTCTGATCTCTGAAAAGAGGGGGCGGGGAGCTAAAGTTATATCAGTGAAGAGTGCTCTGAGAGCTGATTGGAGGGAAGAGACCCCCCCCCCCTTTCACAAAGCACACAGTAACAAAGCCGAGACTGTCAATCTGCTGGAGATCCCTCCCCATCATTATTTTTCTCTTGGTGCCAGGAAAACTTGTCAGAAGATAGCAGAGGGAAGAAGTGGCAGACAGAATTGCCACCCAGTGCTCTGGATTTTGACAAGTACACACTGTAGAGGGATGTGCTTTATTCATATTTAATCTCTGATGCTTATAACCACTTTAAGATACATGTCAGATTTTAGGCAATCTCTGTAGCATAAATTTCATTTTCTGGTGAAATACTTCCAAAGGGTTACTTTTAAAGGGAAGTAGAACCTGGCACTTTTCACATTAACAGCTGTTATTTTAGCTGAGAGAGAGCAGGACCAATGACTGGTCGTGCATTTCACACCTAGGCCTTTACTGATGTCCTAGCTGAATCAAACCAGCAATTTCTGGCTTAAAATTTAGTATAGAAAATACAAGGACAACGAAAATGCTGGGTCTGGATAAGCTGGGGGTGAACTGTATAAAACAAATTGTAAATAAATGTATTGTACTCACCAAAAGTACTTATCTGTGCACAAAATCCACCCTCCTTTCTTTCCTCAAGAAGAGTTGTGCAGGTTATCTGTATGTTTCAGTTCCAACAATAAGTTTAGGTAGGATATATGAGCAAAATGCTCACTATTGTTTCTTGGCCCTACTGCAATAACAAATAATATATACTTTAAAGAGGATCTTCAGCCTGTTTGAAAAAAATACTATAGCTGCTGACTTTTAATAAAAAGACATTTACCTGTCCAGGGATCCAGCACCATCCTCACCCAGACCAGTTCTTCACCGGTCTTCGGGCCCCCAGTGGGCTGTGAGTCCTTGCGGCTTTCCACTGTGTAAGAGTTTACAGGCGGGAGAGGGGGGAGAACTTCCAGTAGAATCGGCTAGGTGATCTGACTGGAAGTGGGAGTGGGTACCTACCATAAATAGGTACCCCCTCCCCCCTCCCTCCCCTTAACAAAATGTCCAAAAGTGTTAGAGGAGTGGGGGGGGGGGGCATAAAGCAGAAATTCCCTTTTTAGGTTGAAGTTCCACTTTATTGTAAGTGGTATTGCTGTGAAGGTTAGGAGTAGGAGAATTTTTGGTGGAAGGTCAAGGTAATGGCAAAAAAATTACAGCTTTTTTTTACTATTTTGGGCCAGATTTCCTTTGATAATAAGAGAACAGTAGATCTCTACTGTATTACCATCTACCACCAAATGAAAGCCAAAGTAGTCTTGTAAAAACAAGGTATATTTCATTTGTATACACTAAGTAATTGTGATGATATGTACAGTTTTACTAACACATGCCAAAGTTGCAAAACTGGGTTTAGGCTTTAGGATTTGTTTTACCATCGTGCATGAAGGGTTTAAAGCCCAGAAATACATTGTTTTTACTCAGAAGCCTAAAAAGTATAGAAATAAAAAATGAAGCTCTCTATACTCTGATTTCCTTCCAGGTTAAATGATGGAGGGTGTGGAACTGGACTTGAAACACAGAGCCCTGTAGTTGTTTACATGTCTGTTAACTGCAGAGTGTTGTTTTTAGAACATGCCCTATAGTGAGACAGTAATGCATATTAGTACACAAACTTGATGGACCCAAATCAAAAGTTCTTTAATGTTTAGGGAATATCCCCTCCCTCCTAGATTGTAAGCTCGAAAGAGCAGGGCCCTCGATCCCCTCATGTTTTGCATTGTATTGTTATTGTTCTGTCACATGTTCTGTCCCCCTTTGTAATGTACAGCGCTGAGCGAACTATCGGCGCTTTATAAATACTGTATAATAATAATAATATCCAGTTCACTGTGTTTAGTTGCATTGTGCAAAGGATTCCAGATCACTTGATATCATCTGCACAGCATTGGTGCCTAAGGGATTCAATGTCGATTTTATAGTACCATCTTGCCACTTCACATGAAGTTACACCTTTTCCTAATTTTGCATACATATTCATTTTGTGGATTTATATGTGCCATCTACAGTTGTTTAACCACAACTCAGTTGTTCTACATAAAAACAATTCAACATTCAGCTGCAGGCTAGCGAATCTTATTTCACCCTTTCTGACTCTCAGAGAGCTACAGGTCGCTTTGCTGTGCATTACCGGCCAGGATTTAACCATCTAATGTCAGAATATTAAAAATGAAATCCTTCCACCCTGCTGTGGCAGCCAAGGGATTAGCTTTCAAATATCTGATAGGCTTACTTGAGAAGAGGTAGACTTGGAGGGCTTTTAAAAAAATTATGTAATTTTCTTGGTTAGAAGGAAAGTATTTTTTTTTTTTTTTTTTAAATAATGTTATGGCTATATTTTTGGAATGTGCGCCACAGTCCTTCTACATGCACTAAAGTTTTTCTGAAAATACAATACAACAGACTGAGTTTAGACCTATAAATAGCTCAGTTAACCCGTTTACTGGTGGTGGGGCCAGCTGTAAATGCTTTTGAAGGCCTTCCGGGGTTAATTTAAAAAAATTGTCAGGATGATAAACTGTGCAGAGTACTGAAGCACAAACACATTTAATCTGTCTCTCAGTTCCAGAGTCACTGGACAGAAGCCAGCTTTAGCAAATAAACCTAAGTAAGTGGAAACTTTCTCAGTCTTGGTTCTGAGAACTGACAGTGAACTGCACCGGGACGTTTTCACCTTGCGTGCCCACTTCAGATTTTAAAAGGTGCAGTAAAACTCTTGGGGTAGACCATAACCCTTTTATTTTTTTAACATTACCCAAGTATTGTAACGCCAGCAATAAAAAATAAATATATTGATGAACCTTTTTCAGGCACAGGAATGTTTTGATTTTTTTTCCCCAATTTTTTTTAATTTGAACTTTATGTAAAACCTAACAATGAACTTCTTATATTTGCTCTGTTTGTTAAATGCATCATTGAAAGTGTTTATTATATATGTTCAATAAGAGAAAAAAACATGTTGATCCTACCAGAAATCTTTGTGAGCTGATAATTTTCTATGATGTCTGTTGGTGCTGCACTCCTTACACTTAGCACTAGTCCTAGTGTTCTCTTTTGTGGACTACAAAACACTTCTGTGTTATTGAGATGAGGGGAGGGAAAAGTGTTCTATAGACCTGTCCCTGTTCAAGGGTAACAACACTACTTCTCCACAGATGTAGTACAGTGAGTGAGCCTAGAACAAAAGTGTGTTGCTGTCAGGATCACCTGATGAAGTTAAGGGGGGAAAAAAACTGAAAAAAAAACAAAAGAAAACTAATACATCTACAGACAGGTAAGCTGCAATGCATAACCTTTTGTTCTTGTGTTTATATAGCTTTTAATTCACTTTTGTTCTTGGTTTCTTGAGTATTTTAACCACAATTGTTTTTAATTTGTCACACGTAAAAATCTGCATATTTTGCTAGAATTACTATATACCCCTAAAAATTTGAAATTTTCTGAAAGCAAAGCCTCTGTGGTATAAAATGGTAGTAGTTGCAATTTTTTATGTTGCACATTATTTGTACAGCTATTTACCAAACACATTTTTAGGAAAAAAAATGCACTAAAATATATTTTAGTGCAAACAAACACAATAGTATATTTATTATTTTTAGTAAAGGATGGGGTTACATCAAATAGAAACGAAACAAGTCAAGCTTTACCTCTTTTGCTTACAGCAGGGGGTTTTACACACACTCCCAGTAGCTGCAGCCACCGGGACTGTGTAAATCTGACAAGCCGGATTGCTTTTATACTAACCAGTAAAGGACATACGTCCGCTCTCCTCTCTTTCTTGTTGCTGTCAGTTCCCCTGGCCCGGGAAAGAATGCATTGCAATGAGAACTGCATTGCATTATATTCAGTGGAGCACAGGGGAGACATCCAGGGTCTAAAAGAAAAAAAGTCACATTAAATAGAACCTGTCACCAAAAAAAGCATCACACTGGAGACTTTTTGTCCCCATGTGGTGAAAAAAAAAGTTAAAGGATAAAGTCACCTTTTGACAAAAAATAATGCATATTTTTTTGCAGGTCAAATAATGTCATTATTTTTTGTTACATGAGCCTGTAAAGCATTGCAACAGCGATCAGCATCACTGGTGCCAAGCAGGTCTAAGGCTGTCAGGACACGTAGTTCATTAATTCACAGAACTCTGCCCACACGGTCGCCCTGTTTTTAAAAAGTGACAGCTGGTACGGGGAACTTCTCCACCTACTGCTGGCACGGGGGGGGGGGGGGGGTCAAGCAGTGGCTGCAGCAGTGGGAACATGGGTGGAACTTGAAACATGTGCCCAAAGGTGAACTTCTCCTTTTAAGTAAAAAAAATTCTAGCATCAGACCTCCTCCACAACGCTAAACTGGTGACCTATAGGGGCTTTTTAAAGTATCGCCTATAGGAAATATAGGGTACTGACGTTTATTGCCATTTCATGGGCGCATGCATATTTAAAGTTGGACATGTTGGGCATCTTTTTACTGAGTGCAACCTCATCTTTTATATGCTACCAAAAAATTAGTAATTTATTGTGTATGAGTGCACTAAAATTAACTTTAATGTTTTTTTTACAGAAATTTTGTGTTTCCTTTCCTAGACCTTTGCAGTAATATTGTGTGACATGGAACTACCACAATTTTATTTTCTAGGGCAGCCTTTCTCAACCAGGGTGCCTTGAGGCTTCTTTAGGGGTGCCTTGGCAAAATGTCTACAAATTGCCCAAAACTTGTATACAAGCCTGCCTTTTAGTTACACAAAGCCACAGGTTTTCATTGTGCACCATTACGATCTTCTAGCCGCCAGCATCCTGACAACCAATTACATCGGCAGTTGATAAGGAGGATGTCAGCTGCCTGCACAGGATCCTAGTTAGACCCTCTCCTGCCCCTCTCCATCCATGCTGAGGTCACATTAGCTCAGTGATGGAGAAAGGAAACACTGGAATATTAATGAGTACCAGTGTGAAAAAGTGTATTTGCTCTGGAAGAATAAATCCCCTCTAATATTGGGTGTCCTGCATCTATGGATGTTGCTGTGTTAAATAAAACTATTTGAATAGTTTTTCACAATTTAGAATGGGGTGCCTCATGACTGTCCAAAATTTTAAAGGGTGCCTTGGGACTGTCCAAAATTTTAAAGGGTGCCTGAGGACTGTCCAAAATTTTAAAGGGTGCCTCAGGACTGTCCATAACTGTAAAAGGTGCCTTAGGACTGTCCATAATTTTAAAGGGTGCCTTGACTGAAAAAAGGTTGAGAAACACTGGTCTAGGGTGTCTGCTTTCAGAAAATGGTAATGCAATGACACAGAAAACTCAGTAGAAGTAGCACTTGGCAATCAACAGTACCTTGTCAAAGAAACAAATCAGTCAAGTAACTTAATATATTGCCACTTAGCAAAGTTGATAACTGAACAAGCATAGGATTGAATCAACATGGCAACACCCTTAGCATACATGAAGATGAGTGCTAAGGAGTAACTGTAGGAGTAACTTTTGGTTTCCAGATCAGCATAAACAGCAGCAAGGCTACTGTAGGTGCATCAATGGGCTGTAATGAAACTTCAGAAACATTGGTGTTGCAGTGTAGGATGTAAAGATACAACAGATAAGGCAAAGAAAGAGTCAAAGCGGAGTAGGGTAAGGCACAGATGTGATGTGGTATGCTTAATATCCTGCCTCAAATAACTCCTGCTGTCAGAGAATATTTTGGCCGAGGAGCCCTCTCACTGGTCCCTGCGATGCAGCACAGTAGGTTGGGGTGTCTCTCTCCTCTCCCTCTCCTCTCCTCTCTCCTCTCCTCTTCTCTCTCTCTTTTCTACCTCTCTCTTTTCTATCTCTCTCTTTTCTATCTCTCTCTTCTCTCTCTCTCTCTCTCTCTCTCTCTCTTCTCTCTCTCTCTCTTTTCTCTTTTCTCTCTCTCTATTTTCCAGTCCTTCCATGGCAATGACAAAGCTCGATCACTATGGTCAGCATTGTGCAGCAAAGGTGTCTCATTCCCACTCCCCCCAGACCTCCCAACTGATCTCTCTTAGGCCCGGTCTGGCATCTGTCCAACCCTGGCTACAGATGTGCACTCCCTGAATCCCTGGTGCCAATAGATGTTTTTCCAGGCAGTCCAGTAAAAATCATCTTGCCCTTGAAGTATAAAGAGTCCACTGGTCCCATTGTATGGCTGCTGTTTCAAATTACAGCTCTCTTGGTTCACAGCACTCTGCCTAGAAGTCCATAGGCTGGCATGGCTTTGGGGATAAGGTTTGCATAATATCAACATAATAGTAGAAAGTACAGCAACAGAGGGCATTGTCTCCTTCTCCATGTTTCTGTAGCCTAGTGCCTGGCTTTGAAAATTAGTATTTTTAAAAAAGACTACAATTGTTTTATGACACATAGTGCTTTAGCAAACTAAATATCAAGCTAGGGTTCACATCTACATTAAAGCCCAATTTTTTTTTCCCCATGCAGTGGGGCTGTGCCTTCACTGCATGGGTCAACTGCTAATTTTTTCTCTAGGGTTCAGCACAAAGTTTAAATCATGCTCCACCACCTTCGATAGTATTAGTTGCAATTACCAAGAGTTCTGCCCCTCTGCTTTAGTTATTGCTTCATAATCGATGGCATGGACCCCAATTCCTTGTCTCTGTTTCTGCCATCATTATCATTTTCTTTGAATTACCAATTACCACACTGCTGGGCCCTTGGTTTGGTTCCCATCTCTCTTCTCAAATCTGATTGGTGTATAAGGATCGTATAAAAATGGTTTTACCCTGTGTTATTGTGTTATAGAATGAGACTGTTTATGATGGTGTGTTTGTAGAACATCTATATGTATATATGAAGCAACTCAACCATGCCTTTTTTTTCATGTTAATCACTCATGATCCTCAACCCTGAACCCCGCTCCTTGTTTCTCAGTTCATGTTTACCCTATTGCTTTCCTTTACCCTCTCTCCCATTCTTTTTTTTTTTTGTAAAATTCTTTTTATTAAGTTTAACAAGTGCTGCAACCATCAAGACAGTAACACGAAAAAAAAACGCCACAGCGGAATTACAGCAGACAGTAGGGCAAAAACCCCAAAACAGTCAACAGCAGACATTGCCTCACCTAACATGCACAGCTAAAGTTCACCAGAAGGAGAACAGATACTAAGACTGGTGAGGCGTAACCCACAGTAGGATAGTCATAGACAAATTATTGGTCCATGTCCTGCCATCCCTCCCTACAAAGAAATAAGATTTCTGAGAAACAACCCACATAATACTGTCAAGTGTGAAACATACAGGGTAGAACAAGGTGACCCATTTATAACCATGAATGGCAAGGCACATAGTGTCAGCTAATACTCCCAGTAAACATGGTCATACTCAACACAGACAGTGACTACTAATATTGCTCATAACGGGACCTAACCAGAGACTGTGTTGAAGGAAGCTGTCCATCTGCCCCATACCTTGTCAAACATGGTAAAAGCCCCCCTACTCAGATAGGCAGCTTTATAGAATGGAACTGCTTTATTCACCAAAGCTTTCCTTGATGCTAGTTGGTGCAGAGGATTTCTTCCATGACAAAATAATTAATTTACTAGCAAAAAATAGCAGTAAAGTAAATAGCATGCGGATTGCTTTCGTGGTGGCCAGTGGCTCACCCAAGCTCAGCAAGCAGACTTCAATTAAAGATGGTACAGAAATAAAGTAACTGAGGTAATACAAGTGAATACTGCATGCTAAAAGGGCTTAATGCTAGAGCACTCCCAAAAAATATGCATAAAGTCTGCTGCAGGTGTAGAACATCTCCAGCACAGGGAAGACTGGCCCTAAATATCTTAGCAAGCCTAGCTAGGATAAAGTTTACTCTATGCAAAAATTTAAAGTGTATCAGATGGTCTCTAGAACATTAATGAGGAGGGCAGCCACAGGATGTTCATACAGTAATGAGACCCATTTAAGGAACATTGGGCTGAAGCCCATGCTCTGCAGAACATGTCTCATGAAAATCCAGTCTATGGAGTCAAATGCCTTCTCTAGGTTGAGAAACACCAGGGCCCCCCCAGTAGATACCTCAGGCTGGGTTGGGTTGGGTATGCGTGTGTGCTCTACTCTATGAATGTTGATATCCGTAGCCTTTTGGTGCATAAAGCCTATCTGGTCTGGAGAAATGAAATAACCTAGCACCTTAGTTAGCCTGGTGAAAATAATATAATCTGAGATCCCCAATTCATATTAATGCATACAAATACTATGGCCATTTTAGACAGGAGCCAAATAATCTACCACTATGTCTTTGAAGTATGGGAGGAAACCGGAGTACCAGGAGGAAACCCATGCAGACACAGGGAAAGCATGCAAACTCCAGGCAGGCAGCGCTGTGGTTGGGATTCAAACCAATGACCCAAGAGCTGCTATGCGGAAATGCTAATCACTTAGCCACTGTGCTGCATCATGTTGCTATACCAGAAAAGTAATTTTATGTATTGTCTGGTTGTATTGTAATTGGATATCAAACAAGATGATACTGTTACTATTTGTTGATGACCTTTATTGTAACATTGTGATGCTGAAATTGGAAAATAAAAATGATACAAAAGCACCCTGATATTATTATTATTATACAGTATTTATATAGCGCTAAAAGGTTTGCTCAGCGCTGTACATTATAGTGGGGGACAGAACATGAGACAATACAGTAACAAAACAAAGCACGAGGGATTCAAGGGCGATATATTTATTTCATTGTATAATTTAGCTGTTTGGTTGAAGCAGAGTCTTATTAAATCTTTCTTGTATGACGTACCTTTCTCTTCTTGTTCTTTTTGCTTCTCTTTCCTTATGATCTTTCTTAAAAAGATAAGAGGACGGGGAAAAAAGATCAACAACCACTGTTTGCAGCTGTAGGCTGGGTATGCTTAATTTGTGAGACAGTTACTAAACCACTAGGCCTGAAAGCCTTGCTTGCCTGGAGTCAGTCAGTGAAGAATTTTTAGTACATTTACTCTTATTTGCTTTGTGATGAGTCCAATAAAAGAAGAAAATATTCTGGCGTAATCCTTGGCTGTTTTTCAAAGCAGCATTGTGTGTGTGGAGCTGAAAAATCATCTCTGAGATCCAAAAAATGTAGTGCACTTGAAAATGATAATGACCCAAGGTGCCTTTGCCCAGATGGCAAAATCTTTGCAGAAGGAAATTTTGCAGTGTAGATCCCGATTCCTGCATACATTACATAGGCTGTTTTATTAGCTGTACATGAATCAATATCTCTGGCATTGTTACATGAATTGTTTTAAGCTGCCAGTGCTTCATAAATCTAAGACTTTTTTGTTTTTTTTTAATAAGCGCATTCCATTCAGTTTCTGCAAAAACAAAACTCCATTCTGCCTGCTTTACAGAAGAGTTTAATATTCTGCGGATGTGTATAACCTTACCCCAGCCACATCATATCTGTAAGCCCTTTGGGAAATTAATTTTTAATCCTTGACTAATTATCATTGCAGATATCCTCCATTTTGTATGTAACAGGTGAGGGAGAACCTTTGAATGTAATCTTTCAGTGTATTTAGTTAAAATTCCTTATAAATTGTTTAGCAAACACGGTAGATTTTTAAAAGAGGTTTTGCAGGCTGAATGTAAAAATGGTCACAAGCAAAACAAGTATTGCATGGTTTTAGGGTGGGGATTAATCTCTTGTTTATAAAAAAACAAAAACATATAGTGCTTGTTAGGGATCCGGGTATGACCAGAAATGTGTGGACTGACACAGGGAAGTAGCAGGCTTCAGGAACACAGGCGTAGTCAGGGCTGGAGAGGTGAAATGGTCAGGCAGGCCGTAAGGTACTGTCAGGTGCCGCCTGGCAGTGTCTCTAGCAGCCCACAGCACGGATTTCCTCAGGGCGCGGGGTCTAAGTCCCAGCCTGCTATTCACCAGGGCCCCTGATGGTGGGGATGGACTTGGTGCAGACTGGAACCAGGTCACGACCCCTGAGTGCGTCCGGCTGTGGTGGAGAGTGCAGGAACGGAGTCTGATGGGAAGAGGCAGGCAGACTTACTAAAGGTGATTCGTGCGGGATGGATGGATCGTCGGGTGAAGTAAGCGTAGTCAGACAGGCCGGGTCGGTATCGTGCGGGCAGCGTGGTACAGGAGGAGCAAGCAGAGAATGGTCGGGGTCACAAGCCAGGTTCTGCAGGTAGCGGGCAGCGCGGTACCGAGGATCAGGCAGAAGAATGGTCAGGCAAGCCAGGGGTTCAATTGGAAAAGTCAGCAGAGGTCAGGATCAGGCAGGGTCGGCAACAAATCAGATTGTCAGCAGAACAGGAACACAAGATACCAAGTACAGGGGCTCATGGGAAACATACACCAAGGCCCAGATCACAGGCCTGGTCATTCCTTATATGCACCTCCTGCAATCAGCCTCAGGTGTTTTGGCTGATTGCAGGAATGAGCCTCTGGTTGCTGAGAGCACCCGCTGGCCAGCCCTGGTACTGCAACCCACAAGGCAGGTGAGTCCCACCACTATTGGCGAGTCCATTCCTGACAGTGCTTTTTAACACCTGATAAATAGGGGTTTTCAATTTTAATACCACCATGTAAAAATTGCAATGTCTTGAATCCTTTTTCCTTTTAAAGAGGCTAATTTACATATACTCTTTTGAAGCCTTCTTACCTGGGATCCAGTCAAATCAAGACTGTACACCTAGAACAGTCTTCTCCTTTTTTTTTTTTTAAGAATTCATCATATTTTTTGAAAGCACATTTTATAACCAGCAAATGCACATTGTAAACTGTTAAAATGACTGATGAGGGAGTAGCCTTAGTGCTTGTAAAAATTTTTAGATATCACTCCGGCAATACTTTTGTGTTCATAATGCACAGCTTTCTGAGATGAGAGAGAGGGAAACTTTTTTAATCACAGAGTATGTAGGCAAAGGACACTGCCTGTCACACCCCAATTACATAGAACCAAAAATGTATAATATAATTATAATGTAATTTTTATAAAGGTTGTTTGGATTCATCAAACCAAAATGAGGGACATTTGAGAAGCAAAGAGGGACAGAAGGTTTTTGTTCCAAAAGGACAGTCCCTCATAATGAGGAGCAATGTGTGTTTTTTACCAAAATACACTGCTCAAAAAAATGAAAGGAACACTTTTTAATCAGAGTATAGCATCAAGTCAATTAAACTCATGGGATATTGATCTGGTCAGTTGTGCTTTTCACAGATGAGAGCAGGTTCACCCTGAGCACATGTGACAGACGTGAAAAGGTCTGGAGAAGCCGTGGAAAATGTTATGCTTCCTGTAACATCGTTCATCACTGACCCACCATCAAAACGGTCATGCTGGTCTGGGGAGGCATATTTATGGAGGGACGCACAGACCTCTACAGGCTAGACAATGGCACCCTAACTGCCATTAGGTATCGGGATGAATTCCTTGGACCCATTGTAAGACCCTAAGCTGGTGCAATGGGTTCTGGGTTCCTCCTGGTGCACAACAATTCCCGGCCTCATGTGGTGAGAGTATACAGGCAGTTCCTGGAGGAATGAATTGATACCATTGAATGGCCCGGACGCTCGCCTGACCTAAATCCAATAGAACACCTCTGGGATATCATGTTTCGGTCCATCCGACACTGCCAGGTTACACCTCAGACTGTCCAGGAGCTCGGTGATGCCCTGGTCCAGATCTGGGAGGAACTACCCCAGGACACCATCCGTCATCTCATTAGGAACATGCCCCGATGTTGTCAGGCATGCATACAAGCACTTGGGGGCCATACAAACTACTGAATACCATCTTGAGTTGCTGCAATGAAATTTCAGCAAAATGGACTAGCCTGTTGCATCATTTTTATCACTTTGATTTTTGGGGTGTCTCCTAATTCAGTCCTCTGTAGGTTGATAATTTTCATTTTTATCAAATGATGGGGCATCCTTACGTTCCTAACAGATTACCTAGCTCAGATCAGTATAGATATCCAGCATGAGATTTTTTCCCATTGAGATCTGATGTGATTTCAAAGTGTTCCTTTAATTTTTTTTGAGAAGTGTATGAAAGTGGAGAAATCCTATTGTTTTCTGAACTAGAAGATGCTGATTTCTCTTCTCAGACCTGGCTAATCATCGGTTTTCAAGTGTAGGTTAAGCCCCGTACACATGATGAGAATATTGGACGACTGATCATCTGGTTTTTTTTTTTTGGATGCTAGTCTCATATCGAAAATGAAGAGGTTATTAAAGTTAAAAAAATTCTTATACAACAAAATACAACTTTGGAAGTGATGTAATTGTATTTTATTGTATTGTAATGTATTTTTTAGTTTCTGAGCATGGGTGGTCTTGATCTTCCGATTTTTTTTTTTCTTTTATACGACTACTGTACTCATTAAACAAAAATCATTTGTTGTGGTTTCAATGGAGACCATTTTTCACGTTTGTCCCTTCGGATATTGTTGCATGAACTGTCGTAATCAGCCCTCGAAAGCTGTGTACTGACTTTCAAATTATTGGATGATCGCTCCTCGTACGGAAATTTTAGTACAATTTTCTTATCATGTGTACAAGCTGTTGGAGTAAAGAAGGATTGAAAACCTAAGAAATTAATTTTGTAGCGATTTCCACTTGCTTCCTGTTGCGTCTTTAGGGGAGGAATCATCAGATTATCTACCATTGAGACACAGAAGACAGCAAAAAATAAACTTCCCTATCCTAAACAAAACTCAAAGAAAAAGTTTGGGCTTTCCACATAGATTATGTAGTAAACAAATAGTCCACAGAAGTGACTAGAGCAGCTTGGGTTTGTGCTTAAACAGTCTTGGATCTCCACAAAACAGATGGGCACTTGCCTTAGTGAGACATCCCATGACATTAGTCTTTAGATACCCCAAACTTGAGATAACTGACACATGATCTGGCAAGCTTTACCTGGATACTGTCAAGATATGAGGTTTGTGGCTTTGAACAATCCCTGTCTGGAGATCTTGAGGAAAAAGTGATTGTTAAAGTTAGTAAACCTTTTCTAATTGCAGTTGTTTCCTCCAAATTAGCCAGCACCAAGGCTGTCAGCAGAAAATCATACTTCCCTCTTGCATATGCCTAAACTAGAGTGCTCACTGTAAACTGCTTTTTAATGAAAATGGTCAAATGGAGTCTCTGTGTATGTACTGTACCTAAACGAATAACAATAAAGTGTACCGCAACAAACTAATATCTCATATAAAAATCAATGAAAAACAATAATTAAACTCCCATGAAAAAGTCTTTTATAACACCACTGTGCAATGTGTATAATATAAATCTTCTCTCTTCTTCAGTGCCAACCGTGCCACCATCATTGGGTGAAACACCTGCTCACCTCACTTTATGACCTCATCAATAGATCATTACGCGCTCAACATATGAACAGACTTGGGTACACCCTCTGTGGTCTTCGTCCATCTCCTCTTCCAGCACTGCCACAGTATACACTCCTCTAGCTGATGTTCCCATATAATATGTATTATGGAAGACAGAAAAGTGGAGCCATAGTACTCTCTATTTATAAGACGATTTATTAGCACCCAGATTAAAAAGACTTGCGCTTGGGAGTCCCAGGCCTCAGCGCATAGCTCTGAAGGAACGGCACGATTATGCCATTCCTTCATGCACTGGCTTTAAAAAAGAGAGAATATCTCCTAAACAGCGTATATTTAGGAGATATTAATTTTACCTACAGGTAAGCTTTATTATATGCTTACCTGTAGGTAAACTTTAAAAAAAAAAAGAAAAAAAAAAAAAAAAAGAGTTTACTACCACTTTAACCACTTTACAACCGCGCTATAGCCGAAAGATGGCTACAGCATGGTTGTCCAGTTCTGAGAGGGTGTCATATGATGTCCCCCCAGAACGCACCCCCAACTGCACGCACCCGGACCCGGTGCTGTCAGTGATCACTGTGTCCTATGATGTGAAAACCTGAATCTGCGTGAATTGGCATCCTTCTTTTTTAGCTGTTGAGAATGTTGGATAACTTCATTGGTGATGTTGAAAATATTTTTATTTTGTTGATAAGAGGGATTCTGAAAAAGCACATAGAACTTGCAAGACATGACATGAGAATTAATCTGCATCATGTAAGATCCCTTAAAATGTTACTAAAACCCACAACAGTAAGATCTGTGTATATGCAATAAAGCATGCTTGTTATACTCACTGTGAATCCTAAGGGGTTAATTTTCTGCGTTGTGTAAAAAGGCTGTTTGATCCTGTCTTCTCTGATCCTCCCCTTCTTCTACTGTCCCCAATCCATCTGCTGATAGAACAGGGTCTTGGGGGCACGCTGCACATGCTAAGTTTGGTGTGTATTGCTAGGGAGTTTTTTTTTCCTTCGGAGAGGGCATGTGATCTGCACAGGGTCAATCAGCGCTGTCCAGACAAAGGTTCAAGGGTTATGCAGCCTTATAGGACAATCAGGTAGATTGAAAACTCCTACAAGCTTTAACTAATGCTTCTGGACACTGATATGTCACAAGACTGCTCTAACTGCTGATAAGAAAAGGTATTTAGCAGTTTATATTTATTAAAATAATTGCATTTCCATGTTCCATGTACTGTGGAAGACCAGATATAATGCATGCATTGTCCTGGGTTTAGTAACACTTTAAGCTGTTTTGTAATAACTTTGGCTTTTTCCTCTTCCCACAGCGCTTCTATAAAAAAGCTGCAGCATTTGTCCTCCGAGCTGTTGCCAAGCATTCTTCTCAGTTGGCTCAGTCGATAGTGGATTGTGGAGCCGTGGACACACTGGTTATTTGCTTGGAGGACTTTGACCCTGGTGTGAAAGAAGCTGCAGCATGGGCTTTGGGATGTGTAGCACGGCATAATGCAGGTACGCTATCACCAAGGATGCATCTTATATAATAAAGTTTTCCTGGCTCAGGAAATGTTTTTCTAATTAAGCTGGCCATAAGATAAAATACTTTAATTAGAAATTTTTAATTTTTAGAACATTTGCTCAGATTTCTAATCGTAAGTATTGTCAAATTGATGCTTGTTTTCAACTGCAGTGATTTAAAAATCTGAAGGAGCAGGATGGAAAATTTTTCTCTAATGAACATATTTTTAATAGTGTTTGGTTTGGGAAAGTCCATTCACTACAAAATTGAATATTAAGAGCGAACAAAACTTTCTAACCACATTCGTCAAACTTTTAACTATATATATTTGTATGCACAATTTACATATAGTCAGCTTTAGATTTCTTTTGTTTAGCCTGTGGACTGAATGAAAGAAATATGACAGACTCTATACTATGCTATTTAGCACAGTTGGAAAAATCCCCCTGCTGGGCTTTTGAATTGGAATGTATCTGATTGGATGTAGCCACTGTTCAACGGTAAATTTTCCATCAGGCTCATGTTACAAAAGTTGAGAGAACAATTAAATGTTACCGAACGGACCACGGCCAAAGGCAGTAAATAAAACATGACAGGAGCTCTAACTAGTCCCCACACCATCCAAAACTTAAAAAAAAGTAGTTAGTGTGTGACATGAAGTGCCACCATTCAGTCAAATGGGGTGTGGAACGAGTGGATTTCACAAAGAACAGTGTAATGAAAGAGCATAGATTTTATTGCCACCAACATGTCACAGTCAGCTCTTGAAAACTAAAGATGGGCCGTTGAGTAACCATTAAGGAAAGAGGCACCACTAAGTTAAATAGTACTGTTTAATCAAAATATAAATGACAGATTTGTAGAGAAAAGATGGATATTATATACTGTGTATATGTACACTCAACGGCCACTTTATTAGGTACACCTTGCTAGTACTGGGTTGAACCCCATTTTGCCTTTAAAACTGACTTAATTCTTCATGGCATAGATTCAACAAGGTGTTGGAAAAATTCCTCACAGATTTTGGTCCATATTGACATGATAGCATCACACAGTAGCTGCAGATTTGTTGGCTGCACATCCATGATGTGAATCTCCTGTTCCACCACATCCAAAAGGTGCTCTATTGGATTCAGATCTGGTGACTGCGGAGGCCATTGAAGTACAGTGAGCTCATTGTCATGTTCAACAAAGCAGTTTGAGATGATTTGAGCTTTGTGACATGATGCATTATCCTTCTGGAAGTAGCCATCAGAAGATTGGTACATTGTAGTCATAAAGGGATGGACATGGTCAGCAACAATACTCAGGTAGGCCATGGCGTTTAAACGATGCTCAGTTGATACTAAAGGGCCTAAAGTGTGCCAAGAAAATATCCCCCCACACCATTACACCTCCTCCACCAGCCTGAACCGTTGATACAATGCAGTGTGGATCCATGCTTTCATGTTGTTTATGCCAAATTCTTACCCTACCATCCGAATGCCGCAGTGTAAATCGAGACTTATGAGACCAGGCAACGTTCTTCTAATCTTCTATTGTCCAATTTTGGTGAGCCTGTGCAAATTATAGCTTCCGTTTCCTGTTCTTAGCTGATAAGAGTGGCACCCAGTGTGGTCTTCTGCTGCTGTAGCCCATCTGCTTCAAGGTTCGACGTATTGTGCTTTCAAAGGTGATATTCTGCATACCTTGGTTGTAAGTGGTTATTTGAGTTACTGTTGCATTTCTGTCATCTCAAACCAGTCTGTCCATTCTCCTCTGACATCAAAAAGATATTTTCACAACTGGATATTTTCTCTTTTTCTGACCATTCTCTGTAAGCCCTAGAGATGGTTGTACGTGAAAATCCCAGTAGAGAAGCAGTTTTTTTAAATACTCAGACCAGCCCGTCTGGCACTAGCAACCATGCTACGTTCAAAGTCACTTAAGCACCCTTTCTTCCCCATTCTGATGCTCGGTTTGAACTTCAGTAAGTTGCCTTTACCGAGTTCAAGTCAAACTAGGACTTTTCATTTTAGAAGTATAAAAAAGGGTTGCTGGCATGGCGGTTCTACACGCAGTAGTAAGCGGCAAGTGTGTCCTATTACTGATAGGCGGCGAACATGTCGTGGGCCAGTCCAGAGACCATTAATCAAGATGGCAGACAACAGTGTTAGTGCGGGCATGGAACAGCGTGTGGTGATGAAGTTTCTTGTGAATGAAGGCATAAAACCTGTGGATATCTATAGAGGAGTTCAAGCACAGTACAGTGATGAGATGCTCAGCTGCAGTAAGACATTTGGATGATGTAAACGGTTCAAAGATGGCCTTATGTCCATCAGTGACAATCCCAGCCGTGGTGATTCCCAGCCCACAGCAGTCATTCCTCTGAACATTCAGCTCCTGATCTTGAATAATCGACGCATAATCTGCCGTGAAAGACAAATATTTCTGTAGGAATGGTGAACACAAAGACAAAGTGAAGCAGGCTGTCCTAGGATGGTTTAGGCGCACTGACAAATCCTTCTGTGCCAAAGCTTTGCAGACACTAGTTAAACACTGGGGTAAGAGTATAAATGTACCAGGGGAGTATGTTGAAAAATAAATGCAGCTTCCACTGCTTGAAATTTGTTCTTTTATTATACAAACTAAAAAGTCCTGGTTTGAACTGAATGCCACGTGAGTGTGTATATATATACAGTTGTGTTCAAAATAATAGCAGTCAGACATCACTAACCTGATCAATCACTGTTTTTGGTAGAAATGATATTTCTACATGGCAAATAATTTACTAGCAGGTGTAGTGGAGTAATAGAAATCCAACAGACCCAACAGTCATGACATGCATGCTGCTGATTCTGTGTAATTGAATCACTAATTGAAAGGGGCATGTTCAAAATAATAGCAGTGTGGAGTTCTATTAGTGAGGTCATTCATGCTTTGAAAAACAGGTGGCAATTATTGCCCTTATTTAAGGAAGGAAGGCAGCAAATGTTGTACATGCTGGTTACAGTGCATTTCTCTCTGAAATTCTGAGGAAAATGGGTCGTTCCAGACATTGTTCAGAAGAACAGCGTACCTTGATTAAAAATTTGATTGGAGAGGGGAAAACATATAAAGAAGTGCAGAAAATGATAGGCTGCTCAGCTAAAATGATCGCAAATGCTTTAAAATGGCAACCAAAACCTGAAAGACGTGGAAGAAAATGAAAAACTACCATTCGAATGGATAGAAGAATAGCCAAAATGGCAAGGACTCAGCCAACAATCAGTTCCAGGAAGATCAAAGAAGGTGTAAAGTTCCCTGTGAGTACTGTTACAATTAGAAGACACCTATGTGAAGCCAAGCTATCTGCAAGAAGCCCCCGCAAAGTCCCACTGTTGGAAAAAAGACATGTGCTGAAGAGATTACAATTTAGGCCAGTCAATGTGCTCTTTGGCAAAGAGAAATGGCGCAACATTTTGTGGACTGATGAAAGTAAGATTGTTCTTTTTGGGTCTAGTGGCCGGAGATAGTTTGTCAGACGACCCCCAAACACTGAATTCAAGCCACAGTACACAGTGAAGACAGTGAAGCATGGTGGTGCAAGCATCATGATATGGGGATGTTTCTCATACTACGGTGTTGGGCCTATTTATTGCATACCAGGGATCATGGATCAGTTTGAATCCATCAGAATACTTGAAGAGGTCATGCTGCCTTATGCTGAAGAGGAAATGCCCTTGAAATGGGTGTTCCAACAAGACAACGACCCCAAACACACCAGTATTTGTGCAACATCTTGGTTCTAGACCAACAAGATTGACGTTATGGAGTGGCCAGCCCAATCCTCGGATCTTAATCCAAAACATGTGGGGTGACATCAAAAATGCAGCTTCTGAGGCAAAGCCAAGAAATAGAGAAGAACTGTGGAATGTAGTCCAATCATCCTGGGCTGGAATACCTGTTCACAGGTGCCAGAAGTTGGGTGACTCCATGCAACACAGATGTACAGCAGTTCTCAGAAACAATGCGACTACAACCAAATATTAATTAAGTGATTCAAAGGAAAGCAAAATCTTCAAACATTTTTCAGTTTATATAGTGAATGTTTGAGTTTGTAAAGAAGAATACAAACACTGCTAGAAACAGTCTAATATTCACTTTTCTTCAACAGAAATTTGATCTATTCTTCTTCATGTTTTGATTTGGAATAGAATGTGTAGTGTTCCCAATGCATTTGTGTGTGTGGAAATACATGTTATTAGAAGGATTTTGAGCTTTATTCACTTTTTTCAACACACTGCTATTATTTTGAACACAACTCTATATAATATATTCCTTCTGTACTAAAATGTATTGTAATTGTACTGTCTCCCTTATATTGGAAAGCGCTGCGCAAACTTGGCGCTATATAAATCTTGTATAATAATTAAAAAAAAAAAAAATATATATATATATATATATATATATATATATATATATATATATACATACATACATACATACATACATACACACTTGAAGTCCAGTTTTAATATATAGAGAAATACAATATAAAACTCCCATTTATGCAGATGGAAGAACCACTAGTGTGATTGCACCCTTACACAAAGCAACTGTTTTTTAAAACTGTTTTTCCCTTTCCAACTGTAGCTCAGTGTTCACAGATGCTGCAGATCACAATGGGAAGCATTGTTACAGGAAGCAAAGATGTGCAGTTTCTGTCTAATGGAAATCTACAGTTAAAATGCAGCAAGCTGTAAATCCATTGGGCCAGCATGCTTGATGGACTGCAGAAGTGGTGTTCTGGGCTGTAGGTTTTACATGGAAATGAACTTTACAAGAAACAGAGGGATTATACTTAATCTCATTTGTGCTGTAGCAGAAAGAAAAAAATCGGGTTGCTCTATATAGTCAGTCGTGGGTATTTATGGTAATCTGTGGCTTTCCAGAATTGCTCTGCCACAGTTCAAAGGTCATAGAATGTGATTATATCCTTGTGTGATACAGCATTCTGAAACTCTCCAGAGGTTGTACACCTGTGTGAACCGGCAGTACCCACTGAAGAGGCTGGCCACGTGCCAACACTCACAGCATCTCAGAAGGACTTGTTAATATGACTAACGCAAGGGGAAATGATTTCCCTGCATGGAAAGAAAATAAACTGCACACTGGTTGTGGTTCACAAAAAAATATTTCTCATTAAAAAGACCCATATGGCCATTTATTAGACTAGTTCCATGATACATAACAAAGCATAGAAAAAAAACACATATATCCAGCATACCGCGAAACTTTCTGAGATGAGAAAGAGGGACACCATTCAGCACAAAATATGTAGGCAAGCAACAAGCCCTCAGTTATGCAGACCAGGAAGACTTATTATGTAAAAAAATAATTGATTAAAGCGGAGTTCCAGCCCACGCCATCTCCCCCCCAAAAAATTAAAAATCAGCAGCAAATACTGCTGTGCAAATACAAATACTGTAGCTGCTGACTTTTAATAGTAGGGCACTTACCTGTTCATGCATCCAGTGGTGTCCTCACCCCGAGCCGATTCTTCAATCGGTTGTCGGGTGCTGGTGCTGCCATCTTGACTAAGGGAAACCGGCAGTGAGGCCTTGAGGCCCCACCTCCAGTACCCAACTGCGGACGTGTGAAATGCACTGCACTTTGTGAATGGGCTGCAGTCCTCTTGGACCTTGAACGTGTCCTAGAGGGCTGCGGGGGTTGCCAAACATCCGGCTCAGTGCGCTGCAGAGAACTGAGCCGGAAGTGGGAGCAGGTCCCTGTCAAAATAAGGTACCCACCCCCCCTTCCCTCCAAAAGGTGCCAAATATGGCAGCGGAGTGGGGGAGGAGGCAGAAAAGCAGAGCTTCCGTTTTTGGGTGGAACATCACTTTAAACTGAGAAGTCCTTTTCCACCACTTTTCATTTGTATTGGCTTAGGCTTTTCAGAGTCACCAATGCATTAAATAGAAACATAGAAAAGTGATGGCAGAAAAAGACTGAGTGGTTTATCGAGTCTTCCCCTTTTTTTTCTTTTGCGTGTTTTTTTTTTTTGTGGGTTTTTTCTTTTTTTTTGGCTCACTACCTATGCTGGAATCTTATTCCACAAATCAACTACTCTTTCAGTAAAATAGTACTTTCTGAGATTAGTTTTGAACTTTCCTCCAGTTAGTTTAAAGTCATGTCCCCCCCGTGTTCTTGATTTTGATTTTGTGTTGAAAATACTGCCCTCCTGAACCTTATTCACCCCTTTGATGTATTTAACGGCTTCAGTCATGTCTCCCCTTTCCTTTTTTTGTTCAAAACTGTACATGTTAAGTTCCTGAAGTCGCTCTTGATATGTTTTATCCCCCAGACCTTTCACCATTTTTGTTACCCGTCTCTGGACTAGTTCTATCTTATCAATATCTTTTTGTAAGTGAGGTCTCCAGAACTGGACACAGTATTCTAAATGAGGTCTAACTAAAGATCTATATAGGGCAGGGGTCTGCAACTTTTAAGACATAAAGAGCCACTTGGACCCGTTTCCGAAGGGAAAAAAAAGACTGGGAGCCGCAAAACCATTCCAACATTTAAAACAAATCCCAACGTCACCAGGCACTGTACTCGTGGCGAGGCGGAGCTGAACTACGTTGAGTAGCTACGCCGTATAGTAATTCATCCCCCATATAGTAATTCATCCCCCCTATAGTAATTCATCCCCCCTATAGTAATTCATCCCCCCTATAGTAATTCATTCCCCATATTGTCTCAATTCACTTACCTTTGCTCCGCGCGTTCCTCTCGCTGTGTTCCCGCGCTGTGTTCCGGTCTTCAGGGCGGACTGTGAGAGGAGAGGAGTTCGTCACGCTGCCCCGCCTACATCCTGGCTGCCCCGCCTACATCCTGACAGCCAATGTTCCACGCTCCGCGGGCCGGATTAAAAGAGTCCTGACTTTTGAGGCGGCCGCCCGAGAGGAGGGAGGGGAGCGGGCGCCCGGCACACAGAAGAGCCGCATGTGGCTTGCGATCCGCGGCTTGCCGACCACTGAAACCCTATTGCCTGTCACCTGGTGGGCAGTGTGCTCCGGAGCCGCAGCAAAGATGAAAAAGAGCCGCATGCGGCTCTGGAGCCGCGGGTTGCCGACACCCGATATAGGGGGATCGGGACCGCCTTCCTCCTGCTGGTGACCCCTCCAGTGATGCATCCTAGAATTCTATTCGCTTTCCCCACTGCCTGGCCACACTGCTCATTTTGCAATCATCTGAAATAAGTACCCCCAAGACTAAGTTTTAGTTTAATATAACACCTTTTTGGTAGGTACATTTTTTTATAGGTCCATACGTCAGGCCTCTAAGACAGGGAGGTTTGAGGAGGAAAGAGAGACATCTCTCTGCCTTCTACTAAAAAAAGGACTTTATTACTGTTTGTGTCCCAATTGGACTGCCTCTCCGTACAGCAACACAGAAAGTAATTCAACTCTCCAACAGATTCTTACCCTTTCCCACTTTATTCCAGAAAAAGTGAAAGTAGCTGTAATATATATATATGTATATATATATATATATATATATATATATATATATATATATATACACAGTGAGGAACAGAAGTATTTGAACACCCTGCAATTTTGCAAGTTCTTCCACTTAGAAATCATGGAGGAGTCTGAAATTCACATTGTAGGTGCATTCCCACTCTGAGAGACAGAATGTACAAAAAAATTCAGGAAATAACATTGTATGATTTTTAGAGAATTTATTTGTCTTGCACTGCTGAACATAAGTATTTGAACACCTGGGAAAAACAGTGTTAAGATTTGGTACAGAAGCCTTTGTTTGCAATTACAGAGGTCAAACGTTTCCTGTAGTTCTTGACCAGGTTTGCACACACTGTAACAGGGATTCTGGCCCACTCCTCCACACAGATCTCCTCTAGATCTGTCAGGTTTCAGAGCTGTCGCTGAACAACACAGAGTTTCAGCTCCCTCCAAAGAGGTTCTATTGGATTTAGGTCTGGAGACTGGCTAGGCCACTCCAGAACCTTGATATGCTTCTTACGGAGCCACTCCTCCTGGTTGTGTGCTTCGGGTCGTTGTCATGTTGGAAGACCCAGCCATGACCCATCTTCAATGCTCTGACTAAGGGAAGGAGGTTGTTGCTCAAAATCTCACAATAAATGGCCCCATTCATCCTCTCCTTAATACAGTGCAGTCATCCTGTCCCCTTCGCAGAAAAGCACCCCCAAAGCATGATGTTACCACCCCCATGCTTCACAGTAGGGATGGTGTTCTTGGGATGTAACTCATCCTTCTTTTTCCTCCAAACACGACAAGTGAAGTTTAGACCAAAAAGTTCTACTTTGGTCTTATCTGACCACATGACTTTCTCCCATGCCTCATCTGGATCATCCAGATGGTCACTGGCAAACTTCAGACGGGCCTGGACATGTGATGACTTGAGCAGGGGAACCTTCCGTGCAATGCATGATTTGAAACCATGATGGCGTAATGTTCTACTGACAGTGACCTTTGAAACTGTGGTCCCAGCTCTCTTCATGTCATTGACCAGCTCCTCCCTTGTAGTTCTGGGCTGATTCCTCACCTTTCTTATCAGTGATACCCCACAAGGTGAGATCTTGCATGGAGCCCCAGCCCGAAGGAGACTGACAGTCGTCTTTAGCCTATTCCATTTTCTAACAATTGCTCCAACAGTTGATCTATTTTCACCAAGCTGCTTGGCAATTGCCCCGTAGCCCTTTCCAGCCTTGTGGAGGTCCACAATTTTGTCTCTGGTGTCTTTTGACATATCTTTGGTCTTGCCCATGGTAGTAGTTGGCGTCTGACTGACTGTGGGGTGGACAGGTGTCTTTAAAGAGCTCAGACAGGTGCTACTAAGTTAGATTAATGAGTGGAGTAGAGGTGGACTTTTTAAAGGCACAGTAACAGGTCTTTGAGAGCCAGAATTCTCGCTGTTTCTTAGGTGTTCAAATACTTATGTTCAGCAGTGCAAGACAAATAAATTCTTTAAAAATCATACAACGTGATTTCCTGAATTTTTTTTTTTAATTCTGTCTCTCAGAGTGGGAATGCACCTATGTCAGACCCCTCCATGATTTCTAAGTGGGAGAACTTGCAAAATCGCAGGGTGTTCAAATAGTTCTGTTCCTCACTGTGTGTGTGTATTGTGGGACCTCGCTTCAAGTGGTAGAGCTTCTTCAAAGCACACGGCAACTCGCTTATTTTTTAAGGGCCTGTTTGCCCACTTTTATTTAAATGTCAGTTCAATAACATAAAGGTTTCCCACGCAGGGGTATCCACCATCACACGAATTCAAATGAACAGTATTCAGCCTCCTGGCTTGTACGCAGTTTTAAGTCTGCCTCCTGCAGACTCTTCCCAAAGTATGGCACTAGCACACAGCTAGTCCGGCTTCCACCTCTCCTAGGTGTAGCCCACCTGACTCCACGGCAGAGACCTCCCGTCTGCCTGGGTGGAGTCCTCCTAACTGCCGGGGTGGAGCCCAGACTCATGGCCTGGCCTCCCCAAAAAGGCCTGCACACACCTGTGCAATCAGCACACTGGCTGCTCCCAAAATATGGGCCCAGGATTGGAGATTTCATCCCTCCCAAATCTCTTAGAAATCTCCAGGCAACAGGTCCCAAAACAGGCTTTACAAACCAAAGAGGAAACTTATAAACCCGTTTCCTCTGCATTATGAGAACTGCCTGGAGCCCCTCAACCTGCATGGTTGAGAATCCTGGGTCTCCATCATGATTTCCACCGTGGCAGGATACCGCACTGCCACATATCCCCCCCCTTTGTTTTGATCCCGTAGGGGGCAGAACACACACACCCAAACTCTTTAATTTGGCACCTCTGTGCCAGCCTTCACCCATACGAGCCCATTCCTGACTGACATGGCTTTCAAAGGGAAACTTTCCTTCCTGTCTTATGAGGCGACTTTCCCCATGTTCTCCTAGCACACGGACTTGGGCCCTATAAAGACACTGTGCCTTTTTACGGGTTCGCTTCCAAAAGCGTTGCCGCTCTATTTTCCTTGGGGCCACCCAAGTCACCTTCCCATTAAGGAACTTCCAAAACTTGGTACCTTTCTGAGGATGAGGTTGACGCCTGAGTTTTAAGTGTCTGATAACATTGCAGCTACACTGCACTCTCAACCGCCGGTTTCCCTTTACCTTTGAAGGGGTCACGCTTTTACACACAAAAAGTGCGGGCTCTTTTATTGGGGTTACCTTAGACCCTCTCTGCATTCTATGTACAGGCATCTTCTTGCTGACAAAACCTAGCTCGGTTGGTTTCCCCCCGTACACTGCACACTTCCTTTTGTCACTGACATTCTCAGATGACAATGTCCTACTCTCCTTCTGAAGGACAGCCCAATTGCCTTGCCCTTCAGATGCTTTTATGTCAGGGGACCTCTTTAAATAATCCACTTCCTTAAAGTTTTCCCTCTGGGCAGATAAGCCATTTAAAGTTTCTCTTCCCAGAGTACCCTCCTGAACCTGTAGGGGGCCTAATTCAACTGCAGCTTTTAGCTCAGCTGTGTCTACCACATCATTACCCACCACATCACATGTTTCAGGGTTATCAGCACACATGTCCACTTGACCTTCAGGTCCATCATAAGGTTTATGGTCACCCACAGAAACTAAATGATCACCATTTACCAGTGCCTCGCACTTTTCCAAATCATCATCATAAACAACATTTATAAGGGCCTTGCATTTTTCCTCATGGTCAGAAACATCCACACCTTTGTCAGAATTAATTTCAACGTTTGGCAGGGCAGTGTCTGGAGACCAAGTGCACAGCGTGGAGTGGTTGTCTCCCATGGCAACGTCGCTATCCACCAGCTCCACTGGCACATGTACCTCTTCCAGCAACTGTTCTGACACCTGACGGTCATAACACAATTCCACATTTGGTTTACTGACCCCAATCACTTGATTTGTGCCATCTGACACTTCCACCAACACTGGCTCATTTGGTATCACACTATTCGATCCTACACCATTGGATCCTTTGTGGGTTGTGGGCACGATCTCTGCTATGTGCTCAATCTCACTTGGCCCGTCCATATTGGGAGGGAGACCATCTGCAGCAACAGCAAGTGTGCCCTTGTCTATAAGCCGCTCTGCAGTCCCTCCATTTAGCACAGCAGAAGTCGTGTCCAGTCCACTGTTGGAAACAGAGGTCCCTTTCAACAAAGCCAACAGGTTTTCAGCCCATCTGTCCCAGTCTACTTTCTCTGCGCTCCAATCAGAGGTACTACGCAGTACCGCACCAACTGCCGGAGGAGACACAGGACAGAGTGGCTCAGCAGACACATCACATATATCACTTTTGTTCAACCAAAACTGTGGCACTAAATTTTTAACCTCAACAGGTTGCAATACCACACCCTCACCACCGTACTCTGATGGCGCTTCATTCACCTCATGAACACTTCCATACCTATTGTCATTACTGACAGACTCCATTAACCCATTATCACCAGGAGCATTTTCAAAAATTCCAGTTTTAGCATTTAAATTATCAAGTACTCTCTTGTCCAGAGCAGCACCATAGTTGTCCAAGGCAACCTCTGGCTCCAACACACAGAGCTCCCAGGAGGTTTCCATGGACACCTTTGCAGCCTTGGATACTGTTGCCAAGGGCAACAACATATCTTCAATCATATTCATATAAACACTATTATCTTTAGTGAGCTGTGCTAGCTCATCACCAACCATAACATTATATTTACCAACAGTAACACTTTTGTCGGCATGACCATCAGCATTCTCATTGCATATAGACATCACTGTGGTTTTTGCAGGTAATCCCTGGCTATTACCCAGCTGAGCAGCCTGTGAGCCATGCTTCACAGCACTCTCTCTCTTTAAAGGGACACTATATTCAGTTTTAGCAGCTCCATAGCTGACCTGGGAAATCCTCTGCTCCGTCACTGCGGGCTCCTGGGAGGTTTCCCTGGGCATCTCTACAGCACCTGGCACTAGGGAACACGGTGCCATGACAGTTTTGGTCACCCCTAGTTTACCTTCCCCAGCCATCTGCTGGATTATAGCAGGCACATGCAGAGTCCCCATGTCCTTTTCCATATTTAGTCCTAATCGTTGGGCTTCTCCCTGTGCCTCCCCACTACTCAGGGTAGCACACAGCAGCCAGTCCATGTCCATCTGTATTGTGGAACTCCCTGAAGGACACACTCTCACTTCCTTGGAATCAGTCCCACAAACTGAAACAGTCTTACCATTTCCTGCAGCAGGTGTCATAGCCTTCACTTGAGTGCGTTGTCTCTCCTCTGTGGTTTCTCCACAGGCTGACTTCCCCAAGTGGTCACGGTGCAACACTGCAGCCATTCCGGACCAACTTACACCCCCTGCAGGTAACACAAGATCCCTGTTGCTAGGGGTAGCTGCCAACATTTTTAAAAATGAATCTGGGCTTGCAGATGAAGCCTTTTGCTCAGTAGCACCCTCATCAGTGGTATTCCATAATCTGGGGCAGGTAAAGATACCATGCCCAAACTGACCACATTCCAGGCAGGGTATGGTTCCACCGACAACCTTCTTGGGATATGGAACCACATCTCCCTTGTAGCCCCTTCTCCTGGTTGGCAGGCTTTCTCCTGTTGCTATGGGAGATGGCACTCTCCCAGCTGAACTTTGTGGGTTCCTCCAGATGCGCTGAACTCTCATCTCGGCGTTGCCACAATCCTCTGCAGACGACTCTTCTCTCACAGGGTCCACAGGTCTGAAGTCACAGGTGTTGCTATTGGCAACCACATTCTTCTGAAACTTTGTGGCAGCCTGCTGCTCCTTCCTGGAACTCCAAACAGGCTTCCCATTTGCATACCCAGACCTTTGTCTGGTTGTGTCACCTCGTACTGGAAGCTGGGATAATGGGCACTTGGAGACAGTGTGCCCCCATTCACTGCACCGCAAACAGCGCTCTTGCGGCAGTATCTTGGCCGAACTTCCAACACTGCATCCTCTTTCAGGCTTAGTACTCTGCACACAAAAAACTGGTTTCCTTTCACCAGCATTGCCAGGGACAACAGCATGCACTTCCCACTGTGGCAAACTCTGTGCAGCCATGTATGGGGCTTGTTCTGGTGGTAACAACCCCTCCAGCCACAGGGCTCTGTCTCTCATTTCAGAAAAGCTTGCTTCTTTTTTGAGTTTTGACCGCCCCATCTTTGCAGTCACTCCACAACACTTTTGCACAGTCCTGGTACACAATGGAGCACTGTCTCTTTAAGGCAAGTTCCTTTTCTCTTGCAGGATCTCCTCACCTGCACACACAGATAGTGCAGAGACATGCACCAAACACAGTTCAACACATGAACTTACTTCATTGCTGGGATCTCCAGTTCTGCCTGCATCCTCCACCATATGTGGGACCTCGCTTCAAGTGGTAGAGCTTCTTCAAAGCACACGGCAACTCGCTTATTTTTTAAGGGCCTGTTTGCCCACTTTTATTTAAATGTCAGTTCAATAACATAAAGGTTTCCCACGCAGGGGTATCCACCATCACACGAATTCAAATGAACAGTATTCAGCCTCCTGGCTTGTACGCAGTTTTAAGTCTGCCTCCTGCAGACTCTTCCCAAAGTATGGCACTAGCACACAGCTAGTCCGGCTTCCACCTCTCCTAGGTGTAGCCCACCTGACTCCACGGCAGAGACCTCCCGTCTGCCTGGGTGGAGTCCTCCTAACTGTCGGGGTGGAGCCCAGACTCACGGCCTGGCCTCCCCAAAAAGGCCTGCACACACCTGTGCAATCAGCACACTGGCTGCTCCCAAAATATGGGCCCAGGATTGGAGATTTCATCCCTCCCAAATCTCTTAGAAATCTCCAGGCAACAGGTCCCAAAACAGGCTTTACAAACCAAAGAGGAAACTTATAAACCCGTTTCCTCTGCATTATGAGAACTGCCTGGAGCCCCTCAACCTGCATGGTTGAGAATCCTGGGTCTCCATCATGATTTCCACCGTGGCAGGATACCGCACTGCCACAGTATATATATATATATATATACAGTCAGGTCCATAAATATTGGGACATCGACACAATTCTAACATTTTTGGCTCTATACACCACCACAATGGATTTGAAATGAAACGAACAAGATGTGCTTTAACTGCAGACTGTCAGCTTTAATTTGAGGGTATTTACATCCAAATCAGATGAACGGTGTAGGAATTACAACAGTTTGCATATGTGCCTCCCACTTGTTAAGGGACCAAAAGTAATGGGACAATTGGCTTCTCAGCTGTTCCATGGCCAGGGGTGTGTTATTCCCTCATTATCCCAATTACAATGAGCAGATAAAAGGTCCAGAGTTCATTTCAAGTGTGCTATTTGCATTTGGAATCTGTTGCTGTCAATTCTCAAGATGAGATCCAAACAGCTGTCACTATCAGTGAAGCAAGCCATCATTAGGCTGAAAAAACAAAACAAACCCATCAGAGAGATAGCAAAAACATTAGGCGTGGCCAAAACAACTGTTTGGAACATTCTTAAAAAGAAGGAACGGGCCGGTGAGCTCAGCAACACCAAAAGACCCGGAAGACCACAGAAAACAACTGTGGTGGATGACTGAAGAATTCTTTCCCTGGTGAAGAAAACACCCTTCACAACAGTTGGCCAGATCAAGAACACTCTCCAGGAGGTAGGTGTATGTGTGTCAAAGTCAACAATCAAGAGAAGACTTCACCAGAGTGAATACAGAGGGTTCACCACAAGATGTAAACCATTGGTGAGCCTCAAAAACAGGAAGGCCAGATTAGAGTTTGCCAAATGACATCTAAAAAAGCCTTCACAGTTCTGGAACAACATCCTATGGACAGATGAGACCAAGATCAACTTGTACCAGAGTGATGGGAAGAGAAGAGTATGGAGAAGGAAAGGAACTGCTCATGATCCTAAGCATACCACCTCATCAGTGAAGCATGGTAATGGTAGTGTCATGGCGTGGGCATGTATGGCTGCCAATGGAACTGGTTCTCTTGTATTCATTGATGATGTGACTGCTGACAAAAGCAGCAGGATGAATTCTGAAGTGTTTCGGGCAATATTATCTGCTCATATTCAGCCAAATAATCAGAACTCATTGGACGCCGCTTCACAGTGCAGATGGACAATGACCCAAAGCAGACTGCAAAAGCAACCAAAGAGTTTTTTAAGGGAAAGAAGTGGAATGTTATGCAATGGCCAAGTCAATCACCTGACCTGAATCTGATTGAGCATGCATTTCACTTGCTGAAGACAAAACTGAAGGGAAAATGCCCCAAGAACAAGCAGGAACTGAAGACAGTTGCAGTAGAGGCCTGGCAGAGCATCACCAGGGATGAAACCCAGCATCTGGTGATGTCTATGCGTTCCAGACTTCAGGCTGTAATTGACTGCAAAGGGTTTGCAACCAAGTATTAAAAAGTGAAAGTTTGATTTATGATTATTATTTTGTCCCATTACTTTTGGTCCCTTAATAAGTGGGAGGCACATATGCAAACTGTTGTAATTCCTACACCGTTCACCTGATTTGGATGTAAATACCCTCAAATTAAAGCTGACAGTCTGCAGTTAAAGCACATCTTGTTTGTTTCATTTCAAATCCATTGTGGTGGTGTATAGAGCCAAAAATATTAGAATTGTGTCTATGTCCCAATATTTATGGACCTGACTGTATATATATACACACACACACACGACTCAAAAAAATTAAACGAACGCTTTTTTAAACAGAGTATAGCATCAAGTCAATTAGACTCCTGGGAGTAGTAGAGGGGATTGTTAATTAGTTTAATCTGCTTTGGTTTTATTGAAATTAACAACAGGTGCACTAGATGGGCAACAATGAGATGACTCCCAAAACAGGTATGGTTTTATAGGTGGAGGCCACTGACATTTTCCCTACTTATCTTTTCTGTTTTTCACTAGTTCTACATTTGGCTAGGGTCAGTGTCACTACTGGTAGCATGAAGCGATACCTGGATCCTTCAGAGGTTGCACAGGCAGTCCAACTCCTCCAGGATGGCACATCAATATGCCATTTTCAGAAGGTTTGCTGTGTCTCCCAGCACAGTCTCAAGAGCATGGAGGAGATTCCAGGAGACAGACTTTTTTGTGCAGATATACAGTGGGGATCGAACGTTTGGGCACCGCAGCTAAAAATTTGTATTAATGTGCATAAAGAAGCCAAGGAAAGATGGAAAAATCTCCAAAAGGCATCAAATTACAGATTAGACATTCTTATAATATGTCAACAAAAGTTAGATTTTATTTCCATCATTTACACTTTCAAAATAACAGAAAACAAAAAAATGGCGTCTGCAAAAGTTTGGGCACCCTGCAGAGTTAATATCTTGTACTGCCCCCTTTGGCAAGTATCACAGCTTGTAAATGCTTTTTGTAGCCAGCCAAGAGTCTTTCAATTCTTGTTTGAGGTATCTTTGCCCATTCTTCCTTACAAAAGTCTTCCAGTTCTTTGAGATTTCTGGACTGTCTGTCACGCACTGCTCTTTTAAGGTCTATCCATAGATTTTCAATTATGTTGAGGTCAGGAGATTGTGAAGGCCATGGCAAAACCTTCAGTTTACGCCTCTTGATGTAATCCCCCGTGGATTTCGAGGTGTGTTTAGGATCATTATCCATTTGTAGAAGCCATCCTCTCTTTAACTTCAGCTTTTTCACAGATGGCATCAAGTTACCATCCAAAATTTGCTGAAATTTTATTGAATCCATTTTTCCTTCTACTCGTGAGATGTTCCCTGTGCCACTGGCTGCAACACAACCCCAAAGCATGATTGGTCCAACCCCATGCTTAACAGTTGGACAGAGGTTCTTTTCATTAAATTCTGTGCCCCTTCTTCTCCAAACGTACCTTTGCTCATTCCGTCCAAAAAGTTCAATTTTAACCTCATCGGTCCACAGAACTTGTTTCCAAAATGCATCAGGCTTGTCTATATGTTCATTTGCAAAGTTCAAACGATGATTTTTGTGGTGAGGACGTAGAAGAGGTTTTCTTCTGATGACTCTTCCAAGAAGAACATATTTGTACAAGTATCTCTTTATAGTGGAATAGTGTACCACAACTCCAGTGTCTGCCAGATCTTTCTGGAGGGATTGTGCAGTCAAACGTGGGTTTTGAATTGTTTTTCTCACAATCCTGCGAGCTGTTCTGTCTGATATTTTTCTTGGTCTTCCAGATCTTGCTTTAACTTTCACTGTTCCTGATGACTGCCATTTCTTAATTACATTCCGAACAGAGGATATTGACATCTGAAAACGCTTTGCTATCTTCTTATAGCCTTCTCCAGCTTTGTGAGCGTCAACTATTTTCAGTTTCAGTTTTCTAGACAACTGCTTAGAAGAACCCATGGTGCTGATTGTTGGGGCAAGGTCAGATGAGTCTGGGCATTTAAAACCTTTGAGACTGACATCACCTGGTCTTCCCAAACGATGATTGAGAACAATCCATGACACTGGCAGGTCTCAGCTTTGCAAAGGGGGCAGTGCATGCTATAAATTCTGCAGGGTGCCCAAACTTTTGCAGACGCCATTTTTTTGTTTTCTGTTATTTTGAAAGTGTAAATGATGGAAATAAAATCTAACTTTTGTTGACATATTATAAGAATGTCTAATCTGTAATTTGATGCCTTTTGGAGATTCTTCCATCTTTCCTTGGCTTCTTTATGCACATTAATACAAATTTTTAGCTGGGGTGCCCAAACTTTCGATCCCCACTGTATATACTGCAGGTTGAAATGCATTTTTTATATATTACAAAATATATGAAACTTATTTTTTAAAATATATTTTTTTAAATATATTCTTCAGATTTTTTTTAACATATAAAAAAGTAATTTTAACATATATTTTTACATATATTTGTAAATGCATTCCAAATATGTAGATTTGTATTTTAAAATATTTTTCATATATTTTATAATAAAAACGCTTTTCAACATGCAGTGTGTGTGTGTGTGCATATATATATATATATATATATATATATACATTGAAATATATTGATTATGGACAAAACTGTATCATTTCAAATATATGTCAATATATTTGGGAAGAATATTTTTAAATATATTTCAAATATATTTTTCTTACATGTGGGTCGCCTGACCTTATCCAATAGAACATCTGTGGGATATCTTGTTTCGGTCCATCCAACCCCGCCAGGTTGCACCTCAGATTGTCCAGGAGCTCAGATCTGGCCCTGGGCTACATCTGGGAGGAAATACCCCAGGACACCATAGGGTTTATTTACTAAAGCTGGAGAGTCCAAAATCAGACTCCCTTCTGCATAGAAACCAATCAGCTTCTAACCTCAGCTTGTTCAATGAAGCTTTGGCAATGAAACCTGGAAGCTGATTGGTTTCTATGCAGAAGGGAGTCTGATTTTGGACTCTCCAGCTTTAGTAAATAAACCCCCATCTGCCATCTCACTAGGAGCATGCCTCGATGTTGTTAGGCATGCATACAAGTACATGGGGGCCATACAAACCACCAGTATCATTTGAGTTGCTGCAATGAAATTTCAGCAAAATGGACTAGCCTGCTGCATCATTTTTTCACTTTGATTTTCGGGATGTCTTTGAATTGAGTCCTCTGTAGGTTGATAATTTTCATTTCCATCAAACGATGGGGCATCCTTACGTTATACTAACAGAACAGCAGGAGCCTGTAGTTCCCATTGCTCTTGGTGTTCTGTGAGAGCATGGAGTGGCGCTGCAGATGGGGCAATGCTAGATTGATGAAGGAGGTGAGTGTTTAGGGACGGGGGGGACGACTAGTATTGGAACATTTTTTCCCTTCCTTTCCCCCCCCCCCTTTTTTTTTGTTTCTTGTTTCTCATTATTCCTTCTTTTTCATGACTTCCGTATCACACACCTTGTCTGATTCACAGCTGATGATGCACATAAAAGTTTACAGTGCCTGTTGTCCTGCACTCCTCTGTGCCAAGCCCCCGGTGGGCGGGGTGAAATGCATCAGAGGGCGTGGCCGGTGTGATGGCTGAGACCATCCCTTATGCACAGGACTACACAGGTGGTGAGAGTGGTGAATCTTCTCCTCTCCCTGTCGTAAGCTACAAGGTTAACCTATAACTAAAGGCAAAACTTTTTTTTTTTTTTTTTTATAGTTTCGGATATAGTGGAGAGGGATTAAAATTAAAAAGTTTGTATTGCTATCTGTACCTCTGTTAGGGAGATTCACCTTTCTATTTGTCATGTTTTGCCATTATTGTGGAAAAGTGGAAAGTAAAATAAATTCCCCAATTTTGGGTTGTCCTCAGAACAGGAATAATGGGGATATCTTCCAGTAGGGGCACTAGTTCTCATGACATTGGTGGCAATCAGGGATTGCTTCACTTTAGCAGGATTTTTACTCACTTCTTGTTTGGCTATGAGAAAGAAAGTGAAGGTAAAACTCCTCACTAAGAGACAGATGGCAAAAGTCAACTGTACAGATGTTATAATCCTCCCTTACTCTATCCAAAATGGGAAAAAAAAAAACGTTTTCCCTTTAGTCCTACTTTAAGTAAACTTGTCGTTATGCCTGACATAAGCTAAGTACAAATTCACGTACAAACTTAAAATCTTTTTTTTTATAAAAATAAAATTGAATCAAAATTAATTTAGTATCCCTTTAAATATTTTTTTACTCATTTAATTTTACTGCCCAATGACCATAGGCTGTTCTTTTTTAAGAGAGCTTTAATCGAATCATCACTGTACCTTTACTCATTCTGAGAGCATCTCTGCATTACCATTTCCTTCAGCTCCTATGTGGTCTAATTTGTACCATTTCACAATTATTAAAGTAAAGGTGGCTTCTGAAACCTTATCACAAGTTAATGAGGCATTTGTAACCAAACACAGTGAACATGACTTGCCTGACCATGTTCATATATACAAAATCATGCATAATTAGTCCTCACACACACTGGACGTTTTTACAGCTGCTGTTTTGGGCATTTTTTTCTACAGCCAGTAAACTCCCTAGCATGCTATCCTATGTGTCCATGCACACATACTGTAAGCTGTAATCAGCGTTTTTTGGCAGGGGCATTTTCTGGCTGGAAAAAAAACCCAGAACTAGTGGGTTTTTAGAGTTTTTTAGCTGTAAAAGCGCTCTAACGCTGAAAAGTGCGGTAAAACGTGGCAAACCAGCATTTTTTGGATGTCTTTTTGAACAGAAATGCAGCTAAACGCTAATGCAAAAACGCTGAAAAACTCAAGTTTTTAACGTGACTTTACACAGCTAACCTTACCAGCGTTATTAAAATGTCCCGTGTGCATGGAACCTTAGAGTGTATTTTATGGCAAGGATAGCACAGGTGCATTGTGGTAGATTCAGATCACTGTTGTAATGGCAGGCAT
This sequence comes from Staurois parvus, assembly GCF_062004578.1. Lineage (NCBI taxonomy): Eukaryota > Metazoa > Chordata > Amphibia > Anura > Ranidae > Staurois > Staurois parvus. The sequence goes on along the minus strand of NW_028318432.1, from coordinate 5,720,868 downwards.
CCTGGACCCTTTGGAATGGATGGACAGGGATACGCGAGCCAATCCACTTGGGCGGATGTCTGGCACAGATCAAAAGAAAGGAGCAATTTTTAAAAGTCTGATTCATACTCTCTGAATCCTGTGTGTTACATTGACACTACCCCATATAACCTTCAGCAATTGGCCAGTGTTCAAAGAATAGCCCCAGTTGTCTCCTCACTGGAAGTATCTAACTGCTACTTTGGTGCCCTATGGGAGCAATCCTTCAATACCTTGAAGTACTGGTGAGCAATCAGGGAGGTGGGGTAGTGCAAGAAACAAAACTATTTGCAGTGGGCAGGCTAATAAAACCTTTTAGCCCCCATCCAAAAGCACGTGTAAAACTGTACTACAAAACAGCACTAAAAAAGTGTCATCATGCAGCAACACTAATGTGAACCTAGGTTTACAGTGGTTATATACCTCAGACATGAAATATGACCAAAACATGTTCCTCTATACAGTAGTGTGTACATGTCTCAAGAGCGCTAAGTATAATTTCTGTCTGCTGCTTCATTCCTCTGCTATTAGCATGACTCAATTCTGACAAGTTTTCCTGACACCAAAAGACAAATGGGGACAGGTTAGGGACTTCCAGCATATTGACAGCATCAGCTATGTTCCTGCGAGTTTTGTGGAGGATGTGTCTCTTCCATCCAATCAGCTCTCAGAGCTCTCCTCACTGAGATCTGCAGTATGTAATGTCAGCTCTCCACCCCCTGTTTTGTGAACTCTCAGACACGCTGTATAAATTCTGCACTTTGGACGGATGTAGAGAAAAGAAGACTGTAGATAAACAGGTACAACTTATGTAGGATGATTTGTTTCATCTTTTTGTATCACCTGAGGTCAGTCACTTTACTGGGTATATGTAAAGGTTTACAACCACTTCAATTTGTCCGTTCAGGGCAAATTGAAAGTTTCTTAGTACCTATAAATATGACTCCCATAATGCAGAGCAGGAGCCTGAGCAGCCAATTGCAATGACACTGTCACATGTTGGTGGGGAGGGGATTAACAACTGATCAACATAGAACTTACATAGAGTTTCATTCTTAGTACTCCCACAGGAATTCCAGAGCCATGGAGAAGAGCTCAGAAGGTAAGTGTTAGTGTGGGAGGGATCCTTATTAAGAGATCTTATCACTTTGCTGTGAGTGGGCAAAATGACATCTTTAAAGCAAAACGTTGGATTTACTTAGAGTGTGCATATATCACATGTAACACATACTTTCTGAATGAAAGGAGATACAGAGGCTGCAAACTTCTGTTTCAGGCCGCTCCTACTTTTGTTGGTTTGATACAATGATATCACCTTGACATCTACACTGTCAATTAAGCCACATGAATTAGATACATTCTGGAATGAACTGGTATAAGATCTATAATAACATATATTTCAGTTGACCATTTACAGAAAAATTAGCAGGTTAATGGTTCCAAATAGCTGGATGAGGTTTGCATTTATAGAGTGACATGAGTTTCAGGGGCTCTACAAGGCATGTGAGTAGACGTCTGATTTTATTATCTTCTGCTTGTTTGACCACAGGGTCACAAGTTGTCCAGTTAGTGTTTATCTTTACTTTCAAGAATTTATAATTTTTAAAATTTATTTCAGGTACGTATATAGTGCTGTCAATTTATGCAGCGCTCTACATATATAAAGTACATTCACATCAATCCCAATGATCCTTATCTCACATTCATACATACACATTTCATACATACACATACTAGGGCCAATTTAGACAGGATCCAATTAACCTACCAGCATGTCTTTGGAGTATGGGAGGAAACCCAAGTACCCAGAGGAAACCCATGCAAGCACAAGGAGAACATGCAAACTCCAGGCAGGTGGTGCTGTAGTTGGGATTTGAACCAACGATCCTATGCTGCCAGGTGAAAGTGCTAACCATTTAGCCACTGTGCTGCCTGTGATTAAAAAAAAAAAAACAGTTCATGTCTTTATAAATGCATGCTCATTCTCCAGCAAAGGGAATTACAAGATTAAAAAAAAAAAAAAATGCTACTCTCTCATACGTGTTGGAAACAATCTTTTTTCATGATTCAGCTTATCACTGTGGCAGGATGTCAGAACAGGTGTTGCCGAAATCTTGAACACATTTGTATGTATGTATCGAAAACCGGATGGGAACAGAAACCACACTTTTATATAAAGTCAGTCGTATTTATGATTCAGACATTTTTTGATTCAGAGTTTTTTGTTTTAAAGTGACATTAAACAATATCTTTTTTTCTCATTCCTAGAAAAGTAAATAGAGGGGAAATCTTCCAAAGGGGATACTAGTTCTTTGACCTGGGGGTCCCAAAGGAATTCCCTTAATTTTCAGGGATTTCCTCTTACTTCCTATTTGGCTATGGGACAGGAAGTGAAGGGAAATCTCCGCAATGGGATGCAGATTGCAAAAAGAATCTAACAAGGGTTATAACCCTCCCTTGTTCTATGGAAAACTGGAAAAAAAAAGTTTTGCCTCTAATTCTACTTTCATTTTCATAAAATTGTTTCTTATTGTGTTTTTCTGCCTCTTTGTAACATCCACTGTGAGCACTTAGACCTCCCTTTCCCCCTTTCTTCTGTGAGCAGTGAATGTCAATTGTGATCATGTGCACTGCTCTATGCTTACTACATATCCCATAATCCATAGTACATCTCAGGAGTGAACAAGAGGGGGTGGTGGCTTCCTTCTTACATACAGCAGGTAAAATAAGTCATTTTTCTAGATATATTTTTAAAGGTGCTATTGACTATGACGTTTTCACCACATGTCGGTAACAACCCATGCAATCCATACATACAAACAAAACCAAATAAGTTCAGAAATTAAATTATGTGTAATAAAATGGAATGACACAGGGAAAAAGTATTGAACACACTGAAATTTATTTAATGCTTCTTACAAAATCCTTTGTGGTTATGACAGCTTCAAGACGCCTCCTGTATGAAGAAACTAGTCGCATGCATTGCTCAGGTGTGATTTTGGCCCATTCTTCCACACACAGTCTTCAAATCTTGAAGGTTCCGTGGGCCTCTTCTATGAACTCTGATCTTTAGTTATTTCCATAGATTTTCTATTGGATTCAGTCAGGTGATTGGCTGGGCCATTCTAGCAGCTTTATTTTCTTTCTTTGAAACCAATTGAGAGTTTCCTTGGCTTTGTGTTTGTGATCATTGTATTGCTGAAATGTCCACCCTCATTTCATCTTCCTCATCCTGGTAGATGGGGAAGATTTTTATCAAGATTGTCTTGGTACATTTTTTCATTCATCCTTCCTTCAAGGACGTGAAGTTTGCCAGTACCGTATGCTGAAGAACAGCCCCACACCATGATGTTCCCACCTCCAAACTTCACTGTTGGTATTGTGTTTTTGGGGTGATGTGCAGTGCCATTTGACCTCCAAACATGGTGTGTATTACGGCATCCAAAAAATTAAATTTTGGTCTCATCTGACCAGACTATATTCTCCCAGTATTTCACAGGCTTGCTTAAGTGTTGTGCAACAAACTTTAAACGAGCTTCAACATGCTTTTTCTTCAGCAATGGAGTCTTGCGTGGTGAGCGTACTTACAGGCCATGCCGGTTGAGTGCATTATTTATTGTTTTCTTTGAAACAATTGTACCTGCTAATTCCAGGTCTTTCTGAAGCTCTCCACAAGGGGTCCTTGGCTCTTGGACAACTCTTCTGATAATTCTTTTCACTCCCCTGGCAGAAATCTTGCGAGGAGCACCTGGTTGCATTTTAGAAATCCTTCTGTAACCAATGCCATCAGTAAGTTTTGCAAAAATAAGCTTGAGAGAGCTCTTTGCTTTTTCCCATCATGAGATGTTTCTTGTGTGGCACCTTGGAAATGGACACCTTTTTATAGGACATCAGTTGAGACTGAACCAGCTGATATTATTTAGCACTAACAGGATTGCTTCATAGTTACTGATAGATTTCCGCTGGTGTCTTGGCTTTCCATGCCTTATTGCACCTCCCTTTCTTCATGTGTTCAGTACTTTCCCTGTGTCGTTCCATTTTATTACACAACTTAATTTCCAAACTTATTTGTTTTGGCTTCTTTGCCTGTATAGATTGCATGGGTTGTTACCAACGTGGTGAAAAGTTCATGTCAATAGCACCATTAGAAATATATTTACTGAGAAAAATGGTGACATGTTCAATACTTATTTTACCTGGTGTACAATGGTACCATGGAGGACAAATGTGTCACCCTTTAACAGTAAGTCAAATCACAGCAGCAAAAAAAGGGAATTCTTTGCTTGCTCTATGCCAGCCGTCATTAAATGGCGGACTGCGGTCAGACCGAGCAGTGCTTCCATCCTGACCGCCAGTCTAGAATATCAGATGCCCTCCACTCAGCAGTTATTGGTTTCTGGGACCACGGCATCCCAGCAACCAATGACATCACGTGTGCGCCCTGTCTCCTGCGGTTCACTGTCTCACCTGGCTCCCGCTCCCTGCCTTTCCGCAGGGTTTGGTGTGATGTCAAGTGCATGCCCCGCCCCCTTCAGCAAGGTTCCCGGCACAGCTCCCACCCCCTGCAGCTCATTATTTTTGCCCGCTCCCTGTCTGCATTCAAGGTAGGGTGTCTTTGTACTTATAGGGGCATGCTGATGGGCAAACTTAATTTTAAGGGGCACTCTGATGGGCAAATTTATTGTTAAGGGACACTCTGATGGGCACATATTGTTGTAAGGGGCACTCTAATTAGCACATTTTATGCTGTGCCCATCAGTGTGTCCCTTAACATAAAATGGGCCCATCAGCATGTCTCTTAACATAAAATGTGCCCATCAGAGTGCCCCTTAGCATAAAATAAGGGGCATGTTATGAGCACGTTTTATGTTAATGGCACTCTAATGGGTACATTTTTTGTTAAGGGGCACTCTGATGGGCACATGTGATGGAAAGGGGCACTCTGATGGGCACATATGATGTAAAGGGGCACTCTGATGGGGGAATATGGTAGAAAGAGGCACTCTGATAGGGAAGTATGGTGGAAAGTGGCAGTATGATGGGGACACTTGATATAAAGAGGCACTCTCATGCGGAAAACTAAGGTAAAGGGGCACTCTGATGGGGACACCCTATGTAAGGGGTCACTGTGATGGGAGAACCTTATGTAATGCACTCTGTTATACACTCTGATGAGGATAAGTGATGCAAAGGGGCGCTGTGATGGGAATATGTGATGTAAGGTGGCACTGTGGTGGGGACATCTGATGTAAGGGGGCACTGTGATGGGCACACCCTATGTAAGGTGTCACTGTGATGTGGTAACCTTATGTAAGGTGTCACTGTGATGGGGGAACCTTATATAATGTAGCACTCTGATGGGGACAACTGATGTTAGGGGCCTTCTGATGCATAACCCTGATGTAAGTGGGTGCTCTGATGGGGACACCTGATGTAAGGGGGCACTCTAATGTCATAGCATAAACTTGAGATTCGGATCTCGGCCAGAAGAAAATGTTAGTGACTGCACCTCCTTGAATTTTAATTCAATACCCCTGCTATACAATCAAATAACTCCACATCATTCAGGGGTCTTTCTACCTATTTGTGGCATATCAATAGTAGTTTTTTCTGATGACTAGATTTATGACACAATTTGATTAATTGTTTATCTGGTGGGTCTTCTGTATTTAATTACTCTGAGGATGTTCTGCCAGCCCATATTTTTTTATAGGTAGCATTTACTTTACCTCCTTACCTTCCCCCCATCCTTTTGTGTCTTGTTTATATAGCCTAATTTCAATGACTGCCCTATATAATATTGGAATTATCAGAGCTAACCTTTAATTTGCTGCAGTCATGGTTGGAATATGACAACCAATAAATTTCCCAATCTCAGTAGAAATGAAGTGCAAAAAAAAATTACATAAGCTTCAGGTCATGATGCATTTTGCTCACATAGTATGTCTAGAAACAGTTTACCGATGTGTTAGTCATGGAAGATGATATGTCATTTATTATTTTGCACTTGTGGAAAGAAATTTATTTTCCTTTACTGCCACCACATTTTTCATTACAGAGGCCTTGTCTTTTTCTTGAAAAATGTTAGCAGCAATATATGAAAGCAATAATTTGATCATTCGACCATTAACAACCATTAAAATAGACAGTCGGCAACCAAATATTACCTTGCTGTTGGAATAATTACACTTAATTTTTACTGTGAGCCTAGAGCAAACAAAATATATAAATATTCTTTGAAGTGCAAACACTCAATAATGGAGCTCAGTCTGAAATAAGTCTGTTTTTAAAATGCTTGATGTACATATTTTAATTATAGTTAACCATGATAAGGATTATTAATTATTCTAAAAAACATTTGACAGTTGCATTTGCCTGTCTTTTCTAAGTAGCAAAGAGGCATTTTTATAAATGGCTTTGTGCTTTCTATAGCCATCTGATATCATTTAACCTGAACTTTTTTTTGTGCTTTCTACTAAAGAATGACATTTGACATCTGATTGGCAGCAATAAAAAATGTATTTAGCTTTCAACAGAAATCTTTTCTCAACAAATAAAGCTTCTTGTTTTTGTTCTACCCTTTTGACAAAAGTGAAATCTAAGACAAGTTTTTTTCCTTAAGACATTTTGTGTGAGCTTGCTTTGTAGATAGTACATTTTTATATTTTATTTATATATTTTATTCAGTTATTTCAATGTACGCAGTACTTTGCATATGTATTATACATTCACATCAGTCAGTGCTCTTAAAGAGTTTACAATCTAAGGTCCTAACTCATATTCATACGTGCACATACTAGGGCCAATTTAGACAGGAGCCAATTAGCCTATCAGCATGTGTATGTGTGTGTGTGTGTGTGTGTGTATATATATATATATATATATATATATATATATCTATAGATATATATATATATTACGTTTGACTGTTTTTCTGTAAAAACCTTTATAAGATTTAGATGGCTTTTTAAACACTTTTTATAAATAAATATTTATGATTTATCTGTTTATATTTTGGGAATTTATATATATATATATATATATATATATATATATATATATAAAATGTGGGTACTCTTGACACAACTTGCAACACATATAAATGCTTTTTTTTGTATTTCATTGTAATTAGAATATGACAGTCTATCCTCCCTCTATTATTTGGTGGCTTTGTGTAACCTTTCTATCCATGCAGAAAATGGCTGCACACTGGTGGATCTGGCTTTAAACAGCTGACATCTGCTAGTTCCCCCCCTCCCCTGTAGAATAACAAGCTTTCTCAGCCTAATCTACCCCAAATGTGTGTATGTAAAAGAGGTCCTAACTATTGACCAGTGTCCCTTTCAGTAAGGGATTGGTCCACATGGCTTCAGGAGCTAAGGAGGCTGATTTGAAATGCAGATCTCCAGACAGCACAGTCCAGCTTGCCCTCTCTCCTTTGGTGTGTGTGTCATAGTGAAAAATAGCTCTTATAAGGGTCAGTCACCCATACTTACTTAATTACCTCTTGTTGGACCTGCAGAACTGTCACAAGCTGTGGTGGATGCAGGAGCTGTTCCCCTGCTAGTGCTGTGTATCCAGGAGCCAGAAATTGCTCTGAAAAGGATTGCTGCTTCAGCCCTGAGTGATCTATCAAAGCATTCTCCGGAGCTGGCTCAGACCGTGGTGGACGCAGGAGCTATCGCCCACTTAGCCCAGATGATTCTAAATCCGGATGCCAAACTCAAGGTACTGCTTTCAATTACTGTTTTATCCATCTTTGTTTCTGCTCTGTGTTCCTGAAAATGCAACAGTGAAATATTTATTGCATGTAGAATTATTTTGCTAGCCATTCTTTTTGTACGGGTCTTGCCAATCTTAAGCACATCATTTACATGTGAGGCAATAGCATCATAAAGCCCTCTTTCTCAACCAGTAGGTGTTCTGGTTAGTCTAATGGGTATTTCTGACCGTTTTGTAGGGTACTTCCAACCAGTTCAGAGATACTTTTGGTAGAGTTAGGTGTAATTCAGCTTCCTAAACTTGTTTCATACAAAAGTTTTACATTTTATGAAATAATACAGCATAAAGGAAATCTGAAGAGGCTTTGTGTTCTTTTAAAGAGATTGTTTAAAAAACATTTAAACACAATTAGGGCTACTGGTAATCAATATTCACATTTCAGGCAGTATATTAGAAAAGGTGATTATTACATTCTTGGTAAACACTGGTCTATATAAAGGGAAATAAACATTAATAATCTCTATCTATTTTGGGGTAGAGAAGAAGCAATGTAGAAATCGATTTTTCTATTTTAAAGCAATGCTAGTATGGCTGATTATTTTACAGCAGAAAGTGTGCACTTTTAGGGGCTTTGTGTTTAGAGGGTATTTTTGTTTTTATATATTTTTTTGTCTGTTGATATTGTTCCAGGGCAGTAAAATAATAAAGTTTATAAATAATATTCATTACTTGTATTGTTTTACTACAGGTATACAGGGTCTTGAAGTTTTTACTAGAGCTAAATTAGAATGTTGAAATTTTGCTTTCTGATAGGTGAAAGCTGTAGGCACGTTGTAATGCTGAGTGATCTAGTGAACTGTTGACTGTTGAAGACTGACTGCATACTTATGAACAGAATGTAATTACTGAGCATAGTAGATGCTCCAATACCTAGTACATGCATAATAGAACAGACATAGAATATTATCCTAGCCAAGAAAAGTGTTTATAAAGTGGAGTTACCCTACACACTTTGTAACAAAAAGTTGTATGGCACTTTCAACACTGCTGTCTGGATGTACACTGGAGAATAATGTACCCACAGCTGGCTGTAGTTGCTACCTGTATTATAAATGGTAAATATGAAGCATTTATATTTGGTTGGGATGAGTAGATGCAAACAGCATTTTCCCTTATCTTAGTACTGGGGTGTCAAAGTGGCGGCCCTCCAGCAGTTATAAAACTACAGGTCCCATGAGGCATTGCAAGGCTGACTGTTACAAGCATGGCTGCGACATGACTCCCCTGTTGGAGTCATGCTTGCAACTGTCAGCCTTGCAATTCTCATGGGACTTGTAGTTCCGCAACAGCTGGAGGGCTGCCAGTATGCAACCCCTGTCTTAGTGCATGAGGTAAGACAGATTTCACTTTTTGGTAGTTTTAGAAAACCATAGTGCCTGCAGCTTGAAGTTGATTGGAAAACATAATTACTTGTGCAGCAGATTATATATATATATTATCTCACAAGTACACCCCTCACATTTTTGTAAATATTTTATTATATCTTTTCATGTGACAGCACAGAAATTACACTATGTCCTTAGTCTGCTTGTCTTCAGCAAACTGTTTGGGGCTTTACTTGTGCATCATCTAGAAGAGGCTTCCTTCTAGGACGACAGCCATGCAGACCAATTTGATGCAGTTTGCGACGTATGGGCTGAGCACTGACAGGCTGCCTCCCCACCCCTTCAAGCTCTTCAGCAATGCTGGCAGCACTCATACGTCTATTTCCCAAAGACAACCTTTGGATATGATGCTGAGCACGTGCACTCAACTCCTTTGGTCGACCATGGTGAGGCCTATTCTGAGTGGAACCTGTCCTGTTAAACCACTGTATGGTCTTGGCCACCGTGCTGCAGCTCAGTTTCAGGGTCTTGGCAATCTTCTTGTAGCCTAGGCCATCTTTATGTAGCGCAACAATTCTTTTTTTCAGATCCTCGGAGAGTTCTTTGCCATGAGGCGCCATGTTGAACTTCCAGTGACCAGTATGAGAAAGTGAGAGCGATAACACCAAATTTAACACACCTGCTCCCCATTCACACCTGAGACCTTGTAACACTAACGAGTCACAGGACCCCGGGGAGGGAAAATGGCTAATTGGGCCCAATTTGGACATTGTCACTTAGGGGTGTACTCACTTTTGTTGCCAGCAGTTTAGACATTAATGGCTGTGTGTTGAGTTATTTTGAGGGGACAGCAAATTTACACTGTTGTACAAGCTGTACACTCACTACGTCACATTGTAGCAAAGTGTCATTTCTTCAGTGTTGTCACATGAAAAGATATAGTAAAATATTTACAAAAATGTGAAGGGTGTACTCACTTCTGGGAGATATATCAGATATATCAGTTTAGATAAAGATGTCTGAAACATTCATGGTGATGCCTCTAAAAAAGTTTGTTCAGAAAATCGTTTTAAGGTAACATACACTCAGCTGCCTTTTTCTTAAGTGCACTTGTTCATTTTCTTGGTAACACAAATTGCTAATCAGCTAATCACATGGCAGCAATTGAGTACATTTAGACATCTAGATGTGGTAAAGATAAGTTTCTGAAGTTCAAACCGAGCCTCAGAGTGGGGAAGAAAGGGGATTTAAGTGATTTGAATGTGGCATGGTTGTTGATGCCAGACGGGCTGATCTCAGTATTTCAAATACTAGTGATCTACTGGGAGTTTCACACTCAACCATCTCCAGGGTTTACAGAGAATGGTCCAAAGAAGAGAAAATATCCAGTGAGCGCAGTTGTGTGGATGAAAATGCCTTGTTGATGTCAGAAGTCAGAGGAGAATTGAAAGACTGGTTCGAGATGATAAAAAGGCAACAGTAACTCAAATAACCACTTGTTACAGCCAAGGTATGCAGAATACCATCTCTGAATGCATACTATGTCGAACCTTGAAGCAGATAGGCTATAGCAGCAGCAGAACACATTGGGTGCCACTCCTGCCAGCTAAGAACAAGAAACAGAGGCTACAATTCATGCAGGCTCACCAAATTTGGACAATAGAAGATTGGAAAAACATTGCCTGGTCTGATGAGTCTTGATTTCAGCTGCGACATTCAGATGGTAGGGTCAGAAATTGGGGTAAACAACATGAAAGCATGGATCCACCCTGCCTTGTATCAATGGTGCAGGCTGGTGGTGTAATGGTGTGGGGGAGATTTTTTTGGCACACTTTGGGCCCCTTAGTACCAGTTGAGCATCATTTAAACGCCATGGCCTACCTGAGTATTGTTGCTGACCATGTCCATCCCTTTATGACTACAGTGTACCCATCTTCTGATGGCTCCTTCCAGCAGGATAATGCACCGTGTCACAAAGCTCAAATCATCTCAAACTGGTTTCTTGAACATGACAATGAGTTCACCGTACTCCAATGGCCTCCACAGTCACCAGATCTCAATCCAACAGAGCACCTTTGTGATGTGGTGGAACAGGAGATTTGAATCGTGGATGTGTAGCTGACAAATCTGCAACAACTGCGTGATGCTACCATGTCAATATGGACCAAAATCTCTGAGGAATGTTTCCAACATCTTGTTGAATCTATAGAATTAGGGCAGTTCTGAAGGCAAAAGGAAATAAGAAGCCAACCTGGTACTAGCAAGGTGTTGCTAATAAAGTGGCCGGTGAATGTATATTGATACTGTATCTATAGGTATGTTGGGCTTGTCTGAGCATTCTGCAGTCCCTCTGTGGAGGGCTTCTAAAGCTATCATGCCAAAATGAGTCATTTGTTTTACTTTAATTCTGCCCAGTAGAAAATATTTCTTCATTGCTGCCATCTGCTGTGTTTTCCACTTTGCCTCAAGTGCCCACACAGCTGCATTTCTTATGAACTGTTTGACTTGGACAGTCGCCTCTGGCTGCTGTGCAGCAATTCCTACCAAGTCACTAAGGGAATGAAAGGGAAAATTTTATGCGAGAGGCAGAAAAGTTGCCAATGCTAACCTCTCCTTCTAAAAATGCTAGTTGTCTGGCAGCCATATTAACCCTTTTGCTTGAACACTATTGGATTCTGACCTGGAATTCAAATATTGACATTTGCCAATATTCTGTCTTTCTTTATATACATTCTAATTTGGAGTCGGTGACTCAGCATAACAGTCAGGCACCTAGCATTTTCAGAAAGAAACCATCTGGGAAATCCCATATTTTTCAATTAGGAAAGGACGCAAGTTCAGAAAATCGTACGAAAAACACCGCATTCAAAGCGATTGTACGATCTGATCATTAGTACACAGCTTTTAAGAGCCAGTCATGACAGGTTGTGCAAAATTTTCCAAAGGGATAAGCATGAAAATTTTTCTCATACAATACCAGATTGTATGATTTTCATTTAATCAGCACAGTTTTCTTCTGAAAATACAATACAATTACAATAAATCACTTCCAAATTTTTATTCTGTCATACAAGTTTTTTCATACCTTTTAGTAACCTAAATATATAATGTGAAAACTTACAGTGCAATATGCCTATCCAAATGCTTATAATATATAATAAAACTAAACTAAAATAAAAATAAAATAAAATATTGCAGCTAACATATACAGTGTTCCCACATACAAATACTAATATACAAAAATTTCAGCGCAATATTATAAATAAATATTAAATATGCATAAATCTTGCTCTGTGACAATAATTAAATACCATATAAGTGCATATTCTGTGCTCAAAATGTATAGCTTTAAATACAACACAATAACGCACACTTCCTCATAATACCATGCGTGATCTGAATTCTGTCCACTGTGCGCATATCTAATAATAGTGTCCCAATATAAATCTTGGTGAACCTTCCCTTTAAGACTTAGTGCTCCAAGTGCTAATGTGCAATTTCTTCTCTGTATATATTCATCCAGTGATATCGTGTGACCCCCAGTGTTAGGTCCACCTCCGACACACTTATGCGCTCACCTTGGGGTTTGACCCGAACCATCAGGTCCAACAATAATGATGAAGTCACATGACGTAACGCGTAGGGCACGCCGATGACATCAAGCCGTAACCAGAAGTGTACGTACCGCCATCTTGGATAGGGGATCCAATGCAGTTTCATTCACAAAATGACTATACAAACAGATATTGCTCCTGTAGTGTCCCAGAAGGACACAAATAAATGTGAGTGGGAGATTTTAAGAGTTTTAATAAAGATTACAAAGATTTGATATACTTCACCATCTGGAGCATTTTTTCCATTTTCTGTGGTGCGTTTTGGAGTTTGGAGGTGCAGGAGGAGTTGGAGATTGATACACCAGCATACCCACCCGGGTTAAAAGGAAAGGTGCAGTTTGACCTGACGGTTCGGGTCAAACCGCAAGGTGAGCACATAAGTGTGTCGGAGGTGGATCCAACACTGGGGGTCACACGATATCAGTGGATGAATATATACAGAGAAGAAATTGCACATTAGCACTTGGAGCACTGAGTCTTAAAGGGACGGTTCACCAAGATTTATATTGGGACACTATTATTACTGTAGATATACGCACAGTGGACAGAATTCATATCACGCATGGTATTATGAGGAAGTGTGCGTTATTGTGTTGTATTTAAAGCTATATGTTTTGAGCACAGAATATGCACTTATATGGTATTTAATTATTATTATACAGGATTTATATAACGCCAACAGTTTGCTCAGTGCTTACAATATAACGGAAGACAATACAGCAACAATACAGTTCAATACAAGAGGGATAGGAGGGCCTGATCCTTGGAGCTTACAATCTAGTATAATTATTGTCACAGAGCAAGATTTATGCATATTTAATATTTATTTATAATATTGCGCTGCAATTTTTGTATATTAACTTTAGTAATCTCTTCATTTTTGATATGGAGACTAGCATGCAAAAAAAAAAAATAGACGATCATTTGTGCAATAATCTCATTGTGTGTATCAGGTGTTAGGCTACTTTCCTACATGTTTTTTTTTTTGTTATACAACATTTGGAAGATAAAAATATTGTATCAAGCTCCATCTCCTTTAATTGGAGGAAGGTCATAGCTTCTTTGAAGGGATGTGCAGTTTTCACAGTAGAAATTCATAATGGGATAAGGTCCATGTCATATTAATAGTCCATTCACTTTCTCATTGGTGTTGCTTCCTATGTGATTGAATGTGTGAAATGTTGTGGATTCATCACTGTCGCCTCCCTAGTGACTGAGATTCTTCAGCATGATGAGCAGTAGAGTGACTTCATTGCTTGTAGTATTAGCTGCACCTTGATGATTCTGCTGCTGGCAAGGTCTCACTGTCGGCAGAGTCCCGAAAGTTTTGTGGTCCTGAGACAAGAAAAATGGAAGGACATGTAATCTGATATTACCTTTAATTACTGGTATTATGTATTTTTTTTACTCCACTTAGAGTAAAAGCCCTGTCAAATACCACAGGATTCCAATAGCCAGGACAGCCTCTTCTATGCCCATTTCTAATTAAAGTTAATATCCGTTGAGATACAAAATACAGTTTATTTCATGTATGCAAAAGAATAAACAACTAGTAAAGAAGCAGGTAGAGAAAGTATCTAATTTGACCTAGTGTCAGCCTCTTACAGTCCCCTGTACAGCAGAGCTCTGACTGGGAGAAAGTGAAGCAGCACAATTGTACTAAATATTCCTGTACTAACAAGGAGTATGTTGATAGGATGAGAAAGCAGAATGACAGAGAGTTGAGCTTATCAGTCTGCTGCTTCTCCTTTCACTTTGAAGTCAAAGGCTGAGGAAGGAGCAAGACCTAGTTGTATTACTGCAGTAGAGAAAATGTAGTTGTCCATGCTGGCTGTGTTGTCTGGAAGGGCTGATTAAATTGCAAAACCCATAGAAAGAAATACAAACACTTTGACAGGTAAAATAAATACTTTGTAGGTATTTCATCTCACAGGTCTCTGAAATAAAGAAGTTGGAATATTGGAAACGTATGTCCCCAGTAACAATGTGAAATTAGAGAGAGGCACAGAAAAGAAGTTTACTGCTAGTTAACTGTGGGCATCTGCTCAGGTGGGCCTTGCTGGTATCTGCTCCTAGGCTGTCAGAACATTACCTTTAAAGGTTTAAAAAGGTGCACATGTTCACTAGACTTAGAAAGTGTGGAAAGCATTGGAACAGCCACGTAACAAGTTTTTTTTGTTTTTTTTTTCAGAAAGTGGTCAACAATTTTGTTCAATACAGCAATCCTTTCATCTGCTTTGTATACTGTAGGAGGATCCCAGCACTATCTTCTCACTTCTTAGGGAAGAAGTGACCCTGTGCTGGGCAGTCTCCCTCTCATTTGTGTGTGCATGTACGTGTGTATGTGCTTGTGTGTGTGCGTGAGCATGTGTGTGCACGTGCAGATGGGAGCATAAGCTAGTGATCCTCCTAACAAGCATTGCATCATGGACTGTTGATTCATTTATGCCCGCTCAGAGTACAGGGAACTTCAGCTTTATGGGTTTAACTAGTACAAATGTCCTGTTAGGTTTTGGTTTGGTGATGTATAAAAGAAGTATGGTGTCTTGGGACTTTTCGTATTGCGAAAAAATTTGTAAACCGAAACGCGGTTTCCCATAGCAATGCATCGAAAACCAATTAATCTGTTCCGGAGGTCAGAAAGAAGTGAAAAAAAAAGAAGTCTTTTATCTGTTCAGAACTCTTTATAAAATGTACTTTAAAAGGCATAAATACTGTACAGGGACATGATCAAAAATTAATTTGTAAATGCATTGAAAACCAATTAATTTGTTCCGGAGGTCAGAAAAAAAGTCAAAAAAAGTTTTATCTGTTCAAAATTCTTTATTAAGTGCACTTTAAAGGCATAAAGGGACATGATTAAAAAAAAAAATTGTAAATGCATTGAAAACCAATGAATCCGTTCCGGAGGTCAGAAAAAAGTCAAAAAAAGTCTTATCTTTTCAAAACTCTTTATAAAGTGCACTTTAAAGGCATAGTACTGTACAGGGACATGATTAAAAAAAAATTTGTAAATGCATTGAAAACCAATTAATCCATTCGTATTGCGAAAAAAATTCATAAACCGAGGCGTTTTCATTTGTAAACCAAAAATTATGCTAACCAAGGCGTTCGTAAACCGAGGTACAGCTGTATATCATCCTTCATATGGTTTAATATTCTGCATAATTTTGAAAACAATGTCATCTGGGTACTATTTTAGTAGTTATGTACTTCATCTTCTGGGTCAGCCAGGAAATGTAAAAAATGTAAAGCTCTTGGAAATGTCCCTTATTTCAAACACTGATCAGATTATAAGGGCCCCTGTTGACTGCTCTGGGTTTGTATGGATGGCATCAGTTTGAGACACTTCTGAGATCATTCAGAATTCAACAGGTGCATTTGGTCTGACGTTATCCTCCTTTTGACCTCCATTTGACCAGCTTCAAGCAGGTTTTGCATTAAGGGCCAGTTCACACTACATGCGTTCCATTGCGTGTTTTTTTCTGCATCCAAAACAAACAAAGTAGGTTACATAGTTTTCAATGGCATAGTTCACACCAATGCCTGCAGTTCCAGTGTGTTCCGGGTCCAGAAAAAAAAGTAGAATATTCTGCATTTTTCTTGCACAGAACTGTACTGGAATGCGGTAAAATGCATCATAAATGTAATGGAACACATAAAAAATGCACCGGACCCCAAATTACCAAAAAAAGGAGGAAAAAAAAGCCAGAACGCATCAAAAACGCACCAGATTGCATAAAAAACACGCATGAAGAAACACATCCAGACTGCATTTCTATGGAGTGAACTGGCCCGTAGACTTGTTGGGAATGCAAAATCAACTTGAAAGAAACAAAATCCCATCAGCAAAGCTTCTTAAGAATATGTGTTTTTCAGATGCAAGGCAAAGCAACCGGTTTGTATTAACACACCCCCCCCTCCAAAGCACATACACTCCCACACTCTCCCACCGATCTTTTTATGTCGGCAGAAGCAAAGAAAATACCCAGTACTCCTGGTTGCACACATGATACTCATTCCTCTTTTTTTGGGGGTAGTACTGCTACATGAGCGTGAACGTCCTCAGCAGGGGCGTATTTACCACAAGGCAAACAAGGCATTTGCCTAGGGTGGCATTTTTCAGGGGGGCAGCGGTATTTTTCAGGGAGGCAACACTGCCCCCCAAAAGAAGGGATGGAAGAAGGGACACACACACACAACATGGGGACCAAATGGGATCTGAGAGAGGATGCGGGTTGCATGATGGTGTATGCAGAGCCTGACTCTTGTTCCATGGGATGTCTGGAGCTATGAAGGTGAGTGTCTTCTCTCGCAGGGTCGGGGGGGGGGGTTGCCAGTGTATGGGGGGCTCTGGTAGTGGAAGGCTTTCTCAGATGGGGGGGCTGGGGTGTTGTTCGTCAGTGTCAGGCTCTCTTTGTGGGAGAGGGGGGTGTTAATCGGGGCAATTTTTGTGTTGCCTAGGGCAGCACGAAACCTAAATACACCACTGGTCCTCAGCCATGTGTAAGCTCTGACGTGATCATATCATCACTCATACAGGACAACCTTTCTTATCTCCTGGCAACTTAGTGTAATGGCCGTGAAGGAACAGTGAGTATACTGTATGCTGCTAGGAAGGATGCATTAATTAAAACTTGTTGCTTCTCCCTATGTGGGCAAAGCACAGGTTTTCTGCAATAACAGAAAAACAGCATTGTATCCTCAGTGAGTACATATCTTGCTCTGGTCATCACTGTCACTGAAACGGATGTGATAAAAACAAACATTCAAAAGTTTACAGTTGTCATCAAAATGAGAGACAAGGGTAAGTCTCCCTGCTCCAGTCCAGCTATCTAAGGGGACAATTGCCCTGTAAAAATTTCCTCTCGCTCTCTATTGAACCTCTGGGACAGGAAGTGAAGAAAATAAATGAACAGCAAAATGAGAAACATTGCGTGCCTAGATCTGCACATTATGGGCAGACATAGATATACAAGCAATTTGCACAATGTATATATGTAATACAGTAAAATGAATAATCTATTACTAATCTTATTGCAATTAACTGAAATCTGATTATTTCCTTGGGGTTTCTGTACTTTTTACATCACCAGTGCTTTTTGAACAGTTGTGCTCTGCATACCAAAAACTAAGTTGACTATCTTTTTCTCTGCCCACGCAACAGCGACAGGTGCTGTCCGCTCTTAGTCAAATAGCGAAACATTCCGTGGATTTGGCAGAAATGGTCGTTGAGGCAGAAATCTTCCCAGTCGTCCTCACGTGCCTGAAAGATCCCGACGAATATGTCAAGAAAAATTCTGCCACTCTAATTCGAGAAATTGCCCGACACACACCCGAGGTAATGTGTTCCAAATAGCTACATGCAGCGTTAATATGCAACTCCGCAATGGATTAATAGCAGCACTCAGCGCTAGATTGGTGGGTTGAGGGAGTAAACTGCAAATTAAAATGATACTTTAATCCTTTTGTACATGAGTCATCATCAGATGAATTAGCGTGTGGGATATTTAAATCCTTTCTTTTGTTGCTAGTCACAGTAATGTGGCTCAGCAGGACTTCTGTGGGCTGCAGCAAAGGGACCTGTTGCCCTCAAGGGTTTGCCGCTAAGCTGATGTCTCTTGTTGAAAGAGAAGTCCTAATGAACACAAAGAAATATGGGGATCTTAATAAGACTTGTTGCTGCTGATCTAAAATCAATAAATAAGCACTAATGCAAGCAAGTTTTTTTTCCCTCTGTGGCTGTATCACAGGGAGTAGCTACCATTAATTATCTGAGCTCTACATTGTCTCTCTGCTGTTCTTCCCCCCCAATTAATACAAAGGCAGAGGGCGAGGTGCAGATCTAAGAGATGTCACAACGATTTAGCCCACCGTTTTTTAAATCCCTTCTCCCCATTCTTTCATTTCCTTTTCACGCCATTTGACAGGGATTTCGCACAAATTGGCATTAAACTGTGTGTCATATGTTGTCGTAATGAATTAATGTTGTACCAGAGCAAACAAACTCCAGTTGTGGCACCTTCTGGATGCATAAAAATCTGTCCTTTACATGACTGTTTCCAATGCTGTTAAAGGAACATAATACAGATTGTGTGATGTATCGCCAAATATCCATTTTATAGCAAACTTTTTAGCCTTTTAAACTTTTAAAAGTCTTGTCACACACCCACAATGTGCATACTATTCCTTTTGTAAATCAGAACACCTTTCTTTGTGTGCTTCTCTGAAACTGGTTTCACTTTGTTGCTAAAGCAGTCTGCAGACATTGGAGAATGCTTTTAGCTGGGGAACATTTGTAAGCCTTTAGGGGCTAACAAACCATGGTTAACATCTTCTGAGTGTTTTCAGGGATTGTTGATTGGTTAGGTGGAGTTTTTCCAATTGCCTTTGTTTCCCTTTAGAAACCTCCCTCACCCATTCTCAATAAACAGGACTATTAACGAATGTGTAAGGCCTGCCAGCCTGCCATGCTCTTGACATGTGAGCACTCTTAGCCACCAAGGTTGCTTAAAGGAAAGGGGGATATCAGATGAGTGAGGCTTAAATTCACAGCCAGTACCTTTCATTTTCACAATTTAAAATGGCTGACAAGTTTACTTTAATCCACCATCCCAATAACGGGCCACACACCAAATATGTTTAACTCCGGCCAAGGTTTATTGCAATGACATCACGCCGCTCACTCCCACCTACAGCCATTCCCCCAACATGTTTCACCCATAGCAGGGCTTAATCATCGGGATTCCTGTGATTCCCATGATTAAGCCCTGCTGTGGGTGAAACATGTTGGGGGCATGGCTTTGAGTATGAATGAGCTGTGTGCTGTCAGTGCAATAAACCTTGGCTGGAGTTGAACATATACTATATACATTACTATAGGTGTAGGTCATTTATATACCTCCCAGAGCCTTGCTGAAAAACTCCTGGAGATGGCATCCCTCTGTCCTAACTTACTGCTAAACATTGCTAAGACATATCCAGCTGTTACTGCTCACCCTATCATCACAGTTGCTAGCTCTCAAACCCCTGCACATGTATAGTTCACTATGGTGCAGCACCTCACTCAAAAAATCATATATAAACAAAAGATTATAATTGAAATACATTTCTTAAACAGTGATTGTAACTGATCTCTGTGCACATAAAAAAAACATAAACCAATAAAGCAATCA
The DNA here is from genome assembly GCF_062004578.1 of Staurois parvus. Classification (NCBI taxonomy): domain Eukaryota; kingdom Metazoa; phylum Chordata; class Amphibia; order Anura; family Ranidae; genus Staurois; species Staurois parvus. The sequence continues at coordinate 5,700,954 of NW_028318432.1, read as the reverse complement.
AAATTCCAGTCCGTGATCTGTGTCTTAATAATACTTTGATATCCTCCACCTTAATAACTCTGAATTCACCAGACAATAAGCTTCAGGTAAACGCAGCAGACACAGAATGTGAACTCCAAGCCAACGCCAAGATCTGTCTAGCAATCACCAACAATTTTCACTTCACACCACCATGGGGTGACCATCTAGGCAGGATGCTGTATAAAAGATAGCTTACCATACAGAGCCACAAAGATACCGTATATAGTGTAGTATTTATTAAATGAAATAATATAAAAGTCAGATGAATCACAAAATGCCACAGAAATGAATCGCTCAACTCACTGGTATGGCCGCCGTCTTGAAAATCTGGCTCCACCCAATATTTTCAGGCGAGTCCCTCGATGATGCCACCTCTGAGAGTTTTTCTGTTAGGCTTTGGGGTATACATAAATGGCCTACACCTATAGCAAGGGTATTATTTAACTTTGGTCAAAGTTTCACAGTTTGTTTATATTTACAGGTGCCCCTTCCCTGTATGGGCAGTTTTTTTGTTTTAAAATGAACTAATAAGTTACACTATATTGCCAAAGGTTTGTGGACATCTATCACATGTGAATTTGTTTGGCATCCCAATCTAAAACCATGGGCATACTATGGGCTTGGATCCCCTTTGCAGCTATAACAGCTTTTACTCTACTGAAAAAGCTGTGCACAAGAAATTGGAGTGGGTCTGTTGCAATTTGTGCCCATTCAACCAAAAGAGCGTTTGTAAGGTCAGGTACTAATGTTGGATGAGAAGACCTGTCATTGTTCCAAATATCCTAGGTGTTCAGTAAGGTTGAGGTCAGGGGCTCTGTGCAGGTGAGATATGTTCCTCCACATCAAACTCAATAAACCATGTCTTTATGGAGCTAGCTTTGTGTACAGGGCACAGTCATGCTGGAACAGAAAATGGCCTTTCCTAAACTGTTCTCACCCAGCTGGAAGTGTGTACAGGTCTTTCTATGCTGTAGCATTACCAGTACCGTTCACTGAGAACATCTAAACTCAGTCATTTGGAGGGATATCCACATAATTGGTGTGATGGTCACATGTCCACAAACTAGGCTATATAGTGTATAGGTAACAATGTATGTGTAAGACTAAATATATTTATGACTTTTTCTATTATTCAATGTATTATTCAGATAAGCACAAGATTTACATACACGTAGTGTAAGCTGGCTATTATTTGTTATAGTCAACAATTCATTGCAGATTCAGTGCAATCAATCCATTGAAAACTGGTATTTCATTAATAGCTGGATGCTGGTGAGGTGGATTACCTGGTAGCCTTCTGCATTGTTCACATGTTCATGATTAAATCACGGTGCCTATATTTCCATTTCAGCCAACTTATTACTAATTAGTGGAAGAGAGTGCAAATCTAAAAAATATGGTAATAAAATCTGGTTGCTGAAGTTCCTAAAGGTGTAAGAAGCCCATGCGAAATTTAACCCACCAGTACCCACACATAACTGAAATATCAGTTGTGGGTAGAAAGATACTTTCTCTGCTTTACTTGGAATTTGCCGAAATTTATTCCTTTAATATGTTAACAGTATATCACTTTGGAGCACCTTAGTGTCCTGCACTTATAGTCAAGTCTCAGATTGCAAACAGAGAATGATCATTTCATTTGTCCTTCCTCGTTGTCTATTTTATTTCCAGCTGTCGCAACTCATAGTAAATGCTGGAGGAGTGGCTGCCGTAATAGACTGCATTGGGAACACTGATGGCAATGTGAGACTTCCTGGAATCATGATGCTAGGCTATGTAGCAGCACATTCGGAGAATCTTGCAATGGCTGTCATCATCTCAAAGGTGAGTTACTGAATAGTGACATGCTGCCAAGATGTACACCTTCTAATAATCACTGACCTGTCTTGCCATCTAAAATCCTTCAGTTACTAATGTCCTAAAGTATCAGCAGGATGGAGCAACAGTCACCAGGTCTGTGAAGCTTCATGGGACTCTGTTGGGAAAAACAGATACATGCTTGATTGGAATATTTAGGCTGACAGCTTATTGTTTTCCTGCAATAAAATTGCTGCAAGGAAGCCAAAAACTTTTTTTTTTTTAGTTTGTTTTGATAGTCTACAAAAAAGACCATTTTATTTCTGTGTGTTGCAGTTGGAGAGTTCCACTGATTTCTTGTCTAGTAAAGTGTTTTCAGATTCACAGGAAGGGGAAATTCTCTAATGCAGCCCTGAATAGCAATAGATGCCTTCCTTACTTTATATCCAAAGCAGAACATACACCTTCATACACTTTTGCTACATCCCGTTGTGTCCATTCTAAAGGCCCACTGTTCTTCTACAATCAATGCCCAGCTTCAGCCAACATGTTTTATTTTGTTTGGGTCCCTGTCAAGTTTTTATTGCTGTCGTTGTCCTATCTTCTAGTCATGGAGAAAGACAAAAACACATTTTTAGTACAGTGAAGAAAGTATGGAACTTTTAACAATGTTTCTTTTGCAGTCTGTGTCTCCTGTTCTTCTTCAGTTTCTTGTCCTGGAGTCTCAGAGGCAGAAAGTCGGGGGGAAATCTTCCCAATGGGGTTCACAGAAATTAAAAATCTGAAAGAAATTTAAACTCTCCATGGTCTATGCAAAATGCAAACAATTTTGTTGGAGTTGGACTTTAAATTTGAAAAAAAATGTATGACTGTCTTAGTGCTTGTGTACAGCATGCTTTCAGGTGCCATTTATATTGCATTTGATATGCAGTCTAGAGCTGCTACCACTACACTATGGGCGGCTTCCTCATATCTCTCCATTGACTATTATCTAGTACCAATGGAAAACTCAGAAGGATCCCATTGGAGAGGTCTATATGAGGAGTGACAGCAGTACACAACCCGAGGGGTCTGACTTTAAAGCGATCTTGGACCACTATTAAAGTATGGGTTTATTCTTAAAGTAAGCAGCCATTTCTCACAGAATGGTGGAGCACATTATGCAGCTGGAATCACAGTGGTGGAGATTCTAGTATGAAGGATTGATTCTTCCCAGACCAGTTATCACATTAATTTTGGATGTGGACAATTGCGTTATATATGTTTACAATACTTATTTTTGATATAGCACGATTTGTGATTTGTTAGGCACATTAGTTTGTGATATATATAGCATTTGTATGATATATGACTACACTATTTAACCTCTTCCCGACCTCTATTACCGTGACCGGGCGGCAGCTACAGGCAAAGCGCACATCGCTCTGGCTGTACTAACACAGGGGGCGCTGCCACCCCCCCCCCCCACGACTGCTGTGATACCAGAATGAAGATCCCGGTGAACGGGACCCGTTGATCATGTGATAGCTAGGCGATCACATGATCGCAGTGTAAGCAAAGCTGTTATGAATCAGTCTCATTCATGAAAGTCTTGCTTCTCCTCCTAGTGAGCTGTGATTGTCCCACAACTGTCACATGATACATGGGGCCAATCACAGCACCCTGTACCATATGTGGTTTGTACCAATTGATTGTGGGCCAAAGAAATGTATGCGCAGAACAATACATCGCCACCCACCCAAATTCAGCTCTTGCCAGACAATATGCATGGAAACCTATCATGGTTTCTGAATTTAAAACTTTTTTGGGCCTAATCCTCAACATGGGCAGTACAAATAATAATGAATTGCGGTCATATTGGTCCACATACCCGATGTTCTCTGCTGTTACATATATGCCCAACATGTACTGGTACATCGCTGGACTTTGAGTGGTTATACCGGGATGATGCCTGCAGCTACAGGCATCATCCTGGTATCGTTTTTTTTCAGCTAGCAGTCGACTGTCATGTAAAAGCAATTTTAGTGGCCAATTAGCTGCTGAATTGTTTTTACAAGCAGTGGGAAGGGACATCCTCCCCCCTCCTGCCGCCTTCCACAGTTTGGAAATCCGAGAATGCAGCCAGTAGATCCGCTGGCTGACCATAGAGCTGATCAGAGACCAGAATGGCTCAATCATCTCTATAGTCTAAGAAATCGGAAGCTACGAGCATTTCATCACTTCAGTTTTCGCAGGATATAAACAGCTCCATATGTAAATTGGGAAAGCATCTGATCACACCGATCTTGGTGAGATCAGATAATGTAAGAGCAGAGGAGATATATAGAGTCCAATAGACCCCAGATTTCTCAAAAAAAATACCTGTCAATTCATATTGCAGTCAGAGGGAATGTTTACATTCCCTGTGATAGCAATAAAAGTGATTAAAAAAAAAAGGGAGAGTGTAAAAATAATTTTAAAAAATCAAAATAACTAAAAAGAAAAAAAAAGCACCCTTGCCCCCCTGCGTGTGCGCAAGCTTTGACCCCGTGCCGGTATGTAAACAGCGGTTGCACCATGCATGTGAGGTGTCACCGCACACGTCAGATCGAGGGCAGTAATTATAGCACTATACCTCCTGTGTAAATATAACTTGGTGACCTGTAAAGGCTTTTAAAGCATCGCCTATTGATGATAAAAATATATGTACTTTGTTGCCATTGCACGGGCATGTGCAATTTTAAAGCATGTCATGTTTGGTATCTATTTACTCAATATATTGAGTTTATGCAATATATTGAGTTTTTGTGCATTAAAATTCTAAAAAGTGTATTTTTCCCAAAACAAAATACTGTGTGATGTAAAAATTTCAACACCCACCGTTTTATTCTCTAGGGCCTCTGCTTTAAAAAAATATATATAATGTTTGGGGGTTCAAACTAATTTTCTAGCAAAAAAACAGTTTTTTCATGTGAACAAAAAGTGTCAGAAAAGGCTTGGTCTTCAAGAGTGGGTGATGTGTGGCATAAGCTTCTAATGTTGGCCCTGAAATGCCAGCATAGTAGAAGCAACCCCTCCAAATCACCACTTTTTGGAAAGTAGACACTCCAAGGTATTTGCTAAGAGGAATGGTGAGTATTTTGCAGATCTCATTTGTTGCTACATGTTTTTGGAAAACGAAGAAAGAAAACAAAAATTTATTTTTTCTTTTCTTTTTTCGTTTTCAAAACTCTGTGACAAAAATTATATCTGTAAAATACTCACCATGACTCTTATCAAATTCCTTGGGGTGTCTACTTTCCAAAAAGGGGTAATTTGGGGGCATATCCTGGCATTTTAGGGCCTCTGAAACTGTGATAGGTAGTAGGAAAATGATATGAGGAAATATGACTTTTGAAAACCTGGAGGTGGTCATTGGATTTTGGGGGCCTTTTTTCCTGTATGTAGCTAGGCTGCCAAAAAGTCTCTCACATGTGGTATCCCCATACTTGGGTAGAAGAATGTGTTTTGGCTTGTTATTCCACATATACCCATGGCATGCATGAGCAATATACAGTGAAGGAAATAAGTATTTGTCCCCTGCTGATTTTGAATGTTTGCCCACTCATAAAGAAATAATCAGTCTAAAAATCGAATGGTATGTGTATTGTAACACTGAGAGACAGAATAGCAACAAAAAATTCAAAAGAAATGCATGTCTAACAAATTATGCACTGATTTGCATGTTCATGAGGGAAATATTATTTGATCCCCTATCATTCAGCAGGATTTATGGCTACTAGGTCTCTTTCATACAGGTAACAAGCTGAGATTAGAATCAGTCTCTTAAAGGGAGTGCTGCTAATCTCATTTTGTTACCTATATAAAAGACACCTGTCCACAGGAGCAATCAAGCAATGAGATTCCAAACTCTCCACCATAGCAAAGACCAGAGAGCTGTCCAAGGATGTCAGGGACAAGATTGTAGACCTACACAAGGCTGGGCTGGGCTACCAAACTATCGCCAAGCAACTTGGTGAGAAGGTGACAACAGTTGGTGCAATCATTCGCATATGGAAGAAACAAAAACAACTGTCAGTCTCCCTAGATCTGGTGCACCATGCAAGATCTCACCTGGAGTGTCAATGATCATGGGAACACTGAGGAATCATCCCAGAACTACACGTGAGGATCTTGTCAATGATCTCCAGGCAGCTGGGACCACAGTCACCAAGAAAACAATTGGTAACACACTACGCCGACAAGGATTGAAATCCTGCAGTGCCCACAAGGTCCCTCTGCTCAAGAAAGCACATGTCCAGGTCTGTCTGAAGTTTTCCACTGAACATCAGAATGATGCAGATGAGGACTGGTTCAAAGTCTTGTGATCAGATGAGACCAGAATCGAGCTCTTTGGCATCAACTCAACTCGCTGTGCTTGGAGGAGGAATGCTGCCTGTGACCCCAAAAACACCATCCCAACTGTCAAACATGGTGGTGGAAACATTCTGCTTTAGGGGTGTTTTTCTGCTACGGGGACAGGACAACTGCATCGCATCAAAGGGACGATGGACGGGGCAATGTACCGTCAAATCTTGGGTGAGAACCTTCTTCCCTCAGCCAGGGCATTGAAAATGGGTCGTGGATGAGTGTTCCAGCATGACAATGACCCAAAACACATGGCCAAGGCAACAAAGGAATGGCTCAAAAAGAAGCACATTTAGTCCTGGAGTGGCCTAACCAGTCTCCAGACCTTAATCCAATTGAAAATCTGTGGAGGGAGCTGAAAGTTCGAGTTGCCAAACGTCATCCACCAAACCTCAATGACTTAGAGAGGATCTGCCAAGAGGAGTGGACCAAAATCCCTCCTGAGAGGCCAACTACAGGAAACGTCTGACCTCTGTGTTTGCCAACAATGGATTTGCCACCAAGTACTAAGTCATGTTTTGTGAAGGAGATCAAATACTTTTTTCCCTCATGAACATGCAAATCAATAAATAATTTGTTAGACATGCATTTCTTTAGAATTTTTTGTTGCTGTTTTGTCTCTCAGTGTTACAATACACCTACAATTCGATTTTTAGACTGATCATTTCTTTGTGAGTGGCCAAACATTCAAAATCAGCAGGGGATCAAATACTTTTTTCCTTCACTGTATCATTAAAGTGACAACTTTGTGTAAAAAAAAGAATTGTCATTTTCAAAAAATTTGTGGCAAAAAATAAAATGTTCCATGGACTCAACATGCCTCTCTGCAAAATCCTTGCGGTGTCTACTCTCCAAAAAGGGGTAATTTGGGGGGGGGGGTTTGTTTTGTCCTGGCATTTTAGAACCTCAAGAAATGTGATAGGCAGTCAGAGAGTAAAAGCTACGTAAATTCCAATATATATACCATAGTTTGTAGACGCTATAACTTTCACACAAACCAACTAATATACATGTATTGAGATTTCTTTTTACCAAAGACACGTAGCAGAATACATTTTGGTCTAAATTTATGACTAACTTTGAGTTTATTGGATATTTTTTATAACCAAAAGTGAAATATATTGTATTTTTTCAACATTTTCGGTCTTTTTTTGTTTATAGCGCAAAAAGTAAAAACCGCAGAGGTGATCAAATACCCCCAAAAGAAAGTTCTATTTGTGTGAAAAAAAGAACAAATTTAATTTGGGTACAGTATTGCACGATCGCGCAATTACCAGTTGAAATAGAGCAGTGCCTAACAGCAAAAAATGGCCTGGCCATGAAAGGGGGTAAATCCTCTGGAGGTCAAGTGGTTAAAGGGACATCATTTATTATTAATTTGTTATTTCATTTTTAGAAATTATTTACAGCACTGAGGTTGTGGCATCAATACTTCTATAAGATTCAATTGGTGCATATCATTTAAAGAGAAACTAGTCATTTTCTATTGTCATCTTATGCATTTGTGGTATCAATACACACTTATTATGGCTCAGTAGTGAGCCTGCTCAGGAACCCCGTAGCAAGTTGCTTGCTCTGGGGGCACTTGGCAGCAGGGAGCAGCCAGGATCGCTGGCTGGGGACCCCAGGAGAGAAGGATCGGGCCTGCTCTTTGCAAAACCACTGCACAGAGCAGGTAAGTATGACTTGCCTTTGATATCACATTAAATATTCTAATACATTAGTTATTGTGTACTGTAAAGCAGTGTGTATGAGAGAGGGACCTGGCTTAAATGTTAATTTAAAAAAATCTTTAAAACCATAAAGTTTTGTAATTTGTAATGCATACATTGTTCTGCATATTGTTTGAAGTTTTGGGATGAGATTTTTTTTGTATAAATGAAAGGTGTGGGAAACTGATTGTAATATAAGGACAATTGTTTTCTTGTTGATGAAACATGCTTCTGATATTTTTACTTTTCTGGCTTTTATAATCTTTGTCTAGTAGCAACTTCCTTAAAACCATTACCTAGCAATGAGGTACTTACAGCAATTATCAATTTCTAATTGTCTGCAATGGAACCATTCAAATTGGTGTGACTCTGACTCCGTTGGAGTTGCAACGGGTTTGAAAGTAGTTCCTGCACTACTTTTAGTGATTTCAGGTGCAACTTGCATAGATATCTGTGCATGAAGTCGCAAAGATGTCTCCCATGTCAAACCTGGAGTCACACTGACATGCAACTTTGAAATCGTGCAACCTCAAGTGAAGTTGTGTGATTTCAAAGTTGGATTTAGTGTAAACCAGGGCTTAAGTAGAGAGAGGCTATTATTAAATCAAGAAAACAGCACAAAGTAAGGAAGCCCATGGCAGCCAATCAGAAAGCTCTTTTCAATATAAGATTTTAGCTTTCATTTTCGCTGCTCTAAACCTTCTCAAAGCTGATTAGTTGCTACAGGAAACCACCCCTAGTTTCCCAAAGTGTCCTTGTAATAGAATGAAACATCAACCTCATATCAACTCAATGAGGTTTATTTACTATAGGCAATTATACTGTGTACTTTTCAAAGTGCAATTGCACTCTGCAAGTGCAGTTGCTCCCGAGCTTAGTAAATGAGGTAAAGCTTCCCCTTTGCCAAGAATACCCAATCACATGGAAGGAAAATAAAAAAAACAGCAGTTTTGCTTGCACATTTTTGATTATGGACGTCAGCAGAGCTTCTGCTCATTTACTAAGCTCTAGAGCAACTGCACTTGCAGAGTGCAATTGCACTTTGCAAAGTGCACAGTCCAATTGCCCTTAGTAAATCAAACCAAATGTCCTGCAGTATTTTCATCTCTGCTTCCAAAAAACACTTAATGTGACAATATTGCTGGGCACCTGTATAAAAGGAAATACTTATTTTAATCAGTACCTGCCCACCAGTGTTTAACCTTTTGTGGTTGTCTAGGCTTACTAGTTATGGAGAGGTTATTGATGGAGACCAGATAATTGCATAGGTGAAATGGTTTCCTCTCCTCTTATGATTGGTAAGACAGAGGGGACTCAAAAGCCATGATTTCTATCTAATGGTTAGTGTTATCTAGGAGATTACTTGATATACATTGCTTTTCAGTGTGGACTTTTGTGTTGAACCTTGCAGGGGGTCCCTCAATTAGCCATCTGCCTGTCAGAGGAAGCCGAAGATCACATCAAGGCAGCTGCTGCCTGGTCCCTAGGCCAGATTGGAAGACACACTCCAGAGCACGCACGTGCTGTAGCTGTAGCAAACGTGTTGCCAAAGCTGCTCTCTCTGTATATGGACACCGAAAGCTCAGAGGACCTTCAAGTCAAGGTAAACGTTCAGTCCCTGAAAAATGGTCACATGTAGTTAAATCAGATATTGTCTGTCTGCTTCTTTTTCTTCTTACTGCATGGAATATTTAGGAGTTTTTAAAGGTAATGGGGTTGATTTACTAAAACGTGCAAAATCTGGTGCAACTGTGTATGGTAGCCAATCAGCTTCTAACTTCAGCTTGTTCAGTTAAGCTTTGGCAATAAAACCTGGAAGCTGATTAGTTTCTATGCACCAGATTTTGCACTCTTCAGTTTTTGTAAATAAACCCCTATGTGTGTTTTTTTTTTTATTGACATTGGGCCTAAGCCATGAGCAGTGTTATCAGCACTGCTCAGTTCATAGTTACATAGTTAGTCAGGTTGAAAAAAGTCTGTTTAATTTAGTCTAGTTTAATTAACAGAAAAAATAGAAAACGTCTATATGCACAATCCAATACCCACAGATGATCCAGAGGAAGGCAAAAACTCCAATGAAGAAATTAAATCCAATTAAAATTCAGCGGTGAAAAAAATTCCTTCCTGATCACCCAGGAGGATATAGGATAATAGGATATTCCCTGGATAAACTACCTCTGGCGTTATTACCTCTAACAATTAGTATCAAGCTCTACTTTGTGCATTTAGTAATGCACTTTTTTTTTTTTTAAATCTGAGCTGGCCGGAACTGATTCCTGAAGGAGTCTATTCCACCTCTGTGAACTACTGAATACTTTCCCCATATGTTACGGAGATAAGGAGAGGGTGAGGTCTTCTGCAGTTCGAACACACTTCTTTTCATAAGGTGAAAATGCTGATCCTCCATACATACAGTACAGTAAATATTTATTATCACCATAGAACATGTAGTGTGAAAGTAAAAGAAAAAAGGATGAAAAGAGTTGGTAGGCTACAATATGATAAATTTTAGTTCTTGGGTTTAGATCCACTTTAACGACTTGTCTACTGGGCTGATTTTGTACATTTTTCACACAAACGTGTTTGCTAGAAATGACTTGAAACACCCTAACAATTACATGATTTCTGAAAGTAGAGATGCTGGAGAATAAAATAAAGGCAGTTGCTAATTTTTTATATTATACACTATTTGCTCAGTTATTTATCAGATGCACATTTTCAGTAAAAATACACTAAAATGAATTTTAGTGTAAACACAATATTATCCCCAATTTTTGGTAAAATATAAAAGATACTGTGGTGTCAACTAAATACGAAGGGCCTTCAAAAAGTTTACGTATTTTTTACACACACAGACACACACACACTGTTAAAAAAAGTGCGGAAACTTTTTCAAGAACCCTCGTATATACCAAACATGTCAAGCCTTGAAATTACTGGTACCTGTGAAATTTTAAAATACTATGGTACTTCACAGGTTATCATTAGAGTTGCCCATGAATTATAATTCATGGTCAAACATAATTATGACCCTATAATTATTGTTCTCATTCTGATGTTTGTGGCGATACCTCACAGGTGGTCCAATTTATGTTTGCTTACATGTAAGCATTCTATACTGCACGGGGTGTGTTTAAGGTGTTTTTAATTTTAATATTTATTATTTTTATTTATTTTATTATTTATATATTTATAATATATTATTTTAAAAAATTGGCATATTTGAAACCAGGTTCCTGGTATCTGTCTAGAACAGGCTGTAAGCAAGTGAGAGAATTACAAGACCTTGAAATTTGTGTGTTTATTCCTCCTCCTCAGTGTGTCACAGCTGAGGGATGGAAGACTGTAATTCTGTAGTACAATCACAGTGTCCCATGTTTTTTTTTATCCCTTCAAAAAAAATGCAAAAATACCTGATGATCCTGGAAGAATTCCAGTATACTCCTCAATACCTGCAGTGAGTTGTTAATGATGCTTCTACTGCACATAAATCCAAAGCAGTGTTGTCAGTCATGTATGAGTTCCCTGCTGGACTACAGAAGCCTATTGCTATTCCTCCCTTTTATTCCCCACAGACATACATGTCTTTCCTAGCCCAACAGTGCTGGTGCCTTAACTTAAGGAGCTTGTCCTTACACTGTGTGGAAAAGGGACTCTTGGAAGATGTAGTAGATGTGTTCGGGGCATGCCTACATCAGTAGGAATTAATGTATGGCAGCCTGCCGAGCCATCCTCCCAGCAACTTCCCCTGTAGCAATTGTTTCCTACCTGTTGATGACTTCACAGGGGGTAACAAAAGCTGTTTCATACTACAAGATAGGAACAAGATAAAAGAAAAAAAAATGCCTTCTCAAATTATTTAAAGTAAACTTTCCAGTGGTAATGAAAGAAGGCACCATTGAGTACCAGCGTGTACCTTTTTAAGGGCCTCCCATTGCCAGGACTCTCAAAACCTAGCATTCTATGCTATACAAATGTCAACTTTGATAAGGAAAGTCCTCTGTGTATGACTGTTTGAGCCATGAAAACCACATAAACAGAATAGTAGGGGGAAATGTATAAAGTTGTGAAATAAATGTCACCCATTTCCTGTTGTCTTATATTTCTCTGCTTTGACCAATTAATAAAAAGCCAAACCTAATTGTTTTATTAGTAATATTTGCATTTTTCAGCCATAAGGATTTAGTTTGAAAGGACAGAAACTGGCCAAGGAAGTTTCATAAAGGTGACAACATTTTTTTTCAGTTTCAATATTTTTATTGAATTTTGAAGTAGCATAACAAGTGAAATGCCCACACAGGGGCATAAGATAGAGAAAGCAGTATACACAGACATTAGCAAATACATCAAATTGCAAAGGCCTTGGAGCATAACAAAGTACCACGGCACCAAAATAGCTGCACAAGAAACCACCTTTAGGCTCATGCTTATAGCTTCTAGGATGTACAGATGGGGTGGGTTACACCAGGGGCCTGCATCCAGCGGAAGAATACTCAGAGGGCAGAAAGGAAAAAAAGGAAAGAGAAGGGAGAGTAGAAGGGGGAGGGGAGTGTGGGTACATCCCCTAAAGTCAAAGAAGCCATGATAAGTGAATTACAGAGCTTCCAGACTGACAGAGTTCAGAGGAGGCAATGAATAGTTATACGATAGTTCCCATATTTTACAAAATTTGGGTTTTGGGTCATTGCGAACACTTGACAGTTTCTCATTGATTACCAGCAGATTCATGTGATCCTTAACTGCCTGAAAAGAAACTGAGGGTCTTTTTCCAATTCTGGACTATTGACTGCTTAGCAGCCAGAAACAAATACAAAGCCAGTTTCTGTTGATAGGAGAAAAGGCCAGGAATTGGCTCATGGACTACCTTTACCCAGGCATCCCTAGGAACTTTAAGATGGAATAAGGATCAGAGCTGGACACTTGGGACCAAACCCGAGCAGTTTTGGACAGGAACACCATATGTAAATCATGTCCCCACGTTCACAGCAACCTCTGAAGTAAATGTCACTATAATTGAGATTGGCACAACAAATCCAGGCAGGGACCTAGTACCACCTAAAGAGAACTTTATAAGCAGTTTCCACATTGGACATATTAAAGGAGCACTTAGCTATTCCTGTCCAGTCTTCCAAATCTATTGAGGTTGTTAGGTCTCGGTCCCGTTGCGATATATAAGAGAGGAAGTAGGGGGCCCCATGTGTTGAGGCAGGAATATAATAAAAAAAATATTCTAGAGGATCCTGGGGAGTGGAGACAAGTGTGCTCAAAGGGCGTCTTAGTGTCCAACTTTCAGAGAATCATAATCCACTGATGTAATTGTATATATCAGAAGAACTCTGAATTGGGTGCTTGGTGATGTTCCTTAAGAGAGGCCCAGGTGGGGAAGATATGACAGGTCAAAAAGTGGCGGACTTGAATATAGCCATGGGCTGAACATCATTTAAAAGAACTAGCCTGTTCCACACCAGAGGGGAAAAGAAGGTCATGAAGGATAGACAGTAGAGGCAGGAAAAGGGGACATAAGTCTGGCGGAATAGCGGACCGTGTCTTACACCTTCAGGCTATGAAGCATTAGAGGACTAGGCGAGAGTGGGCGAACATTGTGTGGAAGCCACAGCAAGGCTTATAGAAACAGTCACGATTTGGTATTTCCTGAAGTAACCACAAGGGAACATCCAATGTGGCATGTAGAAGAGATAGTTGAGATATTTGTGCTGCTTTCTAGTACCAGTCAATACACAAGGGCACTGGTAGGTCAGTATGAAGGGAAGAACATGATTTTGCAGCAGACGCAGAAAGAAGGCATAGAAAACCGACCAACAACGTCCAGAAATAGTACACATAGATACAGAGAACCCTCTTCACAGAATAGTACAATTCCTCTCTTCAAATAGCTGCAATCCATTATGGGAATATGCTTTTAATGGATATGTATTTCAAAGCATTTATACTGATTTTCACACTATTTAACATGATTCTTCAGATATGAATGTTTATGAATGTCAAGAGTGCAATTTAATTTTGTGGGGAGCTCAGCTTTAAATCAGAAAGACCTCTCCATTTTTTAAAATTCCCATCATCCACTGCAGTCAGTTTAGCAACGTGTTTACAACGCCCCTGGGCTACATCTATACTGCCAATAGGGACAAATTAAATTTTCCATTGCAGTTTAGAAAATGAGAAAAAACCTCATGGCATACAGCAGATAACACATTTTCTTTTCTTGTTTATACATAAGAAGTCCATCAAATTATTTAGCATCTATGACTTTATCTACATTGAGTTTGGGTGTTCTTTCTGAGAATGTGTCTGTTTAATCCTAGGATCCTGGTTTTCTCTCAGGATGCAAAAAAAGCAATTTAAAGTGTTGCTAAACCCGCAACAGTAAAATCAGTCTCTAAATGCAGTAAAGCATGCTTGCTATACTCACTGTGGAATCTAAGGGGTTAATCCTCCGCATTGTGTAAAAAGGCTGATTGACCCTGTCTTCTCTAAACCTCCCCTTCTTCCACTGTCCCCAAACCATCTGCTGATAGTACAGTGCCCTAGGAGGCATTCTGCACATGCACAGTTTGGTGTGTATTGCTAGAGAGTTTTGGGTTTTTTTTTCGGAGGGTGCATGTAATCAGCACAGGGCCAATCAGCACAATCCAGACTAAGGATCAGGGGTCATGCAGCCTCATAGGACAGTCAGAGGAGAATTAAAACTCCTCCTACAAGTTTTAAACAGCACTCAACCGGAAACTGATAGAAGTCACAAGCAGGGGAGGACTGACAACTCATGGGGCCCCCGGGCAATAGGGGATCATGGGGCCCCTGTGTCCTTGCCCAAACTCAAAAAAGCCTGTCAAAAAGGTACCAGGGGCATCTCATGGGGCCCCCTACTGACCCCGGGTCCTCGGGCAGTGTCCGAGTTTAAAATGGTCAGTCCGCCCCTGGTCACAAGACTTCTATATACTAATGAGGAGAAAATATATTTAGCAGTTTATATTTACTAAAATAATTGCATTTCCATGTACTGTGGAAGACCAAATATAGTGAATGCAGGGTCCTGGGTTTAGTAACACTTTGACTATAGTCAAATTCAGTTTAACCTGTAGTATTGAGGACTATTGTAAGATATAGGAGTTGTCCCCTAAACTGTTTTTCAAAAGATGAAGAACTTTAAGGTTTTTTTTGTAAGGGTAATACTAAATCAGTATACAAAAATCTAAAATTTCATATTTGATATAGACTCCTAATATCAATAAGTCTGCCCAATCTGTTTTCCTGAATGCCCCTGTAATATGCTATCAAACAAAATTGTTGATTCTGCCCAGTGAACTGTTGGATAACCTCTTTATTGGATAGGGTGACAATGAGCTACCTGTCCCATTAAAATCACAGAAACATTCTCACCTCTACAGCCACTGAATCTGTAGTGGGTGGCCTAACAACGTCACCACTTTCATTTTGCTTCTGTATCATTGGTCATCAGATAGCCTTACCAAGTTTCCCTCACAAACACACCCTCCTAGAAGCTTTCCACCCAAATGCTAATGGCATATGTAGATTTTACAGACGCTTGCACACCTTAGGGAAGTGATGGCAAACCCTTGTGGATATCTTCCACCATCTACAATACCTTGTATTATGCTTGGAAGCAGACAAAATAAAAAGCAGGGATTGTAGCTTCCCTCTACTTGACAATTTTTGTCCCAGTTGCCATTGGAGAGTTTCCTTCACTGTCTGGTCCTATTCACGGTTGTCCTCACTCCTCACTGTTGTCCTTGAGACGGTAAGGACAAATGTCTATAATGGCTTCCCGGACAGCAGTAAAACCTGACAGGAGTTCCAATTCTTCCCTACTCTACTAAAAAAAAAAAAAAAGTTTAGGCTCTAGATTCACTTTAAATTGTAAGTTAATGTATATATGTTATGTTCCACCTCCAGCCCATTTACCACCATCTCCCTTTCTAAATTTTAGCCTGGCAGTTGTAGCCTCCCTGGAGGTATTCCCGAGTGTAGCTCGGGGTAAAGTTACAGTACCACAAGCGGTAACCCCGAGCTAAACTCGGGCTTACCATGCGGCATTGCTCCGGGATCTGTTCTTCTCTTACCTTTCCCTGTGCTCCCGCGATGTCCCTCCTGCAATGTCCTCCGGCGGATGCCAGCATCTGTCTTCTGGGTTCCGTCCCCTGCGACATCGGGACATTTGGGGACGGAACGGCGGGAAATTTGAAAATGACAAAAAGTGACATTCACTGAATTCACTAAAATCACATAGTATAACATTACTGTATCAAACCATTTCACATACATTTTGTCCCGAGTGCTTTGTCCTGTGCCCTGCCTACATTTTTACTGTTCTTTCTGCCTAAAAGTCCATGGCGTCCAAAAAGCGTCCCTTTATGTCAAAAGCGGTTTTAGACCGGCTAGAGAACAGCGATAGTAAATTAGAACCACTTGCAGAATTGAGTGATAATGATTTGTGGGGAAATTTGTCATCAGACACTGAAAACGATTTTGCGACTTTGCTCAGTGATGTGCGAACTTGGTGCTATATTTCAAAATTCAGTGTTTTGGTTTGATTATATTATTGAATTAAATTTATTATTATATTATAATTTATGATTTCGTGTTTCAAATTGTAACATACCCGGGATGTTTACTAGACTCTTGTTCCGACAGATTTCAGTGAGTTATTCCTAAAAATTACAGGCCTACAATAAAAAAAATACATAATTCCATGCAAAAAAATGTACCGCTTTGAGCACAGAAATATGGACATAATCCGACCGCTAGGGAGGTTAAAGAGGTTAGGTAGTAGATAGGTTTAGTGGCTGTTAGTGATCATGTGAACAGGTGTTGGTCTCCTGTGTTGCACATGAGTTTGGAAGACGTGAAACGTAGGTCAGCAAAATCTTATTGACTCTAATTGTGCAGCAGACATGACAGGGGGGCTGTGTTTGACCTGGTTTGAATTGCGCTGTGCTTCTTTGAAGCAGTTTGTTCTGTTAAGGTGTGTTTAAACTGCAGGCAAGGCAGGTCTTTTCTTGCTATATGCTGTGTTTTCAATTCATGTACAGCTGCATGTTCTTGAATGGAAAACACAGAATATGAACAGTCGTCAACATGAACTCTTATAGTGATGTCCTGAGAAGCTGAATAACTACCTGTTGATCCTTAGCCTTCCACAGTTGAAATTATTAGCAGTGCTGTAGAAACAGTTAAACAGCAGGGGGGCTCACAAAGCTAGAATAGATCCAAAACATGACACTCTAAAAATACTCTAAAACCTTAATCTCTGGAAGAACCAAATACAGCAGCTACCCCCTCTAAACCCCCTTTTTATGGCATTATGTTTATGAGTAAGGTACATGTTTACTTTAAACGCTAACCATACAGCAGCTCTGTGGATAATAGAAATGAAAGTCCACAGAGACAGATTAAATAGATAAGTTAAATACAGTCTTAAATTCATACTAGAATATGGCACACTATATAAATTTGTAGCCATAAAATATTATTATCATGGAAAAGAAAGCAAATTTGGAGGTGTACGGTATGCATTGATCTAATTTTGTTTCTCCTGCTTTCCTTTTTTGGGTTGTACTGTAACCTCAGATTTCTTGCTGTTTCAAATGTCCTGATAAAGTCATTTACAAAAGGTCTCTGTACATGGTGTTTTAGCATAAGTCACCCAAACATTTCTTTAGATGCAAATGCTTCTTAAACCGATAGTCAATAACCATGCACATTTAAGGTGGGAATACACGATTAGAAAATCGACAGATCGGTCATCCGATGACCAAGAGGCGGTCATTCGTTGGTCAAAATCGTGGTCCACATTAACCAATCTAAAAAAAATCGTTCGTCGGGCAATACGTAGTGTTGATGTCTTTCGTACAAGTGGAAGTGATGCGGTGTGCGCGTGACCTTGTAGCCATGCCCTTCCGGCCAGAACGAGCGATGTACATAACAATTACCAGCAATGAGTATAATATAGTTTATTACATGACCTATATACATAAATAGTGATACATAAAATATAATATGCAGAATTCTGGTTTCATTATCTCATTAGGCCAATCTACTTTTAACATCTGGATTTTTCGTTCGTGTTTACGAAGATTCCTTGGACATAAACATCCGAGTCATCTTCTGTTTCCGCTCATGCGTGATAGCGCTTGATAGATTTTTTCCGTACGACCGTCACACCAACGCATAGAAAATCGGTTGTTCGTATGCAAAACAACAACATTTTTCACTGTTGTTCAACCAGATTTTTTTGTTCACAATACGTTTAAAACATCCTCCTCATCAATGAAGAGAAAATCGTGCGATCAGTGATTCCGTGAAATTTTTCATACGATTTTCCTATTGTGTGTATGGGGCATTAGTCCTGGTTCACACCTATGTGTGTTGCAATCTGTTGCAGCAAAGAAAGTCCCTGACCCCATCCAAAAACGCAGAAGCTGAACACATATAGATGTGAACGTGTCCCATAGGAAACCATGTTAAATGGACTAGTGAGTTTCTGCAAAATGCATAAAGCACTAAAAAATGCATAGGTGTGAACCAGGCCTTAAAGGGACAACAGAAATGTTTTCTTTCATATAAAGCTTCTCTTAGCAAATTACCCCTGCTAGATGCGCCCAATAATGATTGCTAGAACTGCTAAAGGTACACTTATCCTTTATACTATGTATTTAACCATTTGGCTACCACCCTATAGCTAGGGTTGATTGATACCTCATCCTTTTAAAACCGGACACATATTAATTACACAGGTTCTGTGGCTTATTAAGGTGATAATTAAAATCACTTAGTGCCTTATCTGTGTTAAATTAGCTTCAGTACCTGTGTAATTAATATGTGTTTTGGTTTTAAAGGGATGAGGTGGCAACCCTACCTGCAGCAGATTTACTGCTACAGGGAAGCCGCTCTGCACAAAATCAATTATATATGCATGATTTTGCTACCTGCACTGCTATTGGTTGCAGCAGATGTCAATCACCGGGTCCTGGTGGCAATTCTGGGCTGACAGTTGGTGATTGCCGCTAAAGCTGAGAGGAAAGAGATCTGTGTGTAAACAATACAGATCTCTCTCCTGTCAGCATGGACATGCTGTTTTCTCTCTCTCTGCACAGCAGAGAGAGAGAAAGCAGCATGTCTCCCTACTAAAACAGCACGCAGTGTAAGCACAACACAACACACAGATAACCCTTTGATCGCCCCAGATGGTAACCCCTTCCTGCCCAGTGTCAATAGTACAGTGTCAGTGATTTTTATTAGCACTGATCACTGTATTAGTGTCACTGGATATACCATTAGTCAGTTCCCATCCAGTGTAAGAATGCCCGCCCGCTGATCGCTGCCATTACTAGTGTAAAAAAAAAAAAACTCCAGCATATATACCACCATTTGTAGAAACTATTACTTTCACGTAAACCAATTAATTTACACGTACTGGGATTTTCTTCAGCAAAGACATGTAGCAGAATACATTTTGGCCTAAATTTAAGAAGAAATGTTATTTTTTTTATATTTTTTTATTGTATATGTCTTATAGCAAAAAGTCAAAAATATTGTTTTTTTTTTATATTGACGGTCTTTTTGTTTTTATAGCGCAAACAATAAAAAACAAAGAGATGATCAAATACCACTGAAAGAAAGCTCTATTAGTGGTGATGACAATTTCATTTATGTACAGTGTTGCATGACTGTGCAGTTGTCAGGTAAAGTCACGCAGCGCCATATCGCAAAATATGGCCTCGTCAGAAAGGGGGGATAAATCCTCTGGAGGAAAAGTTGTTAAAATCCTAATGTGAGAAAAACTAGGGACCTATGGAAACTTCACGTCATAAATTAACAACCTGCATTCAGCTATGTTGAAACTAAAAATCCCAGTATGACCTGCCAGATACATACAGTTTTTCCAAACCTTGAGGTCAGTTGAGGGCTTGTATTGCAGAAGAGTCAGCTGTATAGGAGGAAAATGCCCAAAAATGAAGGCTTTCATTATTCCCCAAGGAAAAAAAAGACCTGTGAATAATCTTCTACAGGGAATTCTTCTCCCTATGGCTACCAGTGGACTGAGCCACTACACTGGCTATCAATGTGGGAAGGCACTTTTCTACCGACCACCAATGTAAAGGGACACTAAAATTTTCAATGTCTTTGTTTTCTTTTGTGGCCGTAAATATTTGTTTTGTTTTTGTGTTAAACTGGGGGGGGGTGCTGAATTATTATCTGCTGTGGGTGACATATATGCTAAGTAGGCTACATTCTTTATTCTTTAAAGCAGGTCTTCACCCTTTAGGCCATGTTGGGCTGCCCTGCCTCCTCCCTCTCCCACAAATGGGATGAATATACACATACACAGTGCTGTGAAAAAGTATTTGCCCCCTTCCTGATTTTATTTTTCCTCTATTTGTCACACTTACATGATTCGGATCATCAAACAAACATTAGTATTACACAAAGATAACCCAAGTGAATACAAAATGCAGTTTTAAAATAATGATTTCATTTAATAATGGAAAAAGCTGTCCACACCTGCCTAGCCCTTTGTGAAAAAGTAATTGCCCCCTAAACCTAATAACTGGTTGTGCCACCCTTGGCGGCAATGACAGCTATCAAGTGTTTACTATAACTGTCAATGAGACTTTCACATCACTGGAGGAATTTTGGCCCACTCTTCTTTGCAGAATTGTTTTAATTTAGACACATTGGAGGGTTTTCCAGCATGGATGGCCTGTTTAAGATCATAAATTTAGGCCAAAATGTATTTTGCTACATGTCTTTGCTAAAAAAAAAATCGCAATATGTGTAAATTAATTGGTTTACGTGAAAGTTATAGCGTTTACAAATGGCGATATATACACTGGAATCTTTATTTTTTACTAGTAATGGAGGCGATCAGCGACTTATTTCGGGACTGTGGGACTGCAGCAGGCATTCTGACACTGGGGGGAACTGACTTGGTGTCACTGACATCCCCAGTGACACCAATACAGTGATCAGTGCTAAAAAAAAAACACTGACACTGTACTAAAACTGATAATGAGCCAATAATGGAAAGTTGTGATACTGCCATCATCCCTATACATAGTACAAAAGAAAGGCGACCAAAAGGTCAAAGGATTCCATAGGGGACTTTAGAGGCAGAAGATGTGAAACATGAAATATATTAGAAAACAAGTAATCAATCTTTATTATTAATTTTAAAAAAAATGGCCAAATGGCCAATGGGAGAAAGGTAAAATACAATATGATACACCAATTAATTGAGCCAGCATATACCCAAGTGTATTTAGAAATACAACAATATAGATTCATGTCTTGCTTGGCGATAATAAAATCTTCCCATAATTCCCAACATGTTTCGGAATGGAAGGAAAGACTAATCTATATGAAGTATAAACATCAACTTAGGTATGGTACACCAAACCAGTGACCATATACATTGAAATACAGACCAAGATTTTTTGAAAATATTATGATTGGTAATAGTAAACTAAGGATACTGCGGTGGACTAAATCCACAGAACTTGTATCTTAGAGCTTACATTTATAGAACACATACCGTGTTTCCCCGAAAATAAGACACTGTCTTATATTTTTTTGGCTCAAAAAAACACACTAGGTCTTATTTTCGGGGTAGGTCTTATTTTTTAAATGTACAGGTGTGGACAGGGGGTGCAGAGGTGAGCTGCAGGCAGTTGTGGATGAGGTAATATAAAAATAGTGCAGCGCTGCAATAGTGACAATATGACAAAAAAATAGTCCACTAAAAGTCTTGTTCATATGAATGTATCCAGTGTCAGATGTGAATTCAGAATTGGTGATCCGTGTAGAAATGGCTGGAAAACGCACTCACCAGAAGTAAGACACATAAACGCAGTGTGCATTTAAAGCTCATGGGTCATCAATCCAGAGGGAAGTAAAGCTGGTCCAGTTACAGGAATGGTGGGTCCCTCCTCCGTAAATGCAGCAACAGATCTTCCTTCTCACGATTAGATGTAGAATTCCAAGATCCAGGTTCTGCAAGCAAAAGCTCCTCAAGGGAGTTTTAGGGAAGGACACCCATAGTGAAGTAGGTCATAAAAGGCAGCTTTATTCAAAATAGTGATATCCAATTCAAAGCAGGCAGGTATCATACAGATGTGTCAGCAAGACAACTAACCCTGGCAATTCGAATAGTGGCCGCCGGGCCTCCACGTGGCTCCGGCGGCGTAGCGTCTCGACGTCCAGGCTCCTCCTTACGCGTTACGTGCGCACGCACATCTTCAGAGGTATGGAACCATTGACGTATTGACGCGAATGGGCGCATATATATAGGCATAATGACGCATGCGCAGTAGCGTGTGCGCCAATGCGCAAAACCCAAGGCGCATGCGCGTGGCTCCGTCTTCCATTTTAATGGAGCTCGAAGACACAGGGTGGGAGGGCGGAAATGCCCTATAATTGACAAATGAATGTCAAATGAAGTCAAGTTCAACAATGGTGTAAATTACACCCATATAAAGCAATCCGATGTGAGTCTATATAAAATATATGTAAAAAAGGCGCGATAGCGCCAATATGTTGAACTTATTTCCAATTAGATAGTATTTCAGTAAATATATACATGCGTCATTATAACTATGCAACTTAAAATTTGTCAACATTCAATAAAAACATAATATGCATAAAAGTTAAGTGAAAGATTCCCAAAGGATAAAACAAAATAAAGATAAGAAGGCTGCAGAGCTAAATCTGTACCAACCTAAGAAATAATGCGCATCATTGAGAGATCATGGAAGGTACTAAGGTAGAAGCGCATGTGAAAAGGTCAAATCAAGCGGCCATACCCATGCGTCTAAAGCATGGAAAAAACGGGGTGAAATTAAATCATCCATTAGCAATAAAGCAGTTAAGATCTAGATCTATATTGAGCCCCGCTGGGTGGGAAGTACCCAATTCAAAAATATGTTTAGTCTCCAGCTGGGAAACTGCTCTCACTTTATGTGTACCTCTCCAGTGTGGGGTGACTAAGTCGATCCCCACGAACTTGAGTGATGTGGGATCTCTATGGTGAAAACGTCTATAGTGTAGAGATAGAGAATGGTCTTTGTAACCTTTTCTAATATTGGCAATGTGTTCCCTAAGGCGATCTCTAAGCCTCCTGGTGGTCCGGCCAATATATTGTTTGGAGCACGGGCATTCAAGTAGGTATACTACAAATTTGCTGTTGCAACTAATAAATTTATCTATTTGGTATGTTTTGTGTGTTTGACTGGAATTGTAGGAAAAGATTTTCTTCTTTCTAATTCCATTGCACTTGCAGGCGATGCACCTATTACAGGGGAAAAAACCCTTCATATTGAATAATGTGAGTGGTTGGGCAGGGGGGTTGATGATATTAGGAGATATTTTATCTCTGAGAATGGCTGGTCTCCGAAAAATTACTTCAGGTGTGTCAGGAAGTATGTTGTTCAAAACTGGATCTGATTTTAATATGTTCCAATTCTTCCTGATGATATATTTAACCGATCTATGTTGGACAGAGAATGTAGTGATGAACGGACAAAAAATGTCATTCATTTTCTTGGAATTGGTACCCAGGAGTTCCTCCTGGTTAATCTGGGTAATATCTAGGATAGTGTTATCTAGGGATACCCCATTATAGCCCTTCTCCAAAAAACGTTTTTTCAAAATATCGGCTTGTATCTGAAAGTCTGAGGTGTTAGTACAATTCCTTCTCAATCTTAGCAATTGTCCTTTAGGGACGTTAGCAAGCCAGCTGGGGTGGTGGCAACTGTCCAAAGGAATGTAGCTATTCCGGTCGGACGACTTGAAAAACGTTTTGGTGATAAATTTATTATCTACCCTCATCAAGGTGAGGTCTAAAAAGTTAACTTCTTCATGGCTGAAGTTGTAAGTGAGTCTAATGTTTTGATTGTTAAAATTCAGAGTTGTGAAGAAATTATTTAGTGATTGTGTATCCCCATTCCACAACAAGAGAATATCATCAATGTATCTCCTATAGAAGGTCAATTCTGGCCAGTCCCTGGAATATATAATCTCCTCCTCCCAGAAGGACATAAATAGATTGGCGAGACTGGGGGCGAATTTCGCCCCCATAGCCACACCCTTTATTTGTAAATAGTATCTGCCATCGAACCACATGTAGTTCTTAACCATTGCAAATTCAAGTAATTCTATGATGAAATCTATATGGGTGGAACTAAGAGGGCTCTGCTGTCTTAAGTAGCATTCTGCAGCTCGCATTCCATCTGCATGGTTAATGTTACTATACAGTGATTCAACATCTGCCGTAACCAATATTGTAGATGGAGTGATGACTGCGTCTTTGATGGCATTTAGGACCTGTTTAGTGTCCTTGAGATATGAGGGGGTATGGACTACTAGTGGCTGTAGGTAATGGTCTATATATTGCCCGATCTTGGAGCAAAGGGAATTAATCCCGCTGACAATTGGCCTTCCTGGGGGTCTTAGAGGGTCTTTATGAATCTTTGGTAAGATATAAAGGATTGGTATCTTAGGTGCCTTGGGACAGAGGAAGTCCCTTTCTTTCTTGTCAATGATATCTCTCTCAAAGCCTGTCTTGATGATAGTTTTCAGGGCGTTCTTAAAAGACGATGTAGGGTTATAATTAAGGGGGAGGTATGTGGAGGTATCTTTCAAGATATTATATACTTCCTCCATGTAATCCTGTTTATTAAGGACTACTATTCCTCCACCCTTATCCGCGGGGCGGATGACCAAGTCATTTTTCTCTAGCAGTGATTTAGTTGCATATTTGAGGCTTGCGTCTGCATATACTTTTTTAACCTGTAGTTTCTGCAAGTCTCTTAGGGTTTGATCTCTAAAGAGACCCACTGCAGAGTTAGTTTGTGGTGGAGGGTTAAATGTGGATGCATTACCGAGGTTAGAGGAATTAATATTTCTAATCCTAGTCACATCTTTAGCAATGGGATTAGTTTGGAAATGTCTTTTTATGGACAATTTTCTGGCGAACTTGTGCACGTCTATAAACGTCTCAAATTTGTTAAGGGATCTGGCCGGTGCGTACTTTAATCCTTTATCAAGGAGCTTCAGTTCATTGTCTGAAAGGGTTGTAGTACTAAGGTTAAAGATACCTTTACCAATTATACCTTCCTCCTTTTTTGTGGATCTATGTACTCTTCTTCCTCCTCTCTTTCCTCTTGGTCTGCACTCCTTTTTCTTATCCTGCCTGATCCTAAAAAACGTTGTTCTTGATTATTATAATAATGATAATCATTGGTATCATGGACCCTAGGAGTTACTGGAGGGTAATAGTTAGGAGCAGGGTTTCTTGGAGGATTGTAAGATTTTTTGTATGGTTTTTTAGAATTCTTTTTGTGGTTTCTTGGAGAGGGGTAGTAACCTCTATCGTTAGATTGTACCTCAGGTCCCTTACGGTAATACCCCCCATGTTGAGGTGGTCTAGCAGGGCTATGTTGGTAATTCCTCTCAGGAGGATATGGTTGGTTATAATTTTGTGGTGTCTGGTAGTTATTAGGGTGCCACCTAGAGTCTCTGAAACCCACATTCATGTCAGGTAGATGGGACAGTGGTTCAAACCTATTAGAGGTTTTGATCTGATAGTCATTCCTATTGTGATTAGCATTCCTATTCTTATTTTTGTTAGAATTTTTCCCTTTTGGGAAAGATAGTTTAGGAATGGGGGGTTTTGGGGACCTAGGTGCAGGTGTTGTGACTGGTATCTGCATGGCTTCTTGGGGGTCCTCTTGCCATTTAAAAATCATATTAGACTGGTAATCATTTAAATCACGTTGATACTTTTTTCTTTTTTTATTCTTTTGTTCGTTCTCAATGTACTCCAGGTGTTTCTTTAATTTGTTAGACTCAGAGGTATATTCCTCATTATTTTTATAAGGGATTAGCCTTTCCCTGACTGAGTTAATTTCTTTGTCTAACATGGCCAGTTTCTTTTTCTTTCTGGCAATGATGAACTTCAGCAGATCTATACCAGCTAAATTAAAATACTGGTGCCATTCTGCTACTGCTGCAGTGTCATCAGAGTCAGGAGTAATATTCCACCTAAGGGCTCTCGGGACCATTTGCTCTCCAATGTATCTTTCTAAAAAGGAGACGTCCCATAGAGTTTTGACCTCAGTGGTGGTGAGATTATTAAGATGTAAAAAGATACCTTTAAGGTCATTTGATACATGGGTATGGGTGAAAAAATCAATAGGTATGGCAGCTCTCGAGGCTCTAACCTCAAAGATATCACCCATCCTTATAAGGAAAAGCAGCTACAAACTAATAAAGGTAATAAGCGATAAATAAGAAAACAACAGCAGTGAGCGCTAATCCTGATAGCGGCTGAGCACTCTAAGCAACCAATAAAACTTAAAAGCAATAACATAAAAATAGTGCAGCGCTGAAATAGTGACAATATGACAAAAAAATAGTCCACTAAAAGTCTTGTTCATATGAACGTATCCAGTGTCAGATGTGAATTCAGAATTGGTGATCCGTGTAGAAATGGCTGGAAAACGCACTCACCAGAAGTAAGACACATAAACGCAGTGTGCATTTAAAGCTCATGGGTCATCAATCCAGAGGGAAGTAAAGCTGGTCCAGTTACAGGAATGGTGGGTCCCTCCTCCGTAAATGCAGCAACAGATCTTCCTTCTCACGATTAGATGTAGAATTCCAAGATCCAGGTTCTGCAAGCAAAAGCTCCTCAAGGGAGTTTTAGGGAAGGACACCCATAGTGAAGTAGGTCATAAAAGGCAGCTTTATTCAAAATAGTGATATCCAATTCAAAGCAGGCAGGTATCATACAGATGTGTCAGCAAGACAACTAACCCTGGCACTTCGAATAGTGGCCGCCGGGCCTCCACGTGGCTCCGGCGGCGTAGCGTCTCGACGTCCAGGCTCCTCCTTACGCGTTACGTGCGCACGCACATCTTCAGAGGTATGGAACCATTGACGTATTGACGCGAATGGGCGCCATTGTTGAACTTGACTTCATTTGACATTCATTTGTCAATTATAGGGCATTTCCGCCCTCCCACCCTGTGTCTTCGAGCTCCATTAAAATGGAAGACGGAGCCACGCGCATGCGCCTTGGGTTTTGCGCATTGGCGCACACGCTACTGCGCATGCGTCATTATGCCTATATATATGCGCCCATTCGCGTCAATACGTCAATGGTTCCATACCTCTGAAGATGTGCGTGCGCACGTAACGCGTAAAGAGGAGCCTGGACGTCGAGACGCTACGCCGCCGGAGCCACGTGGAGGCCCGGCGGCCACTATTCGAAGTGCCAGGGTTAGTTGTCTTGCTGACACATCTGTATGATACCTGCCTGCTTTGAATTGGATATCACTATTTTGAATAAAGCTGCCTTTTATGACCTACTTCACTATGGGTGTCCTTCCCTAAAACTCCCTTGAGGAGCTTTTGCTTGCAGAACCTGGATCTTGGAATTCTACATCTAATCGTGAGAAGGAAGATCTGTTGCTGCATTTACGGAGGAGGGACCCACCATTCCTGTAACTGGACCAGCTTTACTTCCCTCTGGATTGATGACCCATGAGCTTTAAATGCACACTGCGTTTATGTGTCTTACTTCTGGTGAGTGCGTTTTCCAGCCATTTCCACACGGATCACCAATTCTGAATTCACATCTGACACTGGATACGTTCATATGAACAAGACTTTTAGTGGACTATTTTTTTGTCATATTGTCACTATTTCAGCGCTGCACTATTTTTATGTTATTGCTTTTAAGTTTTATTGGTTGCTTAGAGTGCTCAGCCGCTATCAGGATTAGCGCTCACTGCTGTTGTTTTCTTAGTTGTGGATGAGGGTTACAATGGAGAGGGCCAGTTGATGACAGTTGTGAGCTGCAGTCAGGTGTTGCAGGGGTGACTTGACAGGTGGGTTTCAGACAGGGTGCAGAGATGAGCCACAGACAGGATGCAGATATGAGCCACAGACAGGGTGAAGGGGTGAGTTGCAGATGGGGAATGCAGAGCTGAGCTGTGGCCAGGGGGTGCAGAGCTGAGCTGTGGCTGGGGGGTGCAAAGGTGGGTTGCAACTCAGCTGACCTCTGCACCCCCCCCCCCCAGCCGCAGCTCACCTATGCACCCTGTCTGCAACTCACCTGACTCAATTTACCTCTGCAACACCTGACTGCAGCTCACCTTTGCACATCCCCCCCTCCACTGCCCTCATATGGTTAGCTAGTTTTGCAAAACACAGCTGTCAGCAGCCGGCCCCTCTCTGTAGTAACTCCCATTTCAGGTCCTATCTTCCCACACAGTGCACCAAGCGCACTCACTCACCTTTCTGCCTATTCCCCACTGGCCGGTGATCACCCCTGGGGCATCGACTTTCATGCATTAGGCTGCAGGAGGAGATGGTCCACCCCTAAACACACTGCACCCGCAGATATCTGTTCCTTCCCTATCCTACAAAGAGTACAGAGGTAGGAAGGTTCTAGAAAGGTGGTGGAATGGTGAAAAAAAGCCCTGATCACAACTAGGTCTTATTTTCGGGGTAGGTCTTATACTTTAGCAATTCCCAAAAATAACACTAGGTCTTATTTTTGGGGTAGGTCTTATTTTAGGGAAAACAGGGTAGTAAACAAAATGTTAAATTGTGTTAGCAAAGATTATATATCTATGTCACAAAGTATCCCAATAAAGTATAGGGCAACTGGGATAAAGTGGATGTTGTCCACAAGGAGTATACATCTATGTCACAGAGTGTCCCAGTAAAGCAAAGAGCAACAGGGATAAGGTGAAAAAACTTAAGTACCAGGTCATAGCAGAATAGTAGTCACAGCAGAGGTGTGCTCAGCAAGGAAGTCATAGAATAAATGACTGAGCAGTGAGTATTATATAGGTAGGTGGGAAGGAGGATATCCTCTAATCTGGCCAATGATGTTTCTGGGAGCGAACACACAACTAACCAAACAGGTGCATAACATGACCCGGTGATTGACATCTACGGCCGAGAATGGCAGCGCGGGTAGGGCGCACACGCGGCTCGATCGCGCCCCTACCTGGCAATACAAAATCACGCATATATATGTGATTTTGCACACCCATGCCACCCTGTAACAGTATTTCTGCTATAGGGCGGCGAGGAATCGGTTAATTTTGTTTTTTGGGGGTTTTTTTGAGCTATTCAGAAGTGGACTTACTGGTGTGTGTTAGATCATTGTCCTGATGCATAATCCAAGTGCGCTTGAGGTCAGGAACTGAAGGCCAGACATTCTCCTTCAGGATTATCTGGTTCCATCAATTATGGCAAATCGTCCAGGTCCTGAATTTGCAAAACAGCCCCAGACCATCACACTACCACCACCATGTTTGACTGTTCGTATGATGTTCTTTTTATGAAATGCTGTGTTTGTTTGTACACCAGATGTAATGGGACACACACCTTCCAAAAAGTTCAACTTTTGTCTCATCACTCCACAGAATATTTGCCCAAAAGTCTTGGGGATAATCAAGATGTTTTTTGGCAGATGTGAGACGAACCTTTTGGCCAGCAGTAGATTTCACCTTGGAACTCTCCCAAGGATTCTATTTTTGCCCAGTCTCTTTCTTATTGTTGAATCATGAACACTGACCTTAACTGAGGCAAGTGAGGCCTGCGATTTTTTACATGTTGTTTTGGGTTCTTTTATGACCTCTGGATGAGTTGTTGTTGTGCTCTTGGAGTAATTTTGGTAGGCCAGCCACTCCTGGGAAGGTTTACCACTGTTCCAAGTTTCTCTGTTTCCAGATAATGGCTTTCACAGTGATTCGATGGCGTCACAAAGCCTTAGAAATGCCTTTGTAACCCTTTCCAGACTGATACATTGCAATTACTGTTTTTCTCATCTTTTCTTGAATTTCTTTAGATCTCAGTATGATGTGTTGGTTTTTGAGATCTTTTAGCATGCTTCACTTTGTCAAACAGCTTCTATGTAAGTGATTTCTTTATTCAACAGGTCTGGCAGTAACTCATTGCCAGTTATCGCAAACGCTTGATTGCAGTTGCTGCCGCCAAGGGTGACACAACCAGTTATTAGGTTTAGGGGACGGTTACATTTTCACATTGTGCCAAGCAGGTTTGGACAGCTTTTTCCCTTAATAAATGAAATCATCATTTTAAAACTGCATTTTTTTTATTTACTCTGGTTTATCTTTGAGTAATATTAAAATTTGTTTGATGATCTGAATCATTTAAGTGTGACAAATATGCAAAAAAAGAAAAAAAAAAATCAGGAGGAGGCAAATACTTTTTCACAACACTATATTTATATAATTTTTTTTACATTTGTAAATGATTTATTTGTGCTGCAAGACAGAACTTCCAGAATGTTTGCCTAGGCGGGAATGTTTCTCCATCTCCTGCCAGAGTGCTTGTATCCTGAGAGCCCTGTGGCATAGCTGTGCATGTGCAGGACAGCGACCAGGTTCATCTGAAAACTTCCCTGTTTTTTCGTGTGTGTAGTAAATCACCTGTGAGTGCACAGATGCGCTGACGGGCTCTGCCTGGACCCAATGGTCGCTTCTGGCAAAGTTCCACTTTAGTATGTTGTTTCTAGCTTTCTGATTATGCTAAAGTACCTTGAGCTGTGGATATAATTCGGCAGGGGTTCCCTGAGATATGACAATTATTCCAAGGGTTCTTCTATATTATAAAGGCTGATTTAAACTGTATAATTATATGCACCTGCATATTTGACCCTATAAAAATTTCCTTATTTAATCCACTCAAGCACATGTTTACCGAATTGCAAAAATACTACAACACTGTGGAGTTAAAGCGATTAAAATCTCACTTATATCAGGGCCCCAATACCATTAAAAAGTCGGCATGCTGTCCGTTTAGATTGGAAAAGCTGGCAATGTACTGCATTTCCCACATGGCTTTGCTAAAAATACTAAACATGATCTAGAACATGCTGTTATTCTCACTCTGGATAGACACAACTGCTCTGAATTTTGACAAATAAAGTGATTGTTTAATGAGGTGGGCATGTTTCCACAGGGAATGCAGCAGAGACCACCAAAATTACTAGTGATGTGTAAAGAATTAGATCCAGGTGTGTATTGGGGAGGTAAAGCATGAACAACCATGTGTTCAAATGCTAAACAGACAGCCAGATTTAGAAGGAATCCACTAATATAACCACTCTGAGAGCACAGGGGAAGGAGAGGTGATTGCTAGATCAGTACAGTTCATTCACACAAGACACATAGAGGGCAATAGCCCATTATGATTTCTGGTAGAAATATCATTCTATTGAAGTGGGTAGCACATCCATCTAGCAGCACTAGGGTCATTAGTTTGCATCCAAAACATGGCACTACTTGCCTGGAGTCTGCATGTTCTCCCTGTGCCTGCGTGAGTTTCCTCCGGGTACTCTGGTTTCCTCCCACACTTCAAAGACATGCTGGTAGGTTAATTGGCTCCTGTCTAAATTGGCCCTAGTATATGTATGTATGAATGTTAGTTAGGGACCTTAGATTGTAAGCTCTTTGAGGGTTAGGGACTGATGTGAATGTAAAATATATATATATAAAGAGCTGTGTAAATTGATGGCGCTATATAAGTTCCTGTAATTATGTTACAAACTAATGGCTGACTGCTACAATATAACTGAATTTTATATTGGAGTGGCTAATACAAATGATACATTAGGCTGCCCATAGATGGATCTATATTTATGGCACTTGCAGAACTGGCCAAATTTTGATCCATGTATGGGCACTTTGGTTGTACAGAAACCTAGCCGCTGTCAGAATACAATGACACGATGGGAGGATTACCCATCCCAATATGTGTATGGGAGAACTGGGCCCTTTTTTTTTTGTTCGTTCAACTCACTGGTTGAAAGATAAAAACTGACGTATCTATGGCCAGATTTAGCTACTTGAATATAGTGCATCCTTTCTATTGCTGGCTGTATCAAGGAAGATCATATTTAGCAAAAAAAGTGAGTTGTAGGCAAGACTGCTGTTAGAAATCATGGGGCCTTGTATAGCCTAAATGACAGCTCCCCCACCAAAAATACCAAAATGATATTTTTGCAAATAAATACATTAAAATCATTACTAGCAGCCATGCAAGAGGCTCAGTGGTACCCCCTTATAGGTGGCCCTGGTTGTAGGGTACAACAGATATTTCAAGGGCTGTGCAAGTAAGTTGTTTAAAAGATACTAATTATATATCAAATTATTTCACTGTACTGACATATAGTATATCAAATTTCTCAGAAAGGTATGCTTTTAATCACAAATACTCTTCAGATTGACAGTACACAGAACACAATAGCATGACCTAATACAGGACGTAAGCCATTTTAATATAAGTTTATTTCTGAATGAAACGAGGATGCCAAATGACTAATGGATATCATATTGTTATGCGCTGATAATACTTGCAGACTGGAAAATCACATTTAGAGCCACATCCCTTGAAGGCAAGAAAGATTTGAAAGTTTGGTCCAAGGAAGCATTGCCAATTGACAAGTATTTGCAGATAAGAGTCCAGCCTCCTATTGCATAATATTAAGCTGGGAGGTTTACAGCCCTATAAAAGCCCTTCTACATGGCAGTGAAGAGCACTAATAAGCTGTATTATCTTAAAGTAACTCTCTTGCAGGACCACAAAGATTAAAAGACATGCAACCTGAAAAGAAGATGATTAATACTTACCTTTGCAATCTGTGTTCTCTGGAAGAGCTACAGCAGCGTACAGGATGAAATAATTCATGAGACAACTGGGTTATGCTGCTGCTGTGTTGACACTGGCAAGCAAAGCGGTTAGTCAGCCCAGTATAACTCCTTTCACTCCCATCATGCTTCAGTTTTGTAGAAAAGCAATAGTAGGAGTAGATTATAAAGACATAGGGGTCAGACCTCTGACTCCAAGAAAAGTATTTTACAGTAATCCTGTTCTCGTTTTCATTTATTGAGAGACACAGGGAGAAGTAATTCCCTAAGACAACTTGGATGTTCAAAAGCAGTCCAACTGTGGTGCTGGCAACACCGCAAACAACACATTAACACACACCCAAAAAACATGTTTAGGTCCTGAAGGACCTTCCGTCTAAAGATGGCATCCGAAAAGGCCTGAATATCCACCTTTTAAAACGTAGATAAAATGTTAACAAAATAACAGGTGACAGCCTTGCCATCTGAAAAACAGATGCGTTATGCCAAAAAGCCCTAATGGCACATGTTGGTCTAGTTGAGTGCACCATGACAGAAAAATGTGGAACCTTACTATAGCCATCAGCAGTAACTGTATGAAAAAAACCCGATAGATTGACTTCAGTTCAACCACCCTGCCCATAGATGTATGGAAATGTGTCCGTCTCCTTCGGTCTGTCTATGGCTGGATTTAGTTTAGTAGTGAAATTGACTGTGATATTTTTCTAAGGTGTGAACAGCTCTAATTGTTTTTAGAAAAGAAATTGATGAGGGGCCTAAAGCTGGTTGTACATAAGTAGAACATGCACAGTTGATTATACAGCCAGTGTCGTTCCAAAGTAATTCAGAATTTCGCTTGCTTTTAACATTTGATTTTGAAATGATGAATAGAGTTTCCCACATGAAAAGCACATTCACTATTAAAAATTAGTTAATTCAAGAAGAATTTTCCATCCTACTCCTTTTGAATTTTCTCCTCGTTGTGGTCCAACTCATAAGTTGATTTGACCCCGCTAACAATTAGAGAAAACAAGTGAACTTTCTTAAAATGAAAATGTTCAAACAAAATTCTACTAGTCTATGGCCAGTTTTAGGTTACTGTGTCACATGTGAGATAATCCTTATGATGCCTGCTGCTAAAGTGTATCACTTTTAAGCACAGCTTTCTGTTCGCTTGACTTGTTACCTGAATTTATTTAGGAGGGCAGTGAGTTTCCCTGTGATGAGACAAACCTGTGAATGTTGCCAGCCTGAAATTTGTTCATAACGTATGTCCAAGCACTCTATATCTGCTCTGTTCAGGCTCGCGGAGAGAATGCTGTAAAAAATGTTATAATCAACCTTTCTGTACCCCCTTCTGCTCTGTTCTTGGCAAGCTGCTTGACAGCTTGTACCAAATAAACAGCTGGGATCTATCTACCATGATTGAGAAAACATCTGAAAGTAGATATCTATAGTTTGAATAGCATTTAAAAGATTTTGTTCTAACCATAAAGTAGTTACATTTTCTTCATGTTGGTGTCAGCAGGGGCAATGTATACCATACATTTACTGTTCATGTTGAAAGCAGACTTCTTGTTAGCTAGAGGTCAGTAGAAGTCCAGTTGGGAGATGCTAAGTCTGGGGCTCTGAATCAATCCTTACCTTTCCTTTAATTAGTGTACCTTCTATATTCCCGTGAAGAATCCTCAAGAGGGATAAATGTCAAACACACCGTTCCAGGTGTATCTCACCTGTCATGTCCATCCACTATGACCAGATGCTTGTCTCATTTGTTTTTTCAGCAAATAAGTAACAGAAATATAAAGTATTAACCACACAAATGGGTAATGGAAATGTTTTTTTCTTAGTTTATTAACCCTTGTATGACCAAATATCTTAGATGGCCAAACCCAGGCCCAAAGTGGTGAATTGGTGGTTATATTCTTAACCCTCCAGAGGGCTGGGGAAGCAGATTAGACTTAGTGATTTTAAAGATTTGCATGTTGTTTTTTAAAAATAACAAACATCATACTTACCAGCTCTGTGCAATGATTTTGCACAGAGCAGCTCCGATCCTCATCTTCATGAGTCCTCCACTAGCACTCCTGGCCCCTCCCCCTTCAAGCCACTTGCTATGGGGGCACTCGTGTGTTCTCACTCCCAAGCCCAGCTTTGTGTGCACATTGATGGATTGAGATTGGGCTTAGGTGAGTATTAGTGGGGCTGTGTGGGAGCTGCATGCAGAATTTTTACCTTGATGCATAGAATGACATTCTAATGTGTATTACCTTTTTATATTCAATATTAATAGAGCTTCGCCCTGAACAGGTGCAATCTTTCATTAGCCCCAGTTCACACCAATGTGACTTGTCATGCGATTTGAAAGTTCAAATCTCGTAAGTCGCACCCTATGATCGGCAATGGAACATTCTAATCAATGCGACTCTGAAGTCGCTCCGATTTGAAGTAGTTCCTGCACTACTTTTGCCAATTTCTGGTGCGACTTGCATTGACATCTGTGCATGAAGTCGCACATATATCTTACAAGTCGCACTGATATGTGGCTTCAAAAGCGTCCATCTTCAAGTGACGTAGCACGATTTTAAAGTCATATTCAGTGTGAAATAGGGCTCAGAGTCCACATATTTTCAGTTATGTGAATGGGTCTGATTTCTGTATGTATATACTGAAAGAAGGCTTACTTTGAAAAGTTCAGTATCCCACAGAACACAAGACTTGCTCAGTGCAGCTTAATACTCCCAGTTTGAGTCTGCATCAAATCTATGTATATGGTCGTGACCAAGCACAAAATATATTACATTTCTTTACCAGGGGTTAACAAATAACAAATCCCATCACCCTCCTGTGTCTGATTTTTAGCCATTTTTCTATAGCCTTTGGGGGGGGGGGGGTAGCAAAAGTTCCCTTCCTGCCAAAATGTGTCTGCCAGATTCTGAAATGTATAGTCATTTTTCTTCCCCCTGTATATTAAGATATGTATTAAAATATTAACTGTCAGCGAGAGATTACAGATCTAAGTGAAGCTCAGGATATGTGTAGGACAGAAAAACAGCCTATCCTATAAGTGGGTAGAAGATAAGTGTACAAAACCAGCACTCTATTTCCTCTTGAAGGCTGACCAATGCGTTCAATCACCACAATTACCACTATCCATCATGCAGTCTTTAATTACAGCATTTTCTCAAACAATTACATAAGATGTTTAGCTTTTAATTTTCTAGCAGTAACTATAGAGGTATATTCATGAATTGTTTATGACTTTTGTGAGAAGCTGTAGAATGAAGATACATGTGGTAAGTAAGCACATGGTGTTGAGTAAATTCTCAAAGTTTTATAAACGTAAGCATGCGGAAGCAGCCGCTGCTGGCTTTTTCTATTGCCATTTTCTTGGCTATCATGCTTATCTTATTGTTTTATTGTTGGTGAGTCCCTGAGATGGACAACTGGGAGCAGTGAAATGAAAGGTCCAAACCCACATGCTTGCTCTGTGTCATTAAATAGTAATGAGCAGGACAGCCAGGGCACTAACACCTGCTTGAATAATAAGATGGTAATATAAGCTCCTTTATTTCTATCAAGAATTCATGGAGCACAAGCTGTAGCAGGGACCTTGAATGCTCACTGCTTTTACAGTGGCTGTTTCCTGTAAAGAGACATAAGCAGGCCATAGAGGGGGAGAAAACCGGATGGTTTTTAAAAAAAAAAAAAAATCGGTCGTTCAATCAGCCGACATTACCACTATTGGTAAGAAAATGTCGGCTGATTTTCATCCCGTCTACGGCCAGCAATTATATAGAATATATGCAGAAGAAGAAGAAGAAATAGAATATGAAGAAGAAATAGAATACGAATAAAAAGAAGAAATAGAATATGCAGAAGAAGAAGAAATAGAATATGAATAAATAGAAGAAATAGAATATGCACAAGAAGAAAAAGTTGCAACATTGTATCTATTTGTATCCATTTCGGATACCGATGGTTCTATTTGGATACAAATAGATACAATGTTGCTATACTTTTAAAGGTCAAATATAATATCGGACTGATTTTATATTTTTCTTCTTCTTCATATTCTATTTCGTCTTTTTGTTCATATTCTATTTCTTTTTACTTCTTCTTATTCATATTCTTCTTCTTGATATTCTTTTTCTTCATATTCTATTTTTTTTTAAAATCAGCAAAAAGATCGGCCGATTTGTCCATAATTGCAGCGAAAATCGGTTAAACGACAAAATCGGCTGACGATTTTTCAGCAGGGGCAATTTTTTAAAAGTCTCAAAATCACGAAAAACGGCTGACAAATTTCCCCACTATCGATCCGAATATCATTTTTTTATCGGCCGAAAATTTGGCCACTTTATCGCAAGTCTATGGCCCGCAATAGTGCCATCAACTAGAAAAGTGCCAATTCCAGATAAGGTTAGTTAAACCTAATATAAAAGCAAACGAAAAAATATGCAGTACATCAATGCACGTTTTCCCATGTTTTATTCCTTTACAGACCCTGCGAATACAGAAAAATACCAATAGATCTATAAAAAATTCACTTGGTTTCTGTTTCCTGTTGTGGGATGACAGCACAGCATTTTTGTTTACTGAGTGGTGTCAGCCCTGCCTAGTGTCTTTTACTAAATGGCACATGCATTCCTACTTTCAGATTTCTACAACACAAAGACTAATCATATTGTAGTCAAAGAAGAACAAACATACCAAAAGGGAGCAAATTCGTTTATTAAACCTTAAAGCAAGCATTTAATATATTGCAGCTTACCAATTCTTAGATATGATGGCTATATTAGTTTTCTCTTTTAGGCTTTCATTCTTCTGGTTTCATCTGGTGATCCATCTAGTAAGTCTGTTGTTTTTCAAAAGAACAAGCTGTCTTTCAGATGTATCACTTACAAGGATGAGATAAACTATTTACAGCTGACAGGGGTGCTTACAATGATCAGCTGTTATTTATGTAAAACCCTTATTCCAAAAGGAGAAAAATGTTTACTGTAACTGCCTATAAAGTATTAGCTGGAGTGTGCTTCAGTTTGTTAGTGTAGTTTATCTAACAAATACAACCACCACATCTAATGATTGGTAAGATGCAATATATTACATTTTTGGGTTTAAAACTACTTTAAAGGTTTATTCACACCAGGTGCATTGGGACTGCAGGGCAGCCTTACCTAGTGAAGTTCAAATACAGGAAGAGAAAAGGCTTGTTCCCTATGAGGTCAGTTTACTTGCAGTACTTTTTTTCAGTGCAGACTGGTTCAGCACAACCCCCTGCCTCGCATATTGCTCCTGGCTATAGAACTGAATGAAATGTCAGCGCATCAGCATTGTTTCCTCCCAGAGTAAACCATCAGCCCTGTGTTCAGCAAGACTTTCTAGTGTGAACGAGCCTTGAGCCTGGGTTCAAACTGATGCGGTGCAGAATTCAAAGCGGTTTCTGTGTGAAATCGCATTTGATTTGCACAGGAATGTGGTGAGGTTCCTGTGCGAATCACATGAGATGTGCTACACCACATCAGTGTGGACCCAGGATCAAAGAAAACTTTTTTTTCTATAAAACCCTGTTAAATGTATGCTTTGTTGCAGTCCGATCACTTGCCATTTAAAATGGTCCTAAAGCCTGACATAACCCCTATCCCTATTTCTGTCAGCAGCACTAAGTTCCATTCCAGTGCCAACAATGGGACTTACTGTAGATACAGCAGCAGGGTCTCTGTCAAAAGAGTGATGTTCAGGCAGAGCTAGAGGTGTCCCACGATAAGAGCTGTGCTCAGGTGTTGGCTCCTAAAGTTTCCGACAATTTCTAAAACCCAAGCTTTTTAAAAATGTCCCATTGGGAAGATTTTCCTTCACCATCTGTTTTGAGACGCAACAGTGAGAGATCTCTCAAAAAAAAACAAAACAAAGGATAATCCTCTTATAGACAGGTGTATAGCAAGTGTTCCCATTTGAACATTTCACCTCATTTACTGTTCTGGTGACAGCTCACATTTTTAGATTTTTCTCACTTTCAGTACTGATGACAAAGATCACCTGCACAAATAGAGACACAGACTGCAATAAAAACCCGATAGAGCTTCAAATTCTTTCCTATTCTATCAAAAACAAAAAAAGGCTTTACATACACAAAACACTTCACATTCACATAGGCATCAAATAAACTTTAAAGTCCTAAATAAAGTCCTATTTACACTTGTGCATTTAAACAAATGCATATGTTACTGCAATGCGCCTGAGTGTGCAGCCTGTAATGCACCACAGATCTCCACAAAACACATACTGTACATTTTGGTGTGCTGTGTTGTTTAAAAAATAAAGGGGTGCTTTTTTTTCTCGATATGTTATGGTGCATTTACAACCCATTCCTAATGAATGGGGGTTGCCTTAACACAACCCTTGGATATGCTCTAAAACACTCAGGATTCCATTTAGGAACTTTTTTCTACATCCAGAAATATTCAAGTATGACAGGCCCGTTCTTTGCTAGTACGGCATGGACTAAATATGGATGGTGGCTGCCCTTCCCTTTAGTTCCTTTTATATCATGTTTTATGCTTGATGTGTATCTTAACACAAAAGAATACGGGTAGAATACTGTAAACAAATACAAATATTTTTTCTTAAAATGCTAGCTGCCTGGATGTCATGCTGATGCATTGACTTCATTGTTTCTTGAATCACCAACTCAAGTGTAAGAAGTATAAGAAGAAAAGAAATTGTGACCCTCTCTTCTTTTTAACAGCCATGTTCCGGGTCTGTGACTGAAAATGTATCACTGAAAAAAGGTCATTTTAAGACCTCATGCAGATCAAATATTTGAGCAAACTGTCCCTTAGCTCTAGCTCTCTTTTTCTTTACAGGCAAAAAAAGCCTTGAAAAACATCCTACAGAAATGCACTCATCTGCCAGCCCTTGAGCCTCTCCTCCATGATGCACCACCTAACATCCTGAAACACGTGGTTGGCCAGTTCAGTAAGGTAACCTATAGCACAACTATACTTTGATGTCTGGTTTTTGCTGCCCTGCCAACTAAGCATTCCTGTGACAATGCATACAACAGGAGCTCCAGAAGGTACATGATTGGATTGCCTCATTCAAGAATGCTGCAGCTTTTGCTAAGGGTTTAATGTTCTAGTACCACGAGTATATCAACATGTCCAAATTGCTCATTATTCTTCTTGTCTGTATATAGGAAAAGACTGTATTCTATACAACACACACATAAATGTCAATGAATTCTCTTCGGGAAAAAATGGCCAAGGGAAATTCTGGTCAGAAGGTTTTAAATGTTTTATTTATTTATTTTTGCTAGTGCAGATGTGCTATGAATATAGCTATGCAATCACTGTGATTAAATGCTAGTAGTTGCTGTAGCAAAAATTGCCCTGGTGCATGTACCCATAATGTACCTGGTTTTTATTCTGCCTCTTGACAGTAAGAAGGTGAGAGGGAGATTTTATACAAAAAAGCAGCTCTTATGCAATGCTGTTTTGTTGGAATGGTCACTCACTGTCATATGAGTGTAGTCACCAGCTTAGAGTTGATATTTTCAATTCCATAACCCTTTGTGAAACATTGTATTTTGGGGACATCCATATATACATTAGGCAGTTATGTGCAAATGAGTGCATCAGTGCAGTGCTTCTCAATGACCAGGCCACTGCCTTCCTCTTGCTGCGACCTGGCTTCCGGTATGCTTTGACATCTAGCTTTCAGAGTAGGTGGGAGCTGTGGTCTGGCTGGAGTATGCTGATATGAAATCCTGCAAGTTCCTGGAGTCAGGAGTCTAACTGCGGGGAAGTGTGGAGTGACTTGCTTCATGGCAAGGCTGCTAAACAAAACTTGAGCTGTCAGAGAATTTACAGCCCAGTCAGATGGGGCACACATCACTTGAAAATAATAAACCACACAAGCATAGAGTGACTTGAGGGAGAGCAGGGGGTTAGAAGAAACCTCCTCCCTTGCTTAGAGGAAGGCAAGGGGGAGACAAAGCCGTTGAAACAGCATATCTTTCCTACTTCCTTCTCTTTCTAGGATACAATAATTTGCAAATAAAGACCAGATTATATAAACTGAGTGACTGAATATGGAGTAGAACATGCAGAAAAATGTGAAAAAGCCTTACTAAACACAAAATCAAAAATATTTAAATATTATGTATTATCAATACATACAGTGTGTGTATGTATGAGTGTGTATGCATATATATATATATATATATATATATATATATATATATATAGGCATAGTGCTGCCCTGGTGATTGCTCTTCTTTTATTGAGTCCCAGTTGGAAATTGGAAGTATCCTTTCTTTCTAGTTGGTTTGCATGATTCAGATACTGATACTGTGCAAAAATGCTCCAGAGACTTTACATTACATTAGAAGTGAGAACTCCAATAAGCAGAGAGTTATGACTAGTAGGAGCCAATCAGACTTCACTGTTTATTATGGGGATACATTAAACAAGAATTCTGTTCAGTTCTGTGGGGTCCAACTAGAATGGTGTGCTATTTTATTTCTCTTCAGTTGTAACGCATCAGCTGCTTACAATAACAGGTTATACATATAAAGTGTATCTATAGTCCAGACATTTTCTGTTTGTTGGAGATAAAGTAAGAAAGGTTTAAAATGTGAGGCTGGCAACAGGTCAATCGTGATCTTGTTGGGGCATGGAAGGTTGTCTGAAGTCACATGTTCTGACTATATTTGGAAATCCCACACAGAGCAAATGAGCCAAGGCTCTCTTGAACCAAGGTGATGGTGAGGAAGCACGGATGGGTGAGAATTTGCTAGGGGGCTGGACTATCAGGAGATGCCCCAAATGGGTGACAGTGTCTCTTTAATAATAATAGCTGAAACATTTGCTCGCTGCCTTCAGACAGGATTTTTAGCTTTAAAAAGGTAGGCTGGTTTGCATTTAAATCCTGTAACATTTGAATTGATAATACTAAGCAAAAGCCATACTACAGGAACCTTCACAGATTGAATAAAAGAACTGCGGCTTCCCAAATATCATTGCATTTATTTGGCTCCATTGTGTAGAATAAGTAAAAGTTAAAGCTGTGCCATTCTGCAGGTAGCTTTTGAACTGTGAAAACACTGTGAAGATTTAATGCTTCCTTTAACACAGAAAACCCCCACCTAGGTTTCCCTCTTTAATGAGGCACTGAAAGTTATGAACTTAAAATAATTATAGGGCTGCTCGCATGCACACTCTACACAAGTGGAATTTTGCCGTGGGGTATTACAGGCCATGAAATCATTTCTTTAATAAAGAAAGATGGGATATTAAAGGACTCTTTTTGTCTCATTAGGTAACAGCAGACCACAGCTGCATAGCTCTTTCTAAATATAACATGAATTTATAAAGTGGCTTTCATCCAATCTGGCCTCCCAGAGAGCTTTGCATTATTAGATACAGACATGCAGCCACAATCAGGGTGGAATCCCAAAACAGTTATGATCTTCCTTTAGTTTACATGTCAGTCACCAAAGGCTAGCAGGCCACTGACAAACCTGGGTAATTATTGCATAATTAACATATTTGAAAGATTGCTGTTATATCAGCAGCTGTCAGTGTGCGCCTGAGATGTGCAGAGCTATAACTACAAGAGGAGGAGGAGGAATTTCGTTATACAGAAGGGTACTCACACTGATTTCAAGCTACATTTCTACAGAGCTCCTTAACCACCTCCCTACCATCACATTGTAAAAAATGATGGGGAAGTGGACATGTATTTCTGGACTGCTGTTTACAAGCAGCAGTGCAGAAAATACCCTGGAGCAGCCAGTGTGCCTGCTGAATGTCTGCGATTAAGCTGTCATTAAACAGGCCAGATCAAAGACAAAACTGAATGAGCCAGCAGGGGTTTCTCAAACACGTGATCACTGTGCCAGCCAATCACAGTGACTGCATGTATAAACAATATAGTACTATGCAGCTAGCCCTCCTTTCTCAGATTGTCAGAGAGTGGGAGGAGAGCTGTGCTGCATTTCATCTTTTATCCTGGCTTAATACATTGTATGACTGTCTCAAGATCCAGATTTAACACTGAGTCCGGCTGCCCAGACCTTACCAGGAATCAGGCAGCCATTATCAGTGGTTCACCCTGATCAGTCATCAGTGGTAAATCTGACCATCAAATGCCAGATTTAACCCTGTCCTGCCTGCCCATGCCTTACCAGGTTTTTTCACATGCATCACTAGCTGCCCTTGCTCTCTGATTTGCTTGCTCTTTGTACTGACTTATATCTGTTTATTGATCACATCTCTGTTTGCTGCCTGGACTGACCCCTGCCTATTATTGACCACAAATTCTGCCTGCTACTTAGATTGACCCTTGACTGTTTGTTAACCACATCTCTGCCTATTGCCTGGATCAACAACTTGTCTGTCTTCTGACCATGTCTATGCTTGCTGCCTGGACTGATTTCATTTTGTCCCTTTGATCACACTCCTGCAGAGGCATCAGTCTCCACCATCCTTTTCAGACACCTGTATCTCCCTTTACTACACATTTGCTCTGATTTATCTTTGCTCTGCATTTTGTGCTACTTAACATCATGTAATAAGTTCTGGGGTCAACCAAGTATTGGTAGGCATGCTAATCTTAATAGAATGGGTACTGCTATATGAGATAAGTGACCAAGAGTTGATCAGGCCTGGTTACTGACCCAGCAGTGAATGTTAATATCTGGAAGGATCCCCAGACAGTCTGTAAGTGTAAATGGGGTGATGTCAAGGCTGGTGCTTATAGCCATGGCGTCTTCCAGGGTGAGGATAGTATAAGTGTCTGTGCCTTTACAAGCCCATCTGTAGGTCACTCCTGCCCCTCACCTTCTGTCAAGTATTGGCTTTAGTAGGACTCTGGGACAGAGAGTGTTTCA
The DNA here is from genome assembly GCF_062004578.1 of Staurois parvus. NCBI lineage: Eukaryota > Metazoa > Chordata > Amphibia > Anura > Ranidae > Staurois > Staurois parvus. The sequence goes on along the minus strand of NW_028318432.1, from coordinate 5,657,437 downwards.
GGATAGGTACAGTAGAATCTGCAGAGATGCCTCATCAAAATCTATATGCTTTTTTTCTCCAATAGAATAGAGAGGGTTGCTGATCACAGCCAGTGTTCACAGTGTGCTCAAGTGCCTGATTACAGCAAGTACCAGCCTAAAACTGTAAAGGCTGGGGTGAAGCAGGAGGATACACAAAGAAAATTGAATGATGGGGAGCAAAGAAAAAAACAGCAGGCAGCAAATGCAATGTTTGCAGTTCTTCATTATCAGCTGTAAACTCAGTTTGAATACTGTCTGCCTTATGCAGGCCATAGACGGGTCATTTATCGGCCGAATTTTCATTCGCACGAAAAATTGGCCGATATTCACGCCGTTAGTGGGGCCAGCCCGTCGGCCGTTTTTTACGGATCTTCTCATTTATTTTTATCAGGCATGCTGGAAAATCCACGAAAACCAGACGTTTTTCGTGGACATTGGTGGCAGCATCGGCACCGACCGATTTTTCGGCCCATCTATGGCCTGTATAAAAGTGGAACTTTAGGCAGCACATTAAAATGGGGTGGACAGGCACGAGTTTTAATGCAGAAGAGACATGCTTTGTCTCCTCTGTATTAAAGCTAATTATCCGCATCTCCACCCCTGTACAGTAAGCTGTGCAATGCTGAATCTGACGGAACTCCTGCACATGTGTTGGAATGACATCACCTCTGCCTGGCCAACAAGAGCAGCCAGAGACCTAGATCTGGAAGCTGATTGCCCAAATATGTCAGCAGCCAGTGGTGATTTGTGGGAACGGAGCATCACTGGATTCTAGGGGAGTATATTCTACTTTAATGGTTATATATTTTGGAAACAGCCTTCCTAAAATGTACGATACCCGAGTCTGCGTTTGGACAGAAGATCTTAGAATCAGCCATGACATCTTCTCCTTAGAAACATCTAAAAGTCAGGAAATATTTTTTAGAAATATTTTTTATATTGGGGTTTTCTCAAAGCTGCAAAAGTATAAATACACATTGAAGATCAGCTGAGAGTTCACATAAGAACCCTGGCAAATGTGACAGTTATCACCAGAGGCATGCCTTTGATGTGCATACAGTGTACATGGTATACATACAGTTGTGTAGTGCTCTGCTAGTAACAAGAAGCAAAATTAAACAATACAATGCACATTCACATTCACAAAAAAGACGGAATGTAAATGAAAACACTGCAGAAAATAATATTGATAAGTTTGATAAAAGGTTTATTAACATTTATTATGCCTAACCTGAGTTCTGTTTTGGGAAGCACATAAATTGGTACGTTCAGTTCCTTTTAAAAAATTGTTAATTTGGCCGTAATTTTGTGTGTCACTTAATTAAAGTTCATTTACAATTACATGTGCATCTAGAAGTACCCTGTTCACAGGGTGATAATGCTGCAGTGATTTTAAAGATGGAAAAATAACTGCTCTGCTAACATGATGAACAGGTAATAAAACTGTGGGTACTTGTAGATATTATTCTTGCTTATGCTCATAGTTCTTTAATTTTTTTTATTACTTTTTTCTTTAGAACACTACATATTACTGCAGGTATTGGCTACTTTTTTTCCTTCCTGGTCACAGCTGTGGGGAAACAGATTGCTCTGAGCCCTCCAGGAGAGTAATAAAAGTCAGACAGATTTACTGATAGCAGAAATTGTAAAAGTCAGGCACTAGATAGGTAGATAAGCTGTACTGAGGTCATAAAGCTCTAATTGAGGTATTAAGCAAATAATCAGCAGTGTGTGAACTAACAACCTTTTCTTGTCTATGGCACAATGTGCATGGGCCCTCCCTTCTTCACAGCTGGAACTGTGGGGAAGGGTTAATGAAACAAGTTATTTAGAGGTTCTCTCCGCCAGCTAGAAATACTCTGGAACCATTCATTGCTGCATTCTTTCCTTCATTAGGTATAAGCCCATATCTAGGCTTCTTTGAAATGTGTAGATACAAGGGCAGCTCTGTTATATAGGGTAATGTTCAGGGCATAAGCACCAGTCCTAATTGATGACTTTCACAGTTTCACTACAACAAAATGTTCATTGAAAAGGTATTAAGCCTATAACACTGGATGCCTTGTATAAACAGTCATCAGTAAACATTTGTTGAAGTATGTGTAAAAAATCCCATATTTGTTTAGCACAACGTTGCATCACATAACAGAAGCTGCATAAAGGTTGTGAATTCTCTGCTTAAAGTGCTTCTAAATTTACAAGGTCTTTTACCTTAAAGCGGAGTTCCACTCACCCTGTCAAAAAATAAAAGTCAGCAGCTACAAAAACTGTTGCTGCTGACTTTTAAAAACAGCTACTTACCTGTCCCTCGGTTCCGTGGTGTGTCCCCCGCAGCCCATTTCACCGGCTGTCCAGGAGGCCGGCATCTTCAGTGTGGGCACCCGGCTGTGATAGCTTGCAGCTTCATAGCCAGGTACCCACTGTGCATGCGTGAGCAGCGCTGCGCTTCATGAATGATCCTGTAGTCTTCTGGGACTTGTCACGTGTCCCAAAAGACTACAGGGAGGGAGGACACTTTCCACTTCCGATCTCTTAGGCGATCAGACCGGAAGTGGGAACGGGTACCTGTCAAATTCGGGTACCCGCCCCCCAAAGGTGCCAATTCTTAATGGGGAGCGGGGAGCAGTCTTTAAAGCGGAACTTCCCCTTTTGGGTGGAGCTCCGCTTTAATGCATTCTATGCCCCCCTTATGCTTACTTATGCCCAATCTCAATCCAGTGAGGTGCAAAAGAGCAGAGGCTCTCTCGTCTCTCCCTCTCTCTCCTGGACAGAGAAGCAGCATCCAGAGCCATTGGCTTCTGCTGCTGTCAATCACAGCCAGTGATTGACAGCAGCAGAAGCCCCACTCTGTGTGTCAGTGGACCCACACAGCCAGCTCCAGAATGAGCTCGCACGGGTGCCCCCAGAGCAAGTGCCTTGCTATGAGGGCACTTGGCAGGGGGGAGAAGCCAAAAGCTCCGGAGTGAGACCCGAGAAGAGGAGGATTGGGTCTACTCTTTGCAAAACCGTTGCCCAGAGCAGGTAAGTATAACATGTTTGTTTTTGTTATTGTTTTATTTTTACCTTTAGACTAACTTAAAAAAATAAAACAGAGTCTATTGCTCATTTAATTATAGTAAGCAGAGATATGCAGTCATACCTATATACCCCTGTGGCCAGCTTTGCATCCAGAGATACTGGTATATAGTGCAGATACCACCTAAATACAGCTATTTATCCAGCTCACATGCAACTGCTTCAAGAGTGTTTATTCCCATCAATGGAATACATAAATCTTTAATGGGAAATTTCAAGACTTTTGTCCTTTTGCGGCACTGGAATCCTGGACTTAGTTTCCAGTGTTACACTACCAGAGGTTACCAACATTAAATACTGCACCAGACACCACACACTGCAGCACCCAAGTTCCCACTGCTACTTACCAATAGAATTACTGTTGCTGGGATTTCTGTACTTAAACCCAGCTATGGTGATTTCCCAGTGGGCACCTTTTATGTAGCACTATATCAGTGCTTGTTTCCTTGTCTGTGGCTATTTGGCATCATCAAAATGCTAATGGTCTGGTCTGCATTCTGAAACACATACATTCCAGCTGTGGCAATTCTAGTTGCATATGCACAAATAGGTGTCATTGTACAAGACGCATAAAAGCTCCAGAAACTTAGCCACCACAGCAGCTTTCCCCAGCACAAACATAAAGAGAGGTAATGTGAGCTTAACAGCTGCAAGTGGCATATGGGTCAGGTAAGAACTGCTTTCTTCAGTGTGTCCTGACACAGGTATTTTGTTCTAAGATGTAGTCCCTTTAAGTTTCCTTGTTACATTCATATGCTTGTTTAACTGCTTTAATAAAACTCCCTCTGTCCCCAGTCTGACAATGATTTGTCATGAGCCCGATATAATTGGAAGTTCTGGATGAAACACAATATTAAGTCAAACAGTGCATTATTCTCCTTATGGTGTTCTAGTGCTGTGTTCTCTAAAAGTTTGGTTTCTGCCCAAATGTACTCTCTCCCTTTTATAAATTACAATGAAAACAATTCTCTGGTTTCTGTTCTCTGTCCAAGAAATCTAAGACATTAAAAACTGTATTTGATAATACATTCACACCGAGATCACTGTTTTTTTATTCATGATCCCTTTTTGATCCATTCTGCATAAGGTTTGTTAATGTAATTCACAAGCAGATTTACATTTTAAAAAAAGCTTGAAAATTCAAAAAGCACTTTTCGATATGCATTGGTGTGTTTTTTGGTAAATTGCAATACACTTTCTGGCACATTGTAGAAATATTCCCCGTACATAATCAGATGTATGTTAAAATAAAGATCAATAAATAATTTTTCCATCTTGGATAAAGTAGAGTCTAAAGTAAAGCCGAAAACTTTCCGTAGATAAGACTTTTATTGTCTTGTGAGTTTATTTTTTGTTGTCTATGTCATGTTATGGAAATGTCACTTTACTTTCTGTGCTAGAGACACAAAAAGTAGTGAGAGGAAATCCCTACAAAGTGAGGAAAAGTCCCCTCTAGACTGTAAAGACAGTTGCCACTGACCCTTTTGTTAGATCTCCCCCTTTCTCCTGTTCTGACAATTGTAAAATGTCCCAAATATAAATTGTGACTCGACACATCTGGAGTCACTAGACAAATGTAAAAAGTTGGTGATTTATATAAATAAAATCCTCTAGGCTTTTGTGTTAAATTTACTCTTGTATGTGAGGGATACTACCCACTTTAGTACATGATATGGATGTACCTTCAGGGTCAAAAAAATCAGCAAAGGATATCGAAGCACTCCATTTGAGTATCCATCACCAAAAGGGCTTAGAGGCAGCACAGCGTTTTCTTGATGACAGAGATATGAATATGAGAACACATTATTTATTTGTGTTAAATTTCTTGGAATTCCTGTTAACTCATAATGAATTTATTTTTGACTGCTCACATTTCCTCCAGATTTAGGGTTCTGTTGTGGGCACCAAGGGAGAGATTTGCTAAAACTGGATAGTGCAAAATCTGGTGCAGCTCTGCATATAAACTAATCAGCTTCTAGGTTTTATTGTCAAAGCTTAAAGAGGAGTTCTGGATCCCCCTCCTCCCCCCAAATACTGTAGCTGCTGATTTTAATATTAGGGCATTTACCTGTCCAGGCATTCAGCGATGTACTCACCTAAGCCGATTCTTCAATCAGGTTCTGGCACCACCATCTTGACTAAGGGAAACCAGCAGTGAAGCCTTTTGGCTTCACTGCTGGTTTCCTACTGTGCATGCTCAAAGCATAATACAATAAAACTCATGCAGCGCTAAAAGTATGGTAAAACATATAAAATCGTAAATTATAAATCATATGATACCAATATAACAAAATTGAAAAACATGAAAGTGACCAAGTTCAATTACCTTATCTATTATAGTGACATAAATAGATGACAAGATATAATATCCGCAAAAGTTTAAGGTGCCAGAAATCAATAGACGCACTATTGCGTATGGTGAAGTGCAAATGTACGCACTATAAACATATGGTGAGGTATAGATGTGATAAGAACGTCCCCAATTGGCGTTTCCAGGTGCATATGTGATTAGTCTCTGATTAGTGTAGATCCGTGATGGTGAAAGATAAAATAAATGGCCGTAGATTGCACTCACCAGAGAGCGCAAATGAATGCGCATTTGAGTATTAAGGACCAACTCCTGGTCATCAGCATCAGGTTACTTAAAACATCAGGTCATCTGGTGGGCATCAGGGGGGCAGACAGCACACCATCAGGTAATATTCGGCACCGAGGATGGATTAGCCACCAGGAGAATCACACTAGTAACTTCAGTCAGGTCACAATGGGTATCCTTGTGGAAAAGACTCACCAGAAGTGAGCCAAAACAAAAAGACTTCCCATAGTGTAGTAACTTTTAATTTATTCAAGGTTAAAATGAAAAGACGAAATAAATTCACAATGGATAAATGATGTCCAAATAGTAACAATCTGGTAGTCTGGTGTCCATAAGAAAGTGTACCAAGCATACTGTGTTAATGAGGAAGCCTGCCTTGGGACATCTTGGGACAACCAGCATCTTGCAGTACACCCTCTCTATGGCCTTGTGATAATCCTGGGGGTATTACCATCTGAGGGCATAAGTGACCTGGCAGAGGAGACTGAGTGGTACTACAGGAGCATTAGAACAGAGATCCCCAGTCTGGTGGAGCATTATTACTTAAAGCATTGTGGCCCTTAGGGGTCGCATGGTTAAGAAGAGCAGGCACATTAGCCACTTTTAAATCACGATATACACGTGTGGCATGCTAACACGCATCATGTTTGGAGTGAAGAATTGAAGCACTGACATTGCGGTGTTTGTTTGCACATGAAATGTCAAGCACTTGTTATTGCACTTTATTGTGGATTTTTATCTTTAACCAACATTTATATTCATACTGAGCACCTATCACTTTCAGTTAGAGTGCACAATGTCATTGTGTATTACTTTTACTTTGCATATATTGTATTTTGGCACGATCTGGTCAGCAAACGCATGACCCGCACTCTCAGCACTTGGCACTTATATATATTTTTTTTTATGGGGGGGAATACTTAGTACTAGTCGTTTATATCTTTCAGTACAGCGTGGTCACTTTATATGCATTTATATTTTTATATCATTGCATTTTATATATTTAGTTCTTTGTGTGAAGCGCTTCACCAACATTGGTTTTTTACGTTATACATCCTGTGGTATTGGGAATAGGTGGTAGCAGCTTGCATATATTTGGGGTTTTGTTTGTTCATACCAGTGGAGCGCAGGGGGATTATTTTTATACTATAAAAGATAAGGTCATTGAACTTGGTCACTTTCATGTTTTTTCAATTTCGTTATATTGGTATCATATAATTTATAATTTACGATTTTAAATGTTTTACCTTACTTTTAGCGCTGCATGAGTTTTATTTTATTATTGATGAGAGGGTTTGAGGTTTTTACCTTTTCATGCTAGCTGCTCCTTTTTATATGTTTATCCAGCGCTCGTTTTATCTGATTGGATATGCTCAAAGCATGTTGCACTTTGCAAATGGGGCACAGACGTCTAGGACCTGTGAAGTGTCCCAGAAGGCTGCAGAGGAATGAGGGGGGCCAAACCTTCATATCAGTTTAATGCAGTGAATTGAGCCGAAAGTGGGAGCAGGTACCTGTCAAAACCTGCTCTCCCCTACCCCTCAAAAGGTACCAAATGTGGCAGCGGAGGGGGGGGAGGCAGACAAGTGGATCTTCCCCTTTTGAGTGGAGCTCTGTTTTAATTGAACAAGCTGAAGTTAGAAGGTGATTGGTTACTATGCACAACTGCACCAGTTTTAGTAAATCTCCCCCCAAGTGTACTCCAGCTTATGGGAATATATAGGAGACTAGGAGCAGAGGATATTTTCTGATGTTGCATATGTCAGATATTTGTGCCCAGCGTTATACAGCCCTGGCAAAAGTTTTGAGAATGACACAAATATTAATTTACCTGCAAGGAAACATGTTCAGTCATCGTTGCTTTGCACAAAAAGGGATTCACAGGCAAGGGTATTGCTGTTACTAAGATTGCACCTAAATCAGTCATTTATCGGATCATCAAGAACTTCTAAGAGAGTTTCAGTTGTTGTGCAGAAGGCTTCAGGGTGCCCAACAAAGTCCAGCAAGTGCCAGGACCGTCTCCTAATGTTGATTCGGCTGTGGGATAAGGGCACCACCAGTGCAGAGCTTGTTCAGGAATGGCAGCAGGCAGGTGTGAGTGCATCTGCGCGGACAGTAAGGCACAGACTTTTGGAGGATCGCCTGGCGTCAAGAAGGGCAGCAAAGAAGCCACTTTCTCCAGGAAAAAAATCAGGGACAGACTGATATTCTGCAAAAGGTACAGAGATTGGACTGCTGAGAACTGGAGTAAAGTAATTTTCTCTGATGAATCCCCCATCCGAAAAAACCTTATCCAGAGAAGAAAAGGTGAGCGCTACTATCAGTCTTGCGTCATGCCAACAGTAAAACATACTGAGACAATTCATGTGTGGGGTTGCTTCTCAGCCAAGGGAGTGGGCTCAATCACATTTTTGCCTCAAAACACAGCCATGAATAAAGAATGGTACAAAAACATCCTCCAAGAGCAACTTCTCCCAGCCATCCAAGAACAGTTTGGTGACGAACAATGCCTTTTCCAGCATGATGGAGCACCTTGCCATAAGGCAAAAGTAATAATTAAGTGGCTTGAGGAACAAAACATCAAAATTTTGGGTCCATGGCCAGGAAACTCCCCAGACCGTAATCCCATTTAGAACTTGTTGCAATTCTCAAGAGGTGTATGAACAAAAAAACCCCCACAAATTCTGACACACTCCAAGCATTGATTAAGCAAGAATGGGCGGCCATCAGTCAGGATGTGGCCAAGAAGTTGATTGACAGCATGCCAGGACAAATAGCAGAGGTCTTGAAAAAGAAGGGTCAACACTGCAAATACTGACTGTTTGCATAAATGTAATGTAATTGTCAATAAAACCCTTTGACACTTATGAAATGCTTGTAATTATACTTCAGTATACCCTAGTAACATCTGACAAAAAGATCTAAAAACACTGAAGCAGCAGACTTTGTGAAAATTATTATTTGTGTCTTTTTCAAAACTTCTGGCCAGGGCTGTACTGGCATCGTTATATTCATAGTTTCCTAAATTCTAAATTGGGACAGAAACGGAATTAAAGTCTTTGTGCAGATTCCTAACGATTGTAATTTGAAAGTACCATTTTTGGATTTGTTGAGATTACGGAACAGGGGCAGGTTAAAATACATTATAAAAAGCCTACGGCATTCAATAGTATATTGGTTGCCACTAGCTTCCATCCTAAGTTCTTGAAATATTGCATATCTATATGCCAGTACTTGCAAACTTACAGGAACTGTTCTGAGTTTGAAGACTTAATAAAAGCTTTGGGATTACAGAGGATCTTAAAACAGAGGGGATATAAAAGGAAAATTCTGGCCAAAGCCTATAATAGATTGTAGGAAAATTTGAGAGAAAATGTGTTGTTTGAATAATCAAAGAATCTAAATAATGACATTTTGAGGTTGAATCGAGAATCATGTGCCACTTCTCTAGGATATCCTGGTCTTATTAACAATAAAGGTAGGTAGTATAAAGGCCTTAGGAGACGTAGTAAATGTGAATATTGTCCCTTTATGTTGGAAGGTACACTTTGGAAGTGGTGGAAGTGTCACTTTGATGACAGGGATTTGGGAGCACCAGATATTAGCTGCTTGTTCTACTCAGAGAACTATTTACGCACTCATCATTAGATCAACTTTTGTCAAAGTAGCCTGCTGGCAAATTTTCAGGCAAACATTGGCTAAATTCAGTCAGATGCAGCCACTGTTTGGGTATTTTAACAAGCATTGGTGGCGGCTGTCAGAATACAAAAGCCCAGCAGGGGGAATTGTCCTTTCACACTGGTTAGCAGATGGAGGAGTGTGTCAGATTTCTTTTGTTTAGACCAAAGGCTAAATGAAAGAAATCCAGCAGTATATGTCCAGCTATACTTTTGCATTTATATTGACTGGTATTTGGGAAGAAAAGCAAACACATGCTCAACTAAACAAGTCCTTAGAGAGTAGATCATCCCCACCAGGCTGGCCACTTTGGAACTTGTAGTTCCTCAGTAGTTTAGGTCTACACTGGACTGTACAGATGCAATGGCTATAAAACTAAGCATAGTTGCTTTCAAGGAACTGAAGTAAAAGCTTGTGAAGTTGGCTGCATTGCTTACCTCAGAATAAAATGCTGCCTAAGGCAGAGTCTTGTTTTCTTAGCTTAGCTTTCCAAATCCAGCAGGTATTTACCATTTCACAGTGACTGATGAGACATTCCCACAGCACAATGTGCTTGTAGGTGGCCGTGCTCAAGAGGAATACTGACTTGTCACATTCTTTACATTGTTACTAAATTTGGATGTGAAAGTCATTTTACAACATGCCACAACACAGCATATTGAGAAATGAATTATTAGCATTGCACCGTGCTTAAATTCTGATGAAAATTGCAATCCATTCTGGTCCAAAACCCAGATATTGTATATGTGCCAGAATTACTGTATATTTATTGTCCATAATTGTGTAACCCTAACTGTATCTGATAACTGCTGTAGAACGTCTTCCTTTGATGCTGTTGTATTGTCCTTCTGCCGTGTGGACAGGGTTAAACTGTATATTCATTGGTGCAGAAATGCAGCAGCCATCTTTAAGGAGACCATTTTGCGGTGCTCATCTGTGGATGGCCTCCAGGGCAGGGGACAACCATCTTCGCTAGATCTGTTTGAGCCTGGAGGATGGTGATTGGCTGATGCAACAGAGCAAAGAGAAGGAGGTCTGCAGGCTTCTAAGTGGAAAGGAGAGGACAGTCTTGCAAGCAAGCAGGTGTGTGTGGAAAAAAACTGCTGGCTGAATGGATCCCTGCCATTGCTGACCATAATCAAATGAGAATTTAGAGAAGCAAATAGATTGAGAACCTCCTCCCTTGGAGGGGGTGAGGTGTAATTTGGACACCTGGTGAGATCAGAGTGTACTGGAGAGCACTTCTGCTCCTCTTGAGAAAAGAAATGAGGGACTGTCTCAGCAGGATTGAGAGACATCACAGCAATTCTTATCCCTGTCTGAGCACTTGAACTGAACCAGATAACGTGTCCCGAGACCCAGGGAAGCGTGCCCTGGGTCTGGTGGGAGACTAGCATTGCACAAGTTAATCTGTTGACTGCTAGGAACTGTTGTGCTTTTTTTAAGGGCCCCAACTTTGCTGGTCCTGATATCAGAATAACATTATTGCTTTACTGATTGTTTGCATAAGTAAACATAGTAATCCTTCTTTTAGGCTATTTTTGGCCTAATAAATTCTTTGAAATACCTTAAAGTGTGTCAATAAGTGCTGGGTCAGCAAGATGTGTCATATTCAGGTGTGCAGAAAAATTGCAAAACAATTCCACGGGGGTAGATGTACAGTTGCTACAGGCATCTTCCCCTACACAGTGCAATCTTCCCAGTGTTTGAATGATTCTCCCATTTGACTTATTGCTTGCTTGATTTTATTTTAGTATTCAAAGTGAAGACTGTTTCACCTAATTACACAAAACTAAGTGAACGTCCACATTTTATAGTAAATATTTATTATGCTAGGTAAGTAAATCAACTCCAGCATCTTGGTTCTTCGTTTCTCTGACTAGATTGGTACAGATTTTTATGATAAAAGAAAGAAGCAGTAAACCACAGTACTATAGCACTCTTAAGCCAGAAGCAAAGCGATTATGGCACCTTTCATGTACATATGCAGCATACCTACAGGTGAAACTCGAAAAATTAGAATATCGTGCAAAAGTTCATTTATTTCAGTAATGCAACTTAAAAGCTGAAACTAATATATGAGATAGACTCATTACATGCAAAGCAAGATAGTTCAAGCCGTGATTTGTCATCATTGTGATGATTATGGCTTACAGCTCATGAAAACCCCAAATCCACAATCTCAGAAAATTAGAATATTACATGCAATCAATAAAACAAGGATTGTACATAGAACAATATCGGACCTCTGAAAAGTATAAGCATGCATATGTACTCAGTACTTGGTTTGGGCCCCTTTTGCAGCAATTACTGTCTCAATGCGGCTTGGCATGGAAGCTATCAGCCTGTGGCACTGCTGAGGTGTTATGTAAGACCAGGATGCTTCAATAGCGGCCTTCAGCTCTTCTGCATTGTTCGGTCTCATGTCTCTCATCTTTCTCTTGGCAATGCCCCATAGATTCTCCATGGGGTTCAGGTCAGGCGAGTTTGCTGGCCAATCAAGCACAGTAATCCCACGGTCATTGAACCAGGTTTTGGTGCTTTTGGCAGTGTGGGCAGGTGCCAAGTCCTGCTGGAAAATGAAGTCAGCATCCCCATAAAGCTAGTCTGCGGAAGGAAGCATGAAGTGCTCCAAAATCTCCTGGTAGACAGCTGTGTTGGCCCCGGACTTAATGAAGCACAGTGGACCAACACCAGCAGATGACATGGCTCCTCAAATCAACACAGACTGTGGAAACTTCACACTGGACTTCAAGCATCTTGCAGTGTGTGCCTCTCCATTCTTCCTCCATACTCTGGGTCCTTGGTTTCCAAATGAGATGCAAAAGTTTCTCTCATCAGAAAAGAGGACTTTGGACCACTGAGCAACAGACCAGGTCTGTTTTTCTTTAGCCCAGGTAAGACGTTTCTGACGTTTGTTGTTCAGGAGCAGCTTGACAAGAGGAATACAACATTTGAAGCCCATGTCCAGGATCCGTCTGTGTGTGGTGGCTCTTGATGCACTGACTCCAGCCTCAGTCCACTCCTTGTGAAAGTCCCCAACACTTTTGAATGGCCTTTTCCTGACAATCGTCTCCAGGCTGCGGTCAACCCTGCTGCTTGTGCACCTTTTTCTTCCACACTTTTCCCTTCCACATAACTTTCTATTAATGTGCTTTGATACAGCACTTTGGGAACATCCAACTTCTTTTGCAATTACCTTTTGAGGCTTTCCCTCCTTATGGAGGGTGTCAATGATGGTTTTCTGCACAACTGTCAGGTCAGCAGTCTTTCCCATGATTCTGATTCCTACTGATCCAGACTGAGAGACCATTTAAAGGCTCAGGAACCTTTTGCAGGTGTTATGGCTTAATTAGCTGATTAGCGTGGGACACTTTGAGCCGAGAATATTGCACCTTTTCACAATATTCTAATTTTCTGAGATTGTGGATTTGGGGTTTTCATGAGCTGTAAGCCGTAATCATCACAATTATGACAAATCACGGCTTGAACTATCTTGCTTTGCATGTAATGAGTCTATCTCATATATTAGTTTCACCTTTTAAGTTGCATTATTGAAATAAATGAACTTTTGCACGATATTCTAATTTTCACCTGTATGTGCATCAAATCCTGAGTGATACTCACGGTTAGGATCATATGCATTCAGGGAGTTTCACCTGTATATACAGTTGTGGCCAAAATTATTCAACCCCCACTGAAATTGAGTGTTTTGGCCAGTTTGACATTGCTTTTGATCATTCAGTCATCTTGCTTACATTTACATTAAAGAGGCACTTGTAGGTCAGACAAATATAACATAACAGTTATAATGAAATAACCACAAATGTCTTTTCTGTGCTCACAGCATTATCAGTTTTATTCAACCCCCAAGTGACATTCAATCTTAGTACTTAGTACAGCATCCTTTTACAGTTATAACAGCTTTTAAACGTGAAGCATAGCTTGACACAAGTGTCTTGCAGCGATCTACGGGTATCTTCGCCCATTCTTCATGGGCAAAGGCCTCCAGTTCAGTCACATTCTTAGGCTTGCGCACTGCAACTGCTTTCTTTAAGTCCCACCAGAGGTTCTCAATCGGATTTAAGTCTGGTGACTGCGATGGCCACTCCAAAATGTTCCAGCCTTTCCTCTGCAACCATGCTCTAGTGGACTTGGAGGTATGCTTGGGATCATTGTCCTGTTGAAAGGTCCAACGTCTCCCAAGCCTCAGGTGTGTGACGGACTGCATCACGTTTCCATCCAATATCTCCTGGTACTGAAGAGAATTCATGGTACCTTGCACACGCTGAAGCTTCCCTGTACCTGCAGAAGCAAAACAGCCCCAAAGCATGATTGACCCTCCACCATGCTTCACAGTAGGCAAGGTGTTCTTTTCATCATAGGCCTTGTTCTTCCTCCTCCAAACATAGCGTTGATCCATGGGCCCAAACAGTTCTAATTTTGTTTCATCAGTCCACAGAACACTATCCCACAACTTTTGTGGTTTGTCCACATGGCTTTTGGCATACTGCAGTCGACTCTTCTTATTCTTTGGAGACAGCAAGGGGGTACGCCTGGGAGTTCTGGCACGGAGGCCTTCATTACGCAGTGTGCGTCTTATTGTCTGGGCTGAAACTTCTGTACCCACATCTGACAAATCTTTTCTCAGTTCCTCAGCAGTCACACGGGGACTTCTCTCCACTCTACGCTTCAGGTAGCGCACAGCAGTCGAAGTCAGCATCTTCTTTCTGCCACGACCAGGTAGCGTTTCAACAGTGCCCTTTGCCTTGAATTTGCGAATGATGCTTCCTAAGGTGTCTCTTGGTATGTTTAACATCTTTGCAATCTTCTTATAGCCATTGCCCTTCCTGTGAAGAGAAATCACCTCTTCTCTTGTCTTCCTGGACCATTCTCTTGCCTTCACCATGTTTGTAACCACACCAGTAAATGTCTAGAAGGAGCTGAGTATCACAGTCATTTTAAAGCTGCCTAATTGGTGCTTATTATGCTTGATTGCTGCTCGGTGACATCCACAGGTGTTTTCAATACCTGATGGAAAGCACCTGTATGAACCTCTGTTCTTCAGAGTGGTAGTCTTTAAGGGGTTGAATAATTGTGGCAATGAAGAAACCACATAAGAACCATTTACTACTGTATTACATAAACAATTGATGTCATTTTAGTTGCATTTGGGTAGTTACAACGTCCTTGTAGGATTTGATTCTGAATACAATTCCAAATGTACACTATAGTCCCTAAACCCCTTTACAGCATTGGGGGTTGAATAATTTTGGCCACAACTGTATGTATATTTATATGTACACACATATCATTTGAATTATAGATTAAAAACAAAAGACATTAAATATAGGGCTCTAAAAGGGATTAAAGCGGAACTGCAATATACTGTATATTCTGCAGTCTGTCACTAGCATTAGTCCCCTGTAACATTTAATTTTTTTCTATACCGTGTTTGTGTATATATATATATATATATATATATATATATATATATATATATATAAATCTTGTCCCAACCCCTGTAATTGGTACTTTAAGAAAGAAGGCATTAAAGTGGTTCTAATAGCAGAAGGTTTTTTACCAAATGCACTTGCTGAATTAAATAAAATACCTTCTGCATGCAGCTTCCCCTCCAGCCCCTCTTATACTTACCTGAGCCCCATCTCGGTCCAGCGATGTGCATGAGAGTAGCGACTTTCTCGGTTCTCCCCATCCTCACTTGTTCAGAGACATCAGTGGGAACCATTGCCCCTGCTGCTGTCAGTCACAGCCAGCGAGGGAGGGCGGGGCTAAGCCGCACTGTTTGTGTGCCAGTGGACACAAACAGCCTTTTCCGAGTGACCAAGCATGCACAAGTGCTCCCATAGCAAGCAGCTTGCTATGGGGGCATTCATCAGGGGGGAGGAGCCAGAAGTGCTGGTGGGGGACCTGCGAAAAGTAGGTTGTGGGCTGCTCTGAGCAAGTAAGTATGCCATGTTACCATGATAGTTATTTTAATTTTAAAAAATTGAGTATTGACAGTCACTATAAAGGATAGGTTCACCTTTTTAAAAAAATAATAAACGCAAATCTTTTGCAGGTAAAAAAGTGTGCTTTTTTTTTTTTTTTACTTGGAGCCTAGAAATCATTGCACCCGCAGTCAGCAGATCGCCGGTACCATGCAGGACTCCTGCAGACTTGTCAGTGTATCACTCTGCTTGTACCTTGTGCAGGCAGGCAGGCAGGCAGATGCACACTGACAGGAAGAGACAATAAACCAGCACAGTGCCATGGTAGTTCATTGAGAACTACAAGCCAACAGCCGCATAGGCTGTCAGGACTTGTAGTTTCCCATTCACAAAACTCTGTGAATGAATGATGCGGCTAGATCCCTCACTAGCTGTCACTAAGTGTAGAGGATTGAGGAGATGCTACAGGAGTGGGAACATGTTACATGTTCCACCCTAAAAATGGGTGGAATATGTAACATGTTCTCAAAGGTGAACTTAGCCTTTCAATAAAAAAAAAACAGAATTCATATGCAGAGTAATATTATTACAGCTATCAACCCCGTACAGTTAGAATATAATATTTTTTGCTGTAGTGGTCCAATAGTCCTTCAATTAAAAGGATTCAAATAGATGTTGGCATTTAACTCATTCTCAACACACTGAACTCAATGTTTATCTACAGAGATGAATTGCAACAAAAAGATAAAACTCTTGTTTGCACAGGTATTTAATTCCCCACCTATTTAACACCAGATTAGCTAGGTTCAAGGGGTGGGAAATGAGCCTTTTTATTCACAATTGGCCTTTAACCTATAAAACAAGGGCAATGTCTACTGTCCTGTTTGTTCACCATGGTAGCATATGGACAGGTATACAAAAAGGTGTGTTGGGCATAATAGTACCTTAGCTCCTAAAGGGCTCACAGGATCCTTGCTTTATTTTAACACCTTTGTTTTGCAATTGCTGTTACCTGTATCTTCTGTTTTAGCCTACACTTTCTCATATTTTCAATTTGTATCCAGGTAACATGTTGCCTTCCTATTTTGTATTCGATTGAATCGTGTTTTCTTCTCCGCTTTCTGTTTTATGTCCTCATCCTGTTTCCTCTTTCATTTTATTTCAGCTTTTGTTGAACAGACTCTTTATGTCTTTGCTCTACTCCTTCCTTCTTTCATCTGCTTGGTCTTCGCTCTGTCCCCCTCCTAACAATGTGGCCTCTACAACAAGACAGGCTACTTAGGTGAGGTCTTCACAACCATTTTGATCTGATAACACCGCCTGTTCCTTATGAGTGCTGTTTTCCCCCAATGCTGGCTTAGCTCATTATTTTCTTGCATTTTCATGTCTCTGAACTAGAAAATGTGCAAGCCTCAGGGTCTCCTTTTCTTTCCATTGTCAGGATATCATTTAAGAAAAAATGTTTCAAGATATTTGTAAATGTGTTGACATTTTTAAGCTGTAATCCACTGTGGTATGCAGTCATGCTTTGAAATCAGAGATGGCCTCACGCCTGTATGTATTGTTCCAAGCAATCTTACGGTTTTTTGCTATTCATTTCCAGGTTCTTCCACATGACAGCAAAGCACGGCGGCTCTTTGTAACAAGTGGTGGACTTAAAAAGATTCAAGAGATCTCAGCAGACCCTGGCTCACCTCTCCAAGAGTACATCAACACTATCAATAATTGTTACCCTGAGGAGATTGTCAGGTACAGATAATGTTCAGACTACTGAAATGCTTTTCCTCACTTCCTTTTCCTAGGAATTGAACAACACACTCAATAGTAACACAAACCTTGAATGATTCTACTGTCAGAACATACGTATAATGCATCTAAGTAGCAATTTTTTACTTAATCAAAGAAAAACTTCACTGCCAGCTATTTGGATTTAAAATGAATGCTTAAGATAGCAATTTCAGAAAAAACCAACCACCTTTTTTTGAGCAAACCACTTAGCGACTTTCGTATGAAAAGCCTGGTAACAAGAAAATTTCTTGTAGCCCATAGCAAACAGAAACCTTGTTTAAACCCATAATAAAGGAAGGGCCGAGCAGCTGAATCCAAGCCTTACATCACCAAGTGCAATGCAAAGAGCTGAATTCAGTGGTGTAAAGCATGCCATCACTGGACTCTAGAGCAGTGGAGACGTGTTCTCTGGAGTGACGAATCACGCTTCTCTGTCGGGTAATCCGATGGACATGTCTGAGTTTGGCGGTTTCCCGGAGAACGGTACTTGCCTGACTGCATTGTGCCAAGTGTAAAGTTTGGTGAAGGGAGGATTATGCTGTGGGGTTGTTTTTCAGGAGTTGGGCTTGGCCTCCTAGATCCAGTGAAGGGAACTCTTAAGGCGTCAGCATACCAAGACATTTTGGACAATTTCATGCTCCCAACTTTGTGGGGACAGTTTGGGGATGGCCCCTTCCTGTTCCAATATGACTGCGCACCAGTGCACAAAGCAAGGTCGATAAAGACATGGATGAGTGAGTTTGGGGTGGAGGAACTTGACTGCCCTGCACAGAGTCCTGACCTCAACCTGATAGAATATCTTTGGGATGAATTAGATCAGAGACTGCGAGCCAGGCCTTCTTGTCTGACATCAGTGACTGACCTCACAAATGCGCTTCTGGAAGAATGGTCAAACATTTCCATAGACTAGGAGTGTCTTGTGGACAGCCTTCCTAGAAGAGTTGAAACTGTTATTGCTGCAAAGGGCGGGCTAACTCAATATTGAATCGTACGGACTAAGACTGGGGGGCCATTAAAGTCCATGTGCATGTAAAGGTAGGCGTCCCAATACTTTTGGCAATATAGTGTATATCCAATTGCCTGTGGTTTTTACAAACTTTGGACAGCAGTAACCACCTCCCTAAGACTGACATCTTGCAGCACAGTCCATTCATTTTGGTGTTTATAACAATAACTTGTACTGGCAGCCTGAAATGTTTTTAAAGTTTTGAACAGAAGCTAGTAGTAGCTTTCCATTGAACTTCTAATGTTGAAGATGTTCTGCCACTCATTGAAGTCTCAACATCTTCAACATTAGTAAACAAATCTAGTCGAATGTGACCAACTACTGCTAACTATACCATGACCTGGCTAAATAAGAACCTTTTACAGACATATTGAATATTAAGGTATCATAAGATGCTATAGCATACCTTTATTTTGTCATTTTGTCATATTTTGTCAGAACATTCAGAGTCTCTGAATATTCTTTGTTAATACTGACTTTCTGACTAGGGTTAGGTATGGTCTGTCCCACTCCCCACATGACAGAGCCCATGATTGGTAACTGGCTGCACTAAGTCTTGGGTGAAAGAGGTTTGTGTATTCTTCCAGTATCAAAAGTTTGGGTGTTCGGATTGACACTAATAGTAGTTTGCAGGGAAGAAAAATTAACGGTGTGGCACCTTATGATATCATTTATTCAGAACTGTCCTTACTTTATATTTGAGATAAAAGCACAACTTTTCTTTAGGCTACATTCACATCTGCAAATGGGCCCAACAGCATTTACATCCCCAGCAGGGGTTCCCAGCAGTTAGCAGAGGCAGTCCCATCGATTAGCAAAGGGAGGCTGCCAACTCCTGCAGCTTATTGAGGCCACTGGTTGTTAGACACATTCGCAAGTGTGAATGTAGCCTTAATATTACAGTTGTTTTTGTTTCTCCAATTCTTGTTTTAATTGTCCAATCACTCTAATGTTTATTTTCCAGGTACTATTCCCCTGGATATTCTCAGGCACTTCTGGAGAGAGTCGACCATTACCAACCTGTTCTTTCCTGAATTTTTCCAGTATATTTTTATATATTTTATTTTATTATAGACACTGAAATATATACCTTATAGAGCTATATTAAACATTTTATACAGACTCTTTGCTGTCTGTAAAAAAAACAAAACACTACAATTGTTTAAAGCGGTATTAAACCCAAAACCAAAAATATATTATATTGCAGCTTACCAATCATTAGATGTGGCGGCTGCATCAATTTTCTTTTCTCTGGCTTTTCCCCCTCTGTTTTTACCTGGTAATCTGACCAGTAATACACCTCCGATATTAGTGAGACACCACTTTAGAGGAATGAGTACAGGACACAGCAGAGAGCAGTATTGTCAGTCTGTGTGTGGGGGGGAGTGTTAGATGTATTAGAAGATTTTAATACAATAATAAATTGAAGCTAAACTCCAGCTAACACTTTATGAGCGGTTACAGCAAACAGATGTTTTCCTTTTGGGATAAAGGTTGAACACAAAAAACATTAAAAGTGGCCATTTTAATCACCCCTGTCAGTGTTGAATGGTTTCATCCATGTAAACTGATACATTCTGCTGGAGAGCTTGGGTTTCTGAAAAACAGCAGGCTTACTAGCTGAATCATTACATGAAAATAGAAGAAAGAAAGCCTAAAAAAGAAAACTAATGCAGCCAGCACATCTAAGAATTGGTAAGCTGCAATATAATAAATGTTTGCTTTTGGGTATAATATCTTCAAGCAATGTGTTGCTTGTTTTTCTCTTTACAAGACAGACTATTGTCAAAAATAAAAAAACTAGTCAAGTGTTGCTGTGACAGTTTTTCTTTATTCAACACTGAGTAATTTTTTTCTTAATCTTAATAAAATTTCTTCAATTGAAATTAAAAGTGGTTTTAAACCCCAATATACCTTAAAACGTGACTAGCCTAAGTTGTACCTGTTTATCTGCGGCCCTCTCTTTTCTACAGCTGCAGAAAGTGCAGAATTTATACAGCTTATCTGAGCATTCAGAAAACAGGGGGCAGGGAGCTTACATTACACTCTGCAGAGCTCAATGAGGGGAGCTCTGAGAGCTGTATGGAAGGAAGAGACACACCCCCATTACACAGAAACAGAGCTGAGGCAGTCGATCATAGGCTGTGTGCTGTAGCTCCCTTCCCTGTCACCTTTTTTTCTTGGTGTCAGGACAGCGTGTGTGAAGTGACTCATGCAAATAATAGAGGAACAATGCAGCAGACAGAAGTGACACTTAGTACTCTGGATTGAGACAAACACACACTGTAGAGGGATATATTCTGTTCATATTTTATGTCAGAGGTTTACAATCACTTTAACTGTTTTATATGAGACAATTGCATTGACAGCAAGGTTCTGGATCCACACACCACTACCAAAGAATAAAGTTAACTTTTTTGTTCAGCACAAGCACAGACAATCCACGCACAATCCTCCTTCTAACATGTTTTGTCCCCCAAATAAAGAAGGGCTCCTTAAAAAAAAAAAAGACTACCTGAAGATGTTGCCCATTCAGAACTGCCCAGGGTATGGGCTATGAAAGTTTCTGCAAACATGTAGATACCTGTACCCTTTATATTTTGGAGCAACTTTCTTTTTTTAGATGACTAGAATCTCCCAAGTCATAACTGTGGAACCATTCAATAAATTTAGACATGCAACTAATTTCTCTTGGCATTAAAAGCAGGGTGAGCACAGGCAACAAATTATTCTGTTTTATATCATTTGGATATCAGCGGTTTTCTCACTAATGCTGGCTATACACTATAAGATTTCTTTCGTTCAGCTCCTGTTATGAGAGATCTATTGATTCCCCTATCCATGCAAAACAGCTAGCACCCACACCTGTCAGAATACGCAGACAGTGGTTGCAAGTGATTGGATGCAGCCACTGCTCTGCCAACAATTTTCTGCCCTAATGGGACCCCTAGGGATCAAATTATGGTCTGTTCATCAGGAAGTGGTCAAACTTTGCTCTGTGGCCATCTTTAGCTTTAGAAATTGTCAATAATTCAGAGAGTTTAACAGCTCTGGTAGAGGCAACTTTTAAGAAGATTCATTAACACCAGAGATCTTCTTGAAAGCCTCTTTGTTTCAGATTTCCATTACCAAATTTCACTAAAATAACAGTGATGAATGGGAATTTTAGTTTGCTTTACCTCTTTTTATACTCTCATGTCTTTGATATTCTGAGCTCAGCAGTTTTGTAGCTGTGGAGCAAAAAGTCTCAACATACACTTCTGGTCAGCAGGGCACAAACCTTTAGTCTGTGGAGCAAAAAGTCTCAACATACACTTCTGGTCAGCAGGGCACAGGAAACAAACCTTTAGTTCGCCAATGACTGAAAAGCAATGATTGAAAAAAAAGGAAATTATAGGATGTTTCTCAGAATTTCCCATTCACGTGACATACATTACAGATACCAACCATTACAACAAAGCTCTGTGTTTGTCTAGCTGGGTCTTTATAGAGCTCTGTTATACCAGCAGCATTGAGACTCTTCTGCTCTTCAAGTAATTATACCTTTCAGTGTTTGCAATTATAAGGGAGCTGCACCTGCCATTAATTCATACCATTTAGCTTTATTTTGTCCCAAAGATTACTTTAACCATTTTTTTTAATCCTGACAATTACCTTAACCATAATTGTGAGCTAATGCAATTAGACTGCACTAAGCAGAGAATTTACAGCATAAATACCTATGAATAAAGGAGACAGTAAAAAAAAAAGTGGACCTGTCAGAGCAGAGCCAGGGCAGCTGTTCTGTTTACTTGTTTTTCACCAGCCTGGGTTCAGAGAGAGTCGTCTTTATTCTTGCATATCTATGTAGTGTCAAGTCTGTGCATATCAACTGTCTGACACTTGACTCATTGAAGCTGATTAACTAAAGAAGTTGAGAATATTCCCACAATAAATTATGTGATGATTCTCTTCAATTATGTAATCATGTGAAAAGAAAATCCATGTTTGCTTACTTTATCTGCTCATGATTAGATAGTTGAAGGGAATATTCACACAATTTATTGTGTGAACATATTCATCACCTTAATAAAATAGCCTCATTGTGTGTCTTTTAGTGTCCAGAGACCATATGATAAACGCGGTCTAGGCATCAGGTCATGTGTGAAAGCTAGGAAGCATCAGTATTATTATTTTACAGGATTTATATAGCGCCAACAGTTTGTGCAGCGCTTTACAAAATGAAGGTAAGCATTACAGTTACAATACAATTTGGTACAAGAGGAAACAGAGGGACCTGCTTGTTAGAGCTTATAATCTAAGAGGAAGGGTTGAGTGATACAAAAAGGTAATGAGCTGTGGGGGATGAGCTGATGGAGGAAATAAAAGGCAGTTTACTAGTTAGAAGCTGGATAGGCTTCTTTAAATAGAGAGGTTTTCAGGAATCGTCTAAAGGTGGATAGATTAGGAGATAGCCAGAGAGATTGGGGTAGGGAGTTCCATAGGATGGGAGAAGCTCCGGAGAAGTCCTGGAGGCCAGCATGGGGGGAGGTGACTTGGGAACTAGAGAGTAGAAGATCTTGGAAGGAGCAAAGAGAGTGGTTTGGTTGATATTTTAAGCCCAGGTTGGTGATGTAGCTGGGGCAGAGTTGAGGGTGGCTTTGTAAGTTGTTAGTATTTTGAATTTTATTCGTTGGGCGAGTGGAAGCCGGTGGAGGAATTGGCAGAGAAGGGAAGCAGACACTGAACGGTTGATAAGCTGTATGAGCCTGGCTGCTGCATTCATGATGGACTGGAGAGGGATAGCCTACGTAAAGTTAAGCCAATGAGGAGGGAGTTGCAGTAGTCGAGAGATAACCAGGGAGTGAATTGGGAGCTTTGTGGTACCATTGGTTAAAAAAGGGCGTATTCTGGAGATGTTGCAGAGGTTGAGGCGGCATGATTTGGACAGAGCATCACCAGGGATGAAACCCAGCGTCTGGTGATGTCTATGCGTTCCAGACTTCAGGCTGTAATTGACTGCAAAAGGATTTGCAACCAAGTATTAAAAAGTGAAAGTTTGATTTATGATTATTATTCTGTCCCATTACTTTTGGTCCCTTAACAAGTGGGAGGCACATATGCAAACTGTTGTAATTCCTACACCGTTCACCTGATTTGTATGTAAATACCCTCAAATTAAAGCTGAGAGTATGCAGTTAAAGTATATCTTGTTCAGTTCATTTCAAATCCATTTTGGTGGTGTATAGAGCCAAAAATGTTAGAATTGTGTCGATGTCCCAATATTTATGGACCTGACTGTACCTCCTGTTCTGAGAATGCTCTGTTGTGCTTTTCCCTGATTCAGTGGGAGGGGAAATGTTGTCCTATTTAGCCAACCTCACCAAAACCTGCATGGTTAGATTTTCCCATTGTTCCCCAGGTCCTACTGCTTCTTAGCCTTGGGTTCCTACACTGCATGGATGATGTCCAACAAGCCTGAATTAGCTATGAATAGTTCTCTAGTTTTTAGACTGTGCTTGTCCTATAAATCAGCAGTTCTGGATGCACTGTTGGCCTAAAGGAATTATTTGCATGTTTTTGCACACCATCCTAACAGTATTTTGGGGATTTGTGATGGAAGTGCGTGAGATATGAAGGAAGGAAGGCTCTACTATACTTCAGCAGTTGTGACTTTAAATATAGCAGTTGTAGCTGTACCAACTGCATAATACTGTACATACTGGGTTAAATTCCCTAAACTATGATGAATTTTTGCCATAAAGATTTTCAGCCTTGTGTCTTTCAACTCTCAATGGCTGTCATAACTAAAAATAGTTGTTATGACAAAACAATATAGCTGTAGCTTAGTAATGGAGCCCATTGTCCGAGTGCATATAATAATATATAATAGAGCTTTGTAGCTAAGAGAAACATAAACAACTACAGGGCTTTGTTTATGATTATGTTATGGTTACTTTCTAGCTGGATGGGATACTAAGAAATGGCACCAAGGCCTTTGAATACGCACATGTATACCTGTTAGAACCAAAGGGAGCCTGTAAACAGTTACAAGTTTATTCAACAAAACCGTGCAAGGAGCACAGCATTAGCTACAAAGAGCAGTTACTCACAGCAACCAATCAGAATCCATATTTTACTGTTCTTCCTTCCATAAAGTATTCAGTTGGATCGCTATAGGTTATTGCATTATATACCTAGTGCTTTTCTCTTTGTACTGTTTACTGAATAGGACCATTGTGGTTTTAAGCCACCTATATAGCTGTTTTAGTTTCTGTTAATGACTGTGTTTCAACCTACATTTGAAATTGATGATCATTAGAACCTGCTTGGTATAATTGGTTAGTCATACACCTGATTCTAATCCTACAACATCCCTGACCTTGTGCAAGTGTAAGAATTGATTTGAAGCCAAACGGTGGTCACACCAAATTTTGATTTGATTTAAATTATTCTTCTGTTCGCTCACTTTGAATTTTGTAAATTGATGAAAGTAAACAAGTAAAATACATATTTTTGAAAGCATTCTTACTTTACAGCATTTCTTCACACCTGCCTAAAACTTTTGCACAGTACTGAACATGCAGCTGTATTGGTCCAGAAGATATCTATGTTGAATCAGAAGCTTGTTTCTGAGGATCCTATACACCAGCAGCAAATGTTAAACAATTTGATTGTTGTCTCTGTAGGATTCTTTATTATGTGTAGATGATAAGGTAGCTTTAATCTTTAGATGGCATCCTCTCCATCCCTCCCATTTCTCATTACCACTAATGCACTTTCCCTAAACTGCTTGTTATAAGAGCTTCATGACATACTAAGTATGTTAGAAATTTTCATTGCAATTAATATTTGGCCTTTGTTAACCTCTGATGAAAGAGTTGCCTATTTTGTTCATCCCCAACACATGTGCTACAGGCACCAGCGGCATGGAATTTAAAAATTCTTTAAACAGACATATGGCAATCCTGAAGAAGGGCAAGGATCACATAAGTGTTCTCAGAGGTGGTCTACAAGAAGGTTTACCTGCCACATTAGGTTTTTTTTTTGTTGCTGCTCAACTTGGATGGTTAGGATCATTAAAAAGGGGCCCATGCCTAATATATTTTTTTCTGTATCTTCTGTTGGCAGAGCTGTTTACACCTCTGTGACCTAGTAACAATTTTGAAGTGATATTAGAATCTGAGGTGGCCTTTAATATGCAAATTAGTTGATCACTAAAATCCCTGGTGCCCAATCTGAGGCCCTTTGCCACTTTTTTGTGAGGCCTTCACGGCTTCCTATTACCATGCTATAGCAGTGATCTCTAGCAGACTCATGTAATATGTCTCCAGTCTGTGATACTCTCCTGGAGCAATGTCCCCAGTCTCCAGGAACTCCTATATATGTTCACAGTCTCTGAAAGTCTCCTGCAGCATGTCCACAGTCTCTGACCATCTCCTGCATCATGTCTGTAGTCTCGGACCATTTCTGTATGATGCCCACAGTCTCTGACCATCCCTTGTGTCATGCTCACAGTCTCTTACCATCTCTTGTATCATATTCACAGTCTTTAGCCATCATATTCACAATCTCTTGTATCATGTGTGGACATGATACAAGAGATGATCAGAGAAAGGGGCCCATGATCTAAGAAATGGTCAGAGACTGTGGATATGATACAGGAGATGGCCACAGACTGTGAATCTCGGACAGCCTATTGTATCATGCCCATAGCTTGATTTTTGCTCTTTCAGGGATATAGGTTTGACTCAGCAGGCAGCATGTTAGACCTCTGCAGAGATATCATTGCCTCTAAATAAAGAGCAAGGTTCCTTCTCTGCAGCATGCTAGCAAGCTTGTCTAGTCAGGTTGTGGGTGCTTTCTAAAGAAAACAAACTGAAAGACTTTGCACACCTTTTGTTCTGATGCTACTGCAACATTTTTAGCTAGTTTAAATTGAAAGTTCAGTTGGGCTTTAAAAAACATAAATCACGTTTTTGTTCAGAAATTATCTTTTAGCTAGTATTGAAAATACTGGTTTATCAATCTAAAATGAAAAAAAAAACTGGATAGACTTTAATTCTTAGGCCTTGTTAACATGGGGCATATTATTATTATACAGGATTTATATAGCACCAACAGTTTGCTCAGCGCTTTACAATATAATATGAATCTATGCCCCATGTGACGGCTGTGTTTACCTGCATGGGGATACACTGGTGTCCCATGCTTCCCCATACTGGCAGTCCCATTGCTGTCAACTGGCAGTCCCATTGCCCTGGATGGCCAACTGGCTGATGCGTTTTGAGGACTCAGCCTCTTCCTCAGAGCCAACACTCCAACAGTCTACACTTCTCTTATATAGGCTGACTAATGCTGGTGGTGGGCTGTCTCCAGCAAACCCAGGGGCGGAGACTACCATCACATGACTTTTCAGCATATATTTCAATAAATAAAGTATAACATAAATAAAAACTATATATACAAAAGAGAGGGGGAAAACACCTCAAATAATCATGAGACCGTGCACGGTCAATGTTCTGGAATTTCATGTACACACATATACGATTTAGAGCAACATTTAAAACAAAAAAAAAAAGATGATGAATAAATGTATAACTGAAGACTTACATATCTGTATATGCATATGATGTTTGATCAGGGATCACATGACAGGATGGTGGGATGATGGTGAGGGGTCATATGATGGGAGGCATGGAGAACATAATATGTGTGTAATATGGAGAGGAACGAGTATAGTTTCTGTTAAATATGCCTGGAACGCACCCCAGGAAGAGTTATACAGACTGGATCACCAAGGAAAAGAAGAAAAATGCAGTCCCCACATTTAAGGACTGGTAAACTGCAACATATTAGATTAAATCTTTAGGTAGATATTCAGATTCTTACAAATGGCCATTCCTGACTGGTTCTGTTTAAGCTGGAGGATCTTTCTAATGGACACTTTATGAACAATACTAAAGCCAGCCATAGATGGTTCAAATTTCAACCAGTTCAGCGGGAACTACTGGGAAACGGAGTTCAGCTATAATGAGTTATTATGACATATGGAATCCTTCAGAAACTGTCAATTTTATTTTATTAATAAAGGGATCCGGGAGGAGGATATATAGACAGGAAAAGTAAAAAAAAACTCCCATGGAATCCAGCTCTTGACATATCAGCTGTCTGAAGAGTCCATCCATGAATGAAGAAACAAATGACAAGCTTAGGCTGAGTGGCTTTATCAAAGCTGCATTTGTCATTTAAAATTGCTCAAAATAAAACAAGCTGAACTAATTTTATAACCGTAATCACTTTCAATTTTCCAATAATTACCCTTACATTGGCAAGTGAAAGATGTTCAAAACTATATAAAATCCAGAGCCAAAAGGTAATGTAATTTAAACAGTAAAATCCTTTGGTGTATCATCGATGCAATTTGCCCGGAGAGGAATAAGGGGATGTACGAGCCATGCTCAGGGCTAGAGCCTTGCTTAACCGCTCAGGAATGGATGAGTTAAACAGGTTATCTAATTATCTCTTGCACTACTGTTCCATCCATCTCCATCAAGGCTCGGCACAGCTTCAAGTGGTGTTATTCTGCCTGTCCCAGTGGGAGGCAGGGCTGGTTATTTCTGGGAAGCTTCTGACTGTCAGGCTTAAGAAGACCCTAAGGCATTTCAATTCTTTTAAATACCGGTAGCAAACGTAAGAGCTGTCAGCGGACTGAGCAACGCTTGGATCCTGAACACCGAACCTAATCGCCGTTCTCTGCAAACAGCATAATCGTGCACACAATTATACACTCAACTGTGATTCTTCCAGGGCTAATTGTCTGACTTGTAGCTCTGCCAAAGGTATAGCAACTTGGTAGAACATGACAAACAAAACCAACAAAATTCTCAGCTGTTGGTTTAATTTGTCTGATAACTCCATGGAGGAATTGAGAACTGGAAGCTGAAGTCACCTTTGGTTGCTGTTACAGAGTCTTACATTGCTTGGATCCAGGCTGTTTCCCATTAGGAAAAGAGAGTATCTTGATTTACATTCTGGTCACATAGGGGGTTCCTGTAGATATTGCCGAAAAATGGCAGACTGATACTGTTGTACTGTCTTTAAAAACTAAACGGACACTGGAGTCCAATATATAGAGAAAATGCTTCTCTCCCAACCAGCCACCATAACCTGTATATGAGGCTCAGCCTACATGTCTCCACCAAGAAACCATGCCCTCTGACGTGTTCCACCCCACCCACCAGGGCTTTGAACCTATGACTATCGCTTCTCGGCCTTTTGGCTAAGATCAAGTGTAGTATCTGTTCTTATCAGTGTCCAGTGGGGGTGCTCCCGACCATTCTAGCTTTGCGGGGATGGTTGTTGTATAGTACCCTCACTGGTATGATGGGGGTCCGGAAGGCTGGACCGGAGGGACAGAAACCAGGGGGCGCCACGATACGCTCTGGGACCTTGGGAGTAATTCCTCTGGGAAAGCTAGAAAGACCCAGTACCTCCTGATTTGGACGGATCTACCTTGGTCTGGCCTGGGGCTGGGGACGCAAAAAGTCCGCAAACTCAGTGCCCCCTGGGGAAGACGCTCTCAGGGGTGTCACTAGTAACACTTGGGTGTGGGACCCCACGGTGTGAAGATGACACATGGCCACTGTTTTTCACTTCTTTTTGCACAGCGCCCTAAGGACCAGGTCTTTTGGCTAAGTCCGGGGCAATTTTTGCTACAGGCCTCAGGGCCTGGTCTGTGCACTATTAGGCACGGTACCACTTTTTTATTTTTTTATTTATTTAATCACTCCCACGTTTTGTCACTTTTTCTGTTCTTATGTGTGTGTTTTTCACGGATGGAGGGTGTGGGTCCTCGGGCCTTACCTGAAGTCTAGGGGGAGGATGTGTGGCCATACGGTTCCTTCCTCCCCTGTCCCTAGGGGGTTTTCTCTTCGGGAGAACCCCCTTGCCTAGTACTGGATGTCCGGCTTTGGCTGGGCATAAGGAACGGTGGTCCACCAGGCCTTTTGGCCAGGAGGACCAAATGGGAACCTTGTCCCTGTCAGGAGCTTCGTGCCCCGGGGGATCGGGTGAACGGTCCAACCCTTCCGGGGGTAGGACAAACACCCCCTAAGTGCACTTTTTCGTGTGGTGTTTTGCACTTGCACATTTTTTGTGAACACTTACGGGTTTTTTTGTTATAGTTGCACGTTTGCGGACTTAAAAAAAAATGACTAAGCCCCAGTGGGCAGGGAGAAACAAATCAGGGACCGTGGTTTCTTGACAGAGACATATAGGCTGAAAGCAATCCTCATATACAGGTTACAATGCCTGGTTGGGAAAGTGCACATCGCTCTGGATGGGCATACTGACAGTCTGCGCCCCTTCACCTGTGGATCATGGGAATGGAATCCCTGGATTTGAGTGGCATTCCAAGATTAGTCTAAGGACAGCGTTTACTCCCGATTGCTCATAGAGCAGAGCAGGGTCTGTCCGTGTCTGCTCTGCTGAAACTGAGCAGACATGGACTTGTCATCTGCCCACTCTGCTCTGCTCCAACCAGCAAGGGATCAGCAGACAGATCCACTGCTTATTATAATGGAAGCCGCCAGTATGAAAGGGCCTTTAGGCCTCTTGCACATTGGCAGTTGAGTCCATACAATGTAAAGTCCAGCATATTTCCCAGGTGCTGCATACAACCTCCCAGAGACATGAGTAGCTGCGTACAGCTGTACGTGAGCATATGTCGGTAATGTAAACACAAGTATAGCGTATGAGTGTATTCAAAAAATAGAAAACGTTTAATGTCCACAACTACAATTAATAACCCTTCAATATTCTGATATTTTCTGTTAAATTGTGATTTGTCGGCTATGTGTCTTGTACTTGTCAGGAAATAGGGTTCAGGAATGTCAGTTCAACATCCCAATAGACGTATCTAAATTTAGCTATAGATAGGCTGTAGAATTGGTAGAAAGAAATCTGTCCGTCTTCTTACAAGTCATTGCAACATTCAAAACCTGTTTCAGTCCTCCCAGTATGATAACAAGGGCCTCTGACCTGACAGTCCTGACAGGGTCTGCTCTGCCTACATGCCTCGGCATTTGTAGTCACCAAACTGTCAAAGTGAATGCAGACTTGTCACTAACACATCGGTAAACCTCCAGATATTTCTTTCTAGATATATTACTTTACATGTGAAGGAGTGGATGGGGCTCATTAATTTCAGAAATGCAGCATCTGTTTGGATTCTGTGGATTCATGTTAATAATCAGCTAAAAGGAGACAACTGTTGACCATGAGCCATATGCGGCACGAAGCCTATAAGCCAGAGCTTACCGTGTCTGACCTCTGGAATTTGAGGGGTTAATTGGTATCAAGGTTTTCCCTTTCAATACTAGGTTGTACGGCTTCAGTCCCCTGGAGTGCCTCATGCCAGGATGGATTTTAGAATGATATTGGCCTAAGGGAGTACGGGTCAGCCAATAATTACCTGAATTAGTATACAAGCTCATGTCAATGTGCATTGTTTTCCCGTGCTTGACATGCGTTTGGAATGCACTGCAAACTACCATTGACTTTAATGGCTCATTTACACTTGTGGGCGGTAGAAACAGGTGCTTGAGACATCCCCCCCCCCCCCCCCCAAACAGCTAGATGTGAATGTACACATTCCACAGCCATGGCAAAAATTATACTCACTGACACATTCGACTGGCAGTTCTTCTGCCAAACTCAACCTATTCAAGTGACTAGGGCTGCAGCACAACCATCCTGCAACCTAGTGTAGCTGCTGCGTGGTGTTGTGTCATTTGCAGGTAGCAAGGAGGTGATATTGCCTCCTCAATGCCTATAAAAAACACTTCTGAAAAGTTATTAACTGCAAATCTTTTTTCAGAGAGGTGGCAAAGTCTCTGCTACATCTAAACTTAAAGTTCACCTTTGGGAACATGTTACATGGTCCACGTGTTTTTAGGGTGAAACATGTAACATGTTCTTGGTCCTGCAGCTTCTCCCCCCCTCCCTGTGACAGCAGGCCATGGATCTTCTCCCCATACCTGCTGTCACTATGTGAAAAGAGCATGGCCGCGTGGGCAGAAGAGTAATGTGAATGAATGAACTGCAAGTACCAACAGCCTTTGCGGCTGTCGGCTTGGAGTTCTCAATGAACTACCAGGGTGCTGTTGAGTGCAGTTTCACTGACTGTCTGCAGGAGCCCTGCTTTACACCCACAATCTGCTGATTGCATATGCAATGCTTTCCAGGCTCCTACAAAAAAAATCAGTAAATGCACATTTTTTTACTTGCAAAAAGATGCACATTTGTTTTTCTTTAAAAGGTGAACTTATTAAAGTGGAACTTAACTCTCTCAATCAGCATTGACTATTTTTAATATTTCTGCTGCTAGCATTAGTAAATAGATAGGAAGGTAAATTATATTTACTTGTTTTAAACTTTTTTTTTACATTTCTACAGTTACTTCCTGGTTTCCAGGCCTGGGCAAATTATGTCACACAGCCCAGGAATCTTCAGGAGGGGAGAAGGGGTTTTCTGAGCTAAGCACACCCTCTCGACTGCATGCCTTAGCTAAGGGCAGATGGATTCCAGGAAGTAAATGCTATATAAGTCATCTGCCCTTATTCAAGATGGCCATGGCTTGAAATGCTAGGGGGTATTTTTCAAAGTGATTTCTCACAAAATAAAGCATTGAGACATGAATGGATGGGTGAGGTTGCTTTGAATATTATAAATTAATTAAATAGCATTTTTGGTTTGTGGTGCTCAGATGCAGTGTAGTTGAACTTTCAGGTGCATTACACATCAATATTCAGAGGCTCTTTTTGACATACAGTTCTAAGGAGGCAGCATGTCCTATAGAGGTGTGTTTGAACTGAAGGCCACCAAATCATACAAAACAATGGCACTTCTGGCATCCTGTGCCACAAATTTTCATCACTTCCAAAATGCTAATTTGCATCTCATACATGTACCAGTCATGATTACTGAACAATTAATAAAGCTAATTCAATATACAATATTTACAACATTTTAATTGCTAACCCACGGATGTGTAACAACGGCATGAAGATAGCTAGTTTAATATTGGCACTGATTTTTTTTTTTTGTGCCAAAAATGTAGTGCTAGGAGCATCACTGTAATATACTAACGTGTTCTCATACGTATATCTCAGCTCGTCTCCACTCTCAGTCAAAAGTATAAAACATATAAGCTGCACTCCGAAACATAGGTCTTCATTTTGTATTTAATTTGTAAAAAAAAAAAAGAAACTGCATATGTTGACATCTGCACCTGAAACCAACCACCTTCCTTGACGCGTTTCACCACTACTGGCATGGTCACAAGGATAGGGGAAGTCTGTCCTGTCCTCGTGAGCAAGCCAGTAGTGGTGAAACATGTCAAGGAAGGTGGATTCTGGTGCAGACATCAATGTATGCAGTTTTCTTTCTGTTTTTGACAAATTAAATACAGAAAGAAGACCTACATTTGGAGCATGGCTTATTTTATTTTTATATTTTTTTATACACTGCTCAAAAAAATTAAAGGAACATTGTTTTAATCAGAGTATAGCATCAATTCAATTAAACTCCTTGGATATTGATCTACTCAGTTAAGTAGCAGAGGGGGTTGTTAATCACTTTCAGCTGCTTTGGTGTTAATGAAATTAACAACAGGTGCACTAGATGGGCAACAATGAGACGACCCCCAAAACAGGAATGGTTTTACAGGTGGAGGCCACTGCCATTTTTTCTCTACTCTTTTATGACTGTTTTTCACTAGTTTTGCATTTGGCTAGGGGTCAGTGTCACTACTGGTAGCATGAGGCGTTAACTGGACCCCACAGAGGTTCCACAGGCAGTCCAACTACTGCAGGATGGCACATCAATACATGCCTTTGCTAGAAGGTTTGCTGTGTCTCCCAGCACAGTCTCATGAGCATGGAGGAGATTCCAGGAGACAGGCAGTTACTCTAGGAGAACTGGACAGGGCAGTAGAAGGTCCTTAATTCATTAGTAGGACCGGTATCTGCTCCTTTGTGCAAGGAGGAACAGGATAAGCACTGCCAGAGCCCTACAAAATGACCTCCAGACGACCACTGGTGTGAATGTCTCTGACCAAACAATCAAAAACAGACTTCTTGAGGGTGGCCTGAGGGCCCGACTTCCTCTAGTGGGCCCTGTGCTCACTGCCTGCACCATAGTGCTCGATTGGTATTTGCCATTGAACAACAGAATTGTCAAGTCCGCCACTGGCACCCTGTGCTTTTCACAGATGAGAGCAGGTTCACCCAGAGCACATGACAGACGTGAAAGAGTTTGGAGAAGCAGTGGAAAATGTTATGCTGCCTGTAACATCATTCTGCATGACTGTTTTGGTGGTGGGTCAGTGATGGTCTGGGGAGGCATATCCATGGAGGGACGCACAGGCATCTACAGGCTAGTCAATGGCACCCTGACTGCCATTAGGTAGAGTGATGAAATCCTTGGACCCATTGTCAGACCCTACGCAGGTGCAGTGGGTTCCTCCTGGTGCACAACAATGCCCGGCCTCATGTGGCGGGAGTATGCAGGCAGTTCCTGGAGGATGAAGGAATTGATATCATTGAATGGCCCCCACCCTGGCCTGATCTAAATCCAATAGAACACCTCTGTGATATCATGTTTCGGCCAATCCGACGCCCCCAGGTTGCACCTCAGACTGTCCAGGAGCTCAGAGATGCCCTAGTCCAGATGTTGAAGGGAATACCCAAGGACACCATCCGTCATCTCATTTGGAGCATGCCGCAACATTGTCAGGCATGCATACAAGTACATGGGGGCCATACAAACTACTGAGGACCATTTTGAGTTGCTGCAATAAACTTTCAGCAAAGTGGACTAGCCTGCAGCATAATTTTTAAAGTTTAATTTTTGGGGTGTCTCCTAATTCAGTCCTCTGTAGGTTGATCATTTCCATGAAATGATGGGGCATCCTTACGTTCCTAACACATTACCCAGTTCATATCAGTATAGATATCCAGCATGATATTTTTCCCCATTGAGATCTGATGTGTTTTCAAAGTGTTAATTTAATTTTTTTGAGCATTGTACTTTCTCCCTCTACCTCCCACCCACTTTCTTCTTTACCCTTTTTATTCTGTCTCTCTCTTTCCCCTCTTTCTGTCTCTTTCAATTTGGCTATATGCAAATCCCCTTTCTCGTCCTGGAATGGGTCAACCTCTGGCCTCTGCCCAAGAGGAACTCCCATTGCATTGAATGTCCCCAGTTTTGGACCATCTGAAGTGTTTTATAATGCTCACAGAAGAGGTATCTTCACTCTAACTCTGTCACCATATCTTGTATGTAATACTTTCAACTTCTCTTTACCACTTTATCTGTTGACTTTGTTCATTGATGTCTTTTGCTACTGTTCGCTTTGTACTATCTTGAAAACTGCAAAACTCTCATGAAAAAGAAAAGGTCTAGGAATGACAGAACAGCTGTTTCTTGTTTCTGTCATGACAGGTTCCCTTTAATAAAAACAATGAAGGAAACACTATATAAAAAATATGTATTTAAATTTATTTTTTGTTGGTTCATTTTCTGAAAATAATTTCACTACAGACCTGAGAATAGTCTCTTCTAATGTAAGTAACAAGTTTATGTAAAATTACCCTGAAAACTTACTGGAGCATTGTTTAAGATGATTGTAACAACAGTATTATTCTGCTTCATTTAGTCAACTAAAAAAGCATTTGCTGTCCAAAAAAAACGTTAAAGAAAGATTACAGTTTGCTATTGAACATATCGGCAAAGACTGGGCCTTCTGGAACAATATGCTGAAGACTGGTCAATTACAGATACAGTTATTAGGGCACAGTAAGTAGAGATGTTTGCCATAAACTGAAGGCATTATTTATGGAGAAGAATTTCATAGCAACTATGAAGAATGATTTTAAAATTGAATGGTTTTTGGTTGCTTTGCTGCTTCAGGGCCTGGAGCTAGCAGCCATTAAGTCAACTATATGGTCTGAATTATATCAAAGTGTGCCTGATGAGAATGTGAGGCCATCTGTCTGAAAATTAAAGTTGAACCCGAAATGATTCTTTCAATGGGATATTTGTCCAAAGCATACTAGCACCATCCACCAAGTAATAGAGAGAGGAAGGGATATAATACACAAAGTGCCAACATCCCTAACGAATACAAGGGGGGAAAAAGTCCCTTTTTTTGGTGGGACTTTAACAGCACAATTTGCTTGTATGATAAATTTCAACAATTCAAAAGAGATTTTTTTAGAAAAACAGTATGAAATTTTCTTTTTACAATCTTCAAAAATAAATGTAAAGCTACAATACATATTGCGGTGGTGTCAACAAAGATGGTATTGCAGATCTAATCATGGATCATGCATGGTTCGCAATTGACGTGTTTCGAGATCAACAAAAATCTCTTCAGAAGTGCTCAAGAAGGCATGACGTATGATTCCATGTGAGGTAAAAACCGCCAGGAAATAATAAAAATAAATTGTTATGTAAACACAGCAACAGATTTTTCATATATCTCAGTCAAAAATGATGAAACAAAAATTAATAAAGAAAAAACTGAGACCAGTACATGAAAAATGCCGCCCAAACGCCTCCTGAAGGGGCCCCTCCCAAATGCACCATCAACAAGATGACCTGTTGGTTGGTACTGATAGGGCTGTGCTACTATGAGTGCAAAGGGATGACCACAAGGAATTTGCGTGAGAAAGTATTGATGACCTGATAAAAATCAAGATTGAGATGTGAAAGACAGCCCAATATAGCGCAATATACCAGGTCTATCCCAAGAAGGATGCTTGATGGCTGTGAGCCTTGACCTAGATAAAGCAGGGCAGTTATGGAAAATGCAAAAAAAAAAAATATTGTCTCCATTCAAGTACATAACCTTTATGTGTAGGCCTTATTTTAATCAAGTCCTAAAGTTTCCTTGCCATGAAGGTCCATGTTCAGACATTTCATGAAATAAGGTGACAATGCTCTGTTCTTGTCTTCCAATTGTGCTCCAGCATTGTCACCGTGTCACATGGGCATCCATGGAGATTATATTTATTTCAACACACATTATGCAGAGATGACCTACTCTTGTCACTATTAGGAAATCTGATATCAACAGAACTGATGTGCAACAAAGGATCTTCTCCAATTTAACTTTTTGAAACAAAAAAAAATTTAAATGATGTTGACCCAAAACCATTATAGTTTTTTTCTTCAAACGTAGACAGCTGAATGGTGACCACATCGTGTATAGTTCAATATTTTGGAGAGGGTATGCACAAGAATATCTTCTTTCAAAGTCAGACATTTCCCTGGTATTTGCTCAGCCTTCTATTTACAATAAACTGACAGAAAACAGTCCAATAAGTGTTAAGTACGTAGCCAAGGAAATAGAGTAACAGAGGTGGATATTTTTTGCAGGAAGGCGAATGAAATATGCGGGTTATTTTTCACCTAATTAGACCTGCATTAAAATAGAGATCTGTCAGCAGAGCAAGCAGAAGCTGTTCTTTTTAACACATCACTTGTAGAGCTTCTGACCTTTACCCTTCACATAATAGTATGTGCCAACCTAATCCTATAAAAGGGATTATACCATATGTTCTCAGCCTTCAATTAATACAAAAGGGAAAAGGTGATAACATATAGATGACTCACTGATAGAAGCAAAACTAAATTTGTGACAACATCTAATAATATGGAATTTTTTGTTTCACAAGGATGTTTTTGTTTCACAAGAAAAAAAAATGTAATAGTTTGTTTCTGCATAAATAAGCTGACAGAAGAATAGACAAATAAAGACAAAGAGTGGCGATAGCTGGATAGATAGATAGATAGATAGATAGATAGATGCTGTAGATCTGAAGTGATGAATTGTATTTTCCAAAAATAAATACATTTTTGTTATATGCAATGACTGACCAAAATCTTGGGCTGTTTGCAACATACTAAAGCCTCATACACACAATCAGGAAATCGCACACAAAATACCGCTTTCAAAGTGATCGTACAATAATCTGACTGTTAGTACACAACTTTTGAGAGGCAATCACGACAGTTCATCCGAAATTATCCGAAGGGACAAACACAAAAATGTTTCTAGTACGATTTTTGTTTAATCAGTACAGTATTCGTCAAAAAAGACAATACAATACATTACCTCACTTCCGAAATTCTATTCTTTCATACGTGAATTTTCGTTAGTTGAGTAACCTCTTCATTTTCATTATGGAGAATAGCATTCGTCCAATATTCTCATAGTGTGTACGAGGCTTAATTCATTAGGTTAGTATAAAATCTGAATCTCTAACCAGATCCCCACTGTAAATGAGCATTCGCCTGGGAAGTATCCAGCACTGATAGGGCATTATTTGGAGTATTGTGTTTACCTGATTATTCTGATCTCCAGGAGGGAGCTGCAAACTGTCGGGGTCTGGAAGATTTGACCAGTAACCACCATCACATATCCATACATGGATATGTGATGGTAGGGTGTACACCATACGTTGGGCTATTTCTGCTAAATCCAAGAGAAGCTACTAGTCCAGTTCTTGCCATCACCAAATTAACTAATTTCAAACTAAATCCCTTAACATTTCACCCAGACCTGCTACCTAAATGGAATTCTCAGTGTATTAAACCCTGTTTTTGTGCATAGAACATGCATATTCCAGTATGAACAAATTATCCTTAACAAAAAACTAATTTGCAGTTAGAATTTTGTTTGTTTAAAACATTTTTTTCTGTCTCTACGGTCAAAAACAATCATAGATTTGACCTTGCTAACCATTAGAAAATCAGACGAACATTCCAAAATTTAAAATTTTAATTTTACAAGCTTACAATTTCATTTTCAATTTAGTAACTTTACAAGTCTGCATGAATCTATTCCTGACATGTCACAATATACAGCAATAGTATGAATTTTCAGATAGACTCTACCTAATCTCCAAAGTAAAGAAAATATCCTCTTTGATAGCTGTCACTGGAACAAGTGTCCCCATCAGAATATTTTTTCATACTTACTCTGCTGAAAACTCAGACATTCAGATTTACAGTCGCTTTCAACCCCAGTGACAACAGTCACCAGGATAAACAGAGAAAGTGAATCTCCCTTGCAGGGACACGGGCAGCAATGAAATCCCAAAAGAGCTGTTAATCCTTCTCTACTCTATCCAAAACTAATATTCATCTTATTAATACCATCAAATAAATTGTAATGATGCATTTTAAAACACTACTGTAGCCCTCTTTTTGGGGAAGGGGGAGGAGAGGGTTATGAAGAATGGCCCTCCCAAACAGGATATGGTGTTAAACCTGTAGGTGAATAAGAGAACCAAAACCTTTGTTAAGTGGAAGAGTGGGTTTGATAATAAAGTTGGCAGTGCCTCCACCCAGGACAGGGCCTCTGTGAACAGAGGGGATTAATGATTAATAATAGTACATACATATAATGTACAAACAGGTATTATCAGCAAATGGTGCAACAATAGTCCTGGTGGAATACCATTAGATAAACGTTGCAGCAAAGTTCAGTTGCAGAGGCCCCTGAGGATGATCACGATACAGAGTTCATCCTGGTGTCAGAGCCCTGAAGACAAGCGGTGATGGGGAGATCTTCCAACTGTTGTCCAACCAGTCTGGAATGCAGTTTCACACCAGCAGAAACCATTGTGTAGCACTGGAACTCAGTGTCAGCCTATCTACTCTGCATCTTAGTCCCTAATAGCTTCGAATCTTTCATACAGCCATGCGTCTAACTATCAAGTGGCCTTTGGATGCCTAACCTGGCTCTAGCCTATGCTGGATTTTGAACCCTGAGCTAAATCTAGAAATAGAATCTTAGACTAGAAGGGACAGGGTTAACCAGGGGCGGACTGACAACTCATGGGGCCCCCGGGCAATAGGGGATCATGGGGCCCCTGTGTCCTTGCCCAAACTCAAAAAAGCCTAGGAAAAAGGTACCAGGGGCATCTCATGGGGCACCCTACTGACCCCGGGCCCTCGGGCAGTGCCCGAGTTTCCAAATGGTCAGTCCGCCCCTGGGGTTAACCAAAATAACAGGAGCTACATATAAACTCTATTACAATAAACAGGTTCACCTACTAACATACCACAAGGTCACCACTATACAAGCACACCATATCACAGACTCAGCTATCTTGTAAAGTGCATATGAGATAACAACACGGAAACAGATATTATTTTTTCTTATTATTATTAATATAGGTACTTATATAGCGCTGTCAATTTACACAGCGCTTTACATATATATTGTACATTCACATCAGTCCCTAACAATCAAGGGGTGTACAATCTAAGGTAGATATACTTTTGTCACCAGTCTTTATTTATATTATGTATACCCAGAAGCTATGCGCAACAATGGTAAACTATTAAACACAAGAACACTTGCCTAATAACCCCTGGAATTACTAGCAGTTTTTACAGGGACAGGTCTTAGCTCTTCCCTTTTTCCACTTCCTTCCTCTGGAGTTTCTAAGCCAACTAGCAGGGACAGGAAGTACCTGTCTATAACCAACCAATTAAGTGGTAATTAAAAAGCAACAGCTATTTACATATACAAACAGTAGAGGGCAGCAGATCCCTACACTATGCTATTGGCCTCCAGACATATCAGGTCTTCTATATTTATGAAGTTAAAGTGGTTGTAAAGGCTCATGTTTTTTTACCTTCATGCATTCTATGCATGAAGGAAAAAAAACCTTCTGTGTGCAGCAGGGCCCCCAACACCCTTAAAACTTACCTGAGCCCCATCGTGATCCAGCGATCTACGTGACAGTCTGTTCTGGGTCTCTGCCTCCTCATTGGCTGAGACAGCAAGCGGGAGCCACTGCCACTGGCCCCCGCTCTGTCAATCACAGCCAGTCAGCCAATGAAGAGAGAGTGGGGCCAAGCCACGGCTCCATTGCAGCTTGCTATGGGGGCACCCCACAGAAAGGAGGGGACAGGAGAGCCTGTGGGGGACCCGAGAAGAGGAAGATCCGGGTTCGGGCTGCTCTGTGCAAAACAATTCTACAAAGCAGGTAAGTATAGACATGTTTGTTATTTTACACCAAAAAAAACCCCTTTAGTGTCACTTTAAAGTATATCTAAACCTTGTGCACCAATGTGCAGTAGGGAGGTTCCTGTCTGTGCTCTAGCTAATTTACACTGAATTCTAATCCTCCCTCTATCCTGTAAACTAAATGTACTGATGTGCCGTGTGTCTACATCAGCTTGTAGTACCAGGAGGGATATCCAGTTGGGAAAGTGTTAGTGTTGCTCTTCCTTAGGGAGCTTCTTTGGTTGCATTATCACCCTACATAAAGTTTTACCTGGCAGGATCAGTGGATTTAAAGAAAAGAAAGTAAGAAGATTAAAAAAAGAATAGGTCTAGGGCTGCAACTATTATTTTCATAATCATTTATTATTTTTTTTATTATTATTATACAGGATTTATATAGCGCCAAAAGTTTGCTCAGCACTTTACAATATAACAGGAGACAATACAGCAACAATACAGTTCAATACAAGAGGGATAGGAGGGCCCTGCTCCTCGGGGATTACAATCTAGGATATTTAGATGGAAGATTATAGTTTCAATTAATCAGATAAAAAACTCAAAAAAAGTTTGGTGTGTAATTTAGCTAATATCTAAAGTTGAAAAAAAACCAGATTATTTTTGAATATCAATATGCAGTGGTAAATATAACCAGCTATATAGGTAAGGAACAAAATATCCATTCACTCTGAGAATATCAGACAGAAGAGATATGCTGTATACTATTACAGGTTGAGTCTGGTACATACAGTATCATCAGACTCAGATCAAAAAATTAAAAAAGACCTAATATACTGTTT
Organism: Staurois parvus; assembly: GCF_062004578.1. Lineage (NCBI taxonomy): Eukaryota > Metazoa > Chordata > Amphibia > Anura > Ranidae > Staurois > Staurois parvus. Next base: position 5,616,456 of record NW_028318432.1, on the reverse strand, counting down.
TGCAGATTTTCAGACAGGACTATAATATAATATTATGTGAGATCAGACTCCCCTGTCATAGGCAGGTAGCTTGATACAATCTGTGCCTGCCGTCACTAAGACATTTAGGCCACCCATACATGGGTCGATTTCCGAACGATTTTTCGTTAGAAAATCGGACCTAAGAATAATTGACCTGTTAGTGGGGAATGGCACTGGACGATTTTTGTGGTTCCTCCCCATTTCATTTATCGGGCATGTTGGAAAATTCATGAAAAACTACCAATTTTCGAAATCATTGGTGGCATCATCGGATTACAGAACGAACGTTTTAAATTTTAGATCGAAAAATCGTTCAGAATTCGACCCATGTATGGCCTGCTTTAGTAGCTGCAGCATACTTTTTGTATCACCTGTCATAATGGGGTTACGAAAATATTTCCTTTTATAGAAGAAAAACAGCAGATAATCACTACTATAAGGGTTAATATATACTGTAAAACAATTAAAGTAAATATATATATAAAATAAATATATCGAGAAGTAGGATATACAGGGTATTTTACTGGGAGTCAGACACGAAGCTATATGACTGGCGGGGGGGGGGGGGTTAAAAATCTTTTATATTAAAGTAATACTAAATTGTGAGTCTTTTTTGCATGAATTATACTGGTAAAGTTTAACTTTAAATTTAATTGTAATACCTTATGTTGCCTCCAGTCTATTATCCTCCAGCTGTTTTCTTCTATAACTTTTAAAATTAAATTCAGATACACAAGTATGTTTATAGACAAAATGTATTTGTTTTAGATAGAGCAGAGAAGAATTAAAACCCCTGTCAAGGTATTTTTTGCTGTCTTTGAAAGATTTCCCTTAATTTCCTGTTCTGAAGATACAACATGAAAGTCTCTCCAAAGTGACCAGAATTCCCATCTTAGAGAACAGGTGTCCCTATTGGAGGATTTTCCCTCACTTCTTGTCCTGGTCACAACTCAAAATTTTTGAAATTCCACTCACTTTCTGTTTCAGTGATTGTGGTCACCAAGACGAATAGAGAAATGGAATCCTCCCAGCAGGGACACTAACAGCAAAAAAAGGGTGCTTGCAAGTTATAGTAGCATGGGCAGCACAGTGGCTAAATGGTTAGCACTTCCGCCTGGCAGTACTAAGGTCGCTGGTTCAAATCCCCACCATGGCACCACCTGCCTGGAGTTTGCATGTTCTCTCTGTGCCTGTGTGGGTTTCTTCCAGGTAGTCCGGTTTTCTCCCACACTCCAAAGACATGCTAGTAGGTTAATTGGCTCCTGTCTAAATTGGCCCTAGTATGTGTATGTATGAATGTGAGTTAGGGACTTTAGATTATACACCCCTTGAGGGTTAGGGACTGATGTGAATGTACAATATATGTATGTAAAGTGCTGCTTAAGATTGATGGCGCTATATAAGTACCTGAAAAAAATAAATAATGCACACAGGCTTTGTGTGAACGGGTGCTAACAATTTCCAAATCCATTCAAAGCTCAAAAAATAAAGTTGTCTTTACTGCTACCACTTTTCTAATGCCTCCCCAACAAAAAGTTGGATGGAATAGATATTCAGAGGATAAGCTCCCCTTATTAGAAAAAATAATAACTACACATATTTTTACAAGAAAAAAGAGCATTTTTTTATTTTGTCCTACAGCAGCCTGCAAAGCATTGCACCCCCAATCTGTAGATTGCAGGTGTATTGTCAGGCTCTTGCAGACTCCAGCTTTCTGCCCAAATCTCTGTACAGGTTTTCACTTAGAAAGCTGCAGGAAGAGTAAATAGACTATGAGAGCCTTGATCAGAATGTTAAAAAAATTAACATGCAGACATAGGCAAACAACTATAGCATCTAAATATGAAATGCACTTTTTAAAATTATATTGGCGAAAGTGTTCCTTTAAAGCCAGTCATTCCTGGTTATGACAAGCTGAACTGTAATGGTTAATTGCTAATAGGGCTATTACTTTCAATGTTTACTTACATAGATGCATTATTACAATGTGCTGTAATGAACTTCTGCCCTGCAGTTAGATTTGTCTAAATAATGCCTTTTAATTATTAAAGCACTTTGAAAAAAGACATGTTAAATATTTAAAATTTCCAGATTGCTCGAAATTCACAGAACAGTTTGATTATTGTAGATAAAAAAGGGGGAAACTCTAGACTGCTGGCACAAGGGACGTGTTTTAAAAACTGAGGCTGATAATGTACTCTGAATGTCATCCAGAGAGAACTTGGGCACTTTAAAAGCCATCAGAGTCTGCAAGAAATGTCCGCTGTGGCAGTAAAGCTTCCAAGGCTGCAAGGGTTAACCCTTTTAAATGTTCCTGGCATGTACGGTTCAGCCAGTCACTGAGGAAGTGACGTCGTCTATGAAACGTTCACGGGACAACAGCCAGGTTCTCCATGTGGCCATAGCTTCAAGTGGAAGCAGAGGGAACAATGAATATGTAGACAGAACAGGCTCCAATCTCACTTGTATTCAGCTCGAAGAAAAGTGATCAGCCGAGGGATAGGTACTGCAACCTTTTTGGTCCCAGAATTCATGGGAATGTCTGCACAGGGCCTGTATTGTGCTGTATATTGTCCCATATGTCATGGGCTTTAGCTTTTTTTTTTTTTAAAGTCTGATTATTGAACACCTTCTACAGTTGTGGCCAAAATTATTCAACCCCCACTGAAATTGAGTGTTTTGGCCAGTTTGACATTGCTTTTGATCATTCAGTCATCTTGCTTACATTTACATTAAAGAGGCACTTGTAGGTCAGACAAATATAACATAACAGTTATAATGAAATAACCACAAATGTCTTTTCTGTGCTCACAGCATTATCAGTTTTATTCAACCCCCAAGTGACATTCAATCTTAGTACTTAGTACAGCATCCTTTTACAGTTATAACAGCTTTTAAACGTGAAGCATAGCTTGACACAAGTGTCTTGCAGCGATCTACGGGTATCTTCGCCCATTCTTCATGGGCAAAGGCCTCCAGTTCAGTCACATTCTTAGGCTTGCGCACTGCAACTGCTTTCTTTAAGTCCCACCAGAGGTTCTCAATCGGATTTAAGTCTGGTGACTGCGATGGCCACTCCAAAATGTTCCAGCCTTTCCTCTGCAACCATGCTCTAGTGGACTTGGAGGTATGCTTGGGATCATTGTCCTGTTGAAAGGTCCAACGTCTCCCAAGCCTCAGGTGTGTGACGGACTGCATCACGTTTCCATCCAATATCTCCTGGTACTGAAGAGAATTCATGGTACCTTGCACACGCTGAAGCTTCCCTGTACCTGCAGAAGCAAAACAGCCCCAAAGCATGATTGACCCTCCACCATGCTTCACAGTAGGCAAGGTGTTCTTTTCATCATAGGCCTTGTTCTTCCTCCTCCAAACATAGCGTTGATCCATGGGCCCAAACAGTTCTAATTTTGTTTCATCAGTCCACAGAACACTATCCCACAACTTTTGTGGTTTGTCCACATGGCTTTTGGCATACTGCAGTCGACTCTTCTTATTCTTTGGAGACAGCAAGGGGGTACGCCTGGGAGTTCTGGCACGGAGGCCTTCATTACGCAGTGTGCGTCTTATTGTCTGGGCTGAAACTTCTGTACCCACATCTGACAAATCTTTTCTCAGTTCCTCAGCAGTCACACGGGGACTTCTCTCCACTCTACGCTTCAGGTAGCGCACAGCAGTCGAAGTCAGCATCTTCTTTCTGCCACGACCAGGTAGCGTTTCAACAGTGCCCTTTGCCTTGAATTTGCGAATGATGCTTCCTAAGGTGTCTCTTGGTATGTTTAACATCTTTGCAATCTTCTTATAGCCATTGCCCTTCCTGTGAAGAGAAATCACCTCTTCTCTTGTCTTCCTGGACCATTCTCTTGCCTTCACCATGTTTGTAACCACACCAGTAAATGTCTAGAAGGAGCTGAGTATCACAGTCATTTTAAAGCTGCCTAATTGGTGCTTATTATGCTTGATTGCTGCTCGGTGACATCCACAGGTGTTTTCAATACCTGATGGAAAGCACCTGTATGAACCTCTGTTCTTCAGAGTGGTAGTCTTTAAGGGGTTGAATAATTGTGGCAATGAAGAAACCACATAAGAACCATTTACTACTGTATTACATAAACAATTGATGTCATTTTAGTTGCATTTGGGTAGTTACAACGTCCTTGTAGGATTTGATTCTGAATACAATTCCAAATGTACACTATAGTCCCTAAACCCCTTTACAGCATTGGGGGTTGAATAATTTTGGCCACAACTGTAAATCCAGGGATTACGTGGGAGATGTATCTCGGGAAAAGTCACAGAAAGAGCTCTTCTTTGTTCAAGCAATGCTCCTTTGAATGCTCCTTTTCTAAATGGATTGTACAGAAAAGTCCCGATGTGCTAAAAGATTTATAGGGAATAATGTACTTGACAGCAGTTGCTGCTAACACTGGCCATACACTAGTTGTTCCAAGAAACAATCAATTCAGTTGAATTTCTCAATTTCTAATAATTTTATTTTATGGCTGCTTGTGATTGGTTTAGTGGGATAAAAAAAATTGGATGGGCTGGATAATTTCAATAATTTTTAATCTATGCAGTGTATGGGGAATTATATCAGTTGTCAGGTGAGCACTGAAATTTTTTTTGCTTTTTTTGATTTTTCAAATAAACATTTGTTTTCCAATAAATATTTGCCAGATAAAAATGATCCAATCAAATAGTTAAAAGAAAATGAGGCATGTATGTGCAGTATTAGAGCTTGTTTTTATGGTTGTACATTTCACAGGGAAACCCTTACTCGGAGAAATATTGGTCCTTCTATGTATTCTACCTGCCTAGATGTCCTGGTGATCACCTAGCTTTTGGTCCAAATTACTCACAGCATTGAAACCTTTTGATCAGCATGACAGCCAATGCTGTCTACTATATTCTTTCAGAGAACAAAAAAAATCAGTAGGATATTTATTGAAACACAATAGCAAGGAAAAGCTAGATATGTTCTTAAAAAAAACCCAGAAACAAAGTAAAACGTGTTTAGAAATAACCAAAATTTCTGAATCTCTTTCATTCTGTGAATTGTTACCTATCTCTCCTTGGCATGGCTTCATTTTCTGCTCTCTTCAGTATGCATTTCATCGAAGCTCACACCAAAAATGCAATATATTGCAGTTTAACACTGCTTAGATGGGGTGGCTGAATTTATTTTATTTTTTCCTTTTTTTTCCTTTATTTTTATCTGGAAGGAGTTCTGTAGTCCTCCAAGATAGCTGGGAACTATGTAACCAATAACAGTGCAGGACAGGAAGAGAGCACAGGATGTTACCAGCTCATAAGATTTCTGATAGATTTCTGATGCACTTACTGAAAAGATATAACAAAACACTGTCAATTGTATATTTAGGTAACTAAAATACAGCAAATAAAAGAAGTTAATTGCTAGGGTTTACTTACACTTTAACAAATTTCAAGAGCTTTCAAGCTAACATTCCAAGGTTATCATCAAGGCTATTAAAAAATACTGGAAAATTGTATTGAATACTTGCCATAATTCTCCTTTCCTGGTGCCTATCCATGGCAGCATACTAAGCTCTGCCCATATCCCTCCTACAGGACCTGTATAATTCTATAAAGAGAGAGAGAGAGAAAGATCCACAGCATTCTAAGTAACTCTACCAAGACCAAGGGTAGGTCTATATGCTGCCATGGATAGGCACCAGGAAAGGCACATTACAGTACGCATTTTAGTAAATTTTCTGGTTTCCTGTTGCCTACCTGGCAGCATACTAATGATAAATACCTAGCTGACAAAGAAGGTGATACTGAACAGGCCAAACTTTATTAACACAAGACATGGTGTCAGGGAAGGCACACAGATGTGCGCGGGTGCAGGGCTTCTGCTGGCTCAGTTCGTGGCCGGTTGGCGGGTGCGCATGTGCGATGGCACTTTGGCGCCAGGCGGCTATTTAAACTGAGATGGGACTCTGCCTCAATGCCGTTTGGTCATTACCCTATATTCCTGTGTATCCTGCTATCTGTTTTGCTACTGTTGATCAGACCTGTCATTGACCTTGCTAGAACTCCACCTGCCTCGACCTCTGCCTGCCCTCCGGACTATTCTTCTGCCTGCCGATTCTGTCTGACTTGCCCGCTTGTTACTGTACTGGACTGCCTGACCTTGCTTACCCTGATCCTGCTTCTACCAGCCTACCCTGCCAGTATCCTGCACCTTCACTTCTGCCTGAGCACTGGATGCCTAACCAATCCAGCACCTCTGCCAGTGTGCCTACCTCCAGCCGCACTTGCATTCCTGACACACATCATTTCCACGGGAATCCCATCAGACACTCGTGCACCTCTGTGCTCCGGTGCTCCCTGTCACTTTACCAGAGCCCCTGAGCCAGAGCCGCAAGGGAGGCCCTCCTCTACATCTCAGGTTCCACCATCAGGTACGTGACACATGGAGGACTGAATCATCTTCTTGTCAAAGTCCACTGTTGTGAGGGCTCTCAGCTCCACATTGTAGTGGCCAAGGAAAGTGTGCCATAAAGATCAGTTTGCCCCCTTGCAAATGGTCTCCATAGAGAGTCTAGAATGTGCTGCCCATGAAGTGGAGATGGATCTAGTCAAAAGAACCTGTACCACTACCGGAGGCTCCTGCCCAGTTGCCCTGCATGCTCTCTGGATAGTTCTGACAATCCAGAATAACAAAGTTCTCAAAGTAGCTTCTTCTGTACCTTTAAATCTACTGGATGGTAGGGTGAAGAGCATATCCAAAGCTCTGAGCGGAGAATGCCAAGGGTCTATCTCTCTTTTTAGATTTTAACTGGTCCTATAGGTGGGGATAGGGATGGAGCTCTATCATTAGTATGCTGCCATGTAGGCACCAGGAAACGTATTTGCAGATTAATGGCTTTATTTTAATTTTAGCCTGCATTCACTTCAGACACCTGAGATGATTGTCTAAACCTGACTGGTTAATTAAAGTGTAACTGGAGGCAAATAGCTAAGTGCATAAATAAAATACATGTTTGTGAACTGTCCTCCCTGCCAAAAAATATGTACTTTAAGGTAGCCTGCGTTTATAGTTCTATAGGACCTAGAACTCTTTTGTTCTCTATCAGCAACAAGCTTGCTTACTTACTGGACTCTGTGCCACCCCTTTGCAGATTTATCTTTTTTTAATTTTCCATGCTAGGGATAAAAATAAGTGTTTTTTGTTTTGGGTGGGTAGTCTTTTAGGGGATAGATAGATAGATAGATAGATAGATAGATAGATAGATAGATAGATAGGATAGATAGGATAGATCAGGAATAGGCAAACTACGGCCCGGCGGACCTTTTAATCCGGCCCGCAGAGCGTGATACAAAAAAAAAACAGCCAGGGCAGGCAAACATTTGCATCATTCAGCGCGCTCAAATGCAATGATTGGCCAGTCTCGCTGCCACTCACATCCTGATAGCCAGTGATTGGCTGTCAGGATGTGTGTAGGCGGGGCAGCGTGATGAACATGAGGGGAGCTAGGCTCCTCTCACAGTCCGCCCTGAAGACCGGAACGGCGCGGGAACACGGCGAGAGGAACGCGCAGAGCAAAGGTAAGTAAATTGACACAGGGGGGACTTGGCTTACTACTTGGGGGGGAATAGTACTATGGGGATTGAAATGTTACAAATTTTAATTTAATTTATATTAATTCACACATAAACATCATTCATCTACTCTTGGTTCGGCCCCCGGGTCCAATATATGAACCCATTGCGGCCCTCAAGTCAAAAATTTTGCCCACCCCTGGGATAGATAGATAGATAGATAGATAGATAGATAGATATTGCGGTCTAGAAGTGGTTTACTGGGGTTATGGCTGTAGCAGTATGCCATAACCCGGTACTAAAAGTTTCTGCAGCCACTGCTCTTTCCAATAAAAGTGATCCAAGCGGCTGATTAGAGTTTAGTAGAGACCAGGTTGTCTCCATCCACCTTTATGACCTAGGAGGCCAGAAGCAATGTCATGACATGACTTCTGGTCTATGGCAGATATAAACAATGCCATTTTTTTGGGAGGAGGGGGGGAGCATTAGATCCATTTTTTTGTATCTGATACTTTCATGGGTAAAAGAGAGATGTGGGGTCAAATAGACCACAGATTTCTCCATAAAGAGGACCTGTCATGCTTTATTGTTATCACAAGGAATGTTTACATTTCTTGTGATAGCAATAAAATCAATAAAAAAAAATGAAAGGACAGTGTAAAAATAATAAAATATGTAATTTGAAAAAATGTTTTAAAGCACCCCCATCCCCCCATGCTTGCACGCAGTGGCAAATATATATGTAGGTAACGCCCACACATGTAAGGTATCTGCGGGAACGTTATAGCGAGAGCAATAATACTAGTGCTAAACCCCCTCTGTAACTCTAAACTGGTAAAAAAAATTTAAAGTGTCACCTATGGAGATTTTTAAGTATAGTAGTTTGTCATCATTACACGTGCGCAATTTTAAAGCTTGCCATGTTAATTATCTATTTACTTGGCGTAACATCATCTTTCATATTTTACAAAAAATCAGGTGATATATTGTGTTCTTTTAATTCGTCAAAGTGTATTTAAAAAGAAAGAAAACGCAGCGCAAATGCTGTGTGACATAAAAAATTGCAACAACCACCAATTTATTCTCTAGGGCCTCTGCTAAATATATATATATATATATGTATGTATATACAGTATATATATAAATATGTATATATGTGTGTAAAACGTTTCGAGGTTTTAAATAATTTTCTAGCAAAAAAAAATGTTGATTTTTACGTGTAAACAAAAAGTGTCAGTATAGGCCTGACTTGACCTTAAGTGGATATACTGTATATATACACAAATAAAGAACATGGACTTTCTCTTGCAAATTATTGGAATATTGCAGTAAACATCTATACTATAAGTCCACAATCAATTTACTAAAGCAACAGTCTCCACTTTTTTAGAAAATCAAGCCCAAGCAGTCAGTAAAAATATTGCATTACTTAAAGGAAAGATATTATATTGTTTATAAAAAAAATATGTATAACAGATTCATCCTGATATACTTTTCCTATGTAGCTAAAATGATAAAAAGTCTGGATATTGGACCCATTTTGTATAGAACACAACAATAAGCAGGGATATCCACCTATGGCAAGAGCCATAGAACCATTTGTTACCCTTATTATACAGAATTTCCAAATATGTGGTATTGCTAAATTTAGGACAGACATAAATATTGCATTATATACTGATGATTACTCCTATATTTAGTAGCTCTGGTTCTCCCTCTGCAAGCTATTCTGGACATTAGAACTATCTCTGCCGCATACTAGACCTCTGTATAAATTGGTCAGGATCCACATTATACAGATATAGTGTATCTTTTCCTCTCTTTGTGAGCATAAATCAAGCTGCCCTTAAAAATGAACTGAGATGAGAAGACTTTGTACTTGGTATTCATATAAATGCATTTATCTGATTGTTTTTCATTCAAATAGCCTTCAATAGATTTAATTAAAACTCAGACCAGTGCCTGGCTTAAACTCCTTATTGATGCAACATGCAGAATATAGTCATGCTGCCTAACATATTATATCATCTGGAACTCCCCAATTTATATTCTTTGAAATCTTAAATCTATGAAATCTGATAAAATGGAGGACACATAACAGCCCCTAACCTAAGTTTATAATATGCAGCAGCACAACTTTGCATATTTTTGCATATTTAATATTTGTTTCAGGAACAAAGCTATAGAGTGGTCAACCAGCAAATAAAGCAGGACTTCATGCTAATTGTTATTTACACAGATGAAATACATACAGTATCTCACAGATCCAAATCAGTTGATCTTGGAGTCATCAGACCACAGGACATGGTTCCAGTAATCCATGTCCTTAGTCTGCTTGTCTTCAGCAAACTGTTTGCGGGCTTTCTTGTGCATCATCTTTAGAAGAGGCTTCCTTCTGGGATGACAGCCATGCAGACCAATTTGATGCACTGTGTGGTGTATGGTCTGAGAGCTGACAGGCTGACCCCCAACCCCTTCAACCTCTGCAGCAATGCTGGCAGCACTTATATGTCTATTTCCCAAAGACAACCTCTGGATATGACGCTGAGCATGTGCACTCAACTTCTTTGGTCAACCATGGCGAGGCCTGTTCTGAGTGGAACCTGTCCTGTTAAACCACTGTATGGTCTTGGCCACTGTGCTGCAGCTCAGTTTCAGGGTCTTGGCAATCTTTTTGAAGCCTAGGCCATCTTTATGTAGAGCAACAATTCTTTATTTCAGATCCACAGAGAGTTCTTTGCCATGAGGTGCCATGTTGAACTTCCAGTGACCAGTATGAGAGAGTGAGAGCGATAACACCAAATTTCACACACCTGCTCCCCATTCACACCTGAGACCTTGTAACACTAACAAGTCACATGACACCGGGGAGGGAAAATGGCTAAATGGGCCCAATATGGACATTTTCACTTAGGGGTGTACTCACTTTTGTTGCCAGCGGTTTAGACATCAATAGCGGTGTGCAGGGGTGGACTGACCATTTGGAAACTCGGGCACTGTCAGTAGGGGACCCCATGAGATGCCCCTGGTACCTTTCTCATAGGCTTTTTTGAGTTTGGGCAAGGACACAGGGGCCTCATGATCCCCTATTGCCCGGGGGCCCCTTGAGTTGTCAGTCCGCCCCTGGCGGTGTGTCAAGTTATTTTGAGGGGACAGCAAATTTACACTATTATACAAGCTGTACACTCACTACGTCACATTGTAGCAAAGTGTCATTTCTTCAGTGTTGTCACATGAAAAGATAGAATACAATATTTACAAAAATGTGAGGGGTGGACTCACTTCCGTGACATACTGTAACTGTTTTTTAAACAACTGCAGGTTGATATAAAAGACACAAGTAATGCAGCTCAGCATTCAATATTAAATCATTGAATGTATTTTATACAACTAGTACCTAAATTTGCTTATTAACCTTTTGCAATCCCTTTTACAGCAGCACTCAGACTGGCAGAGGGAGAGGCAGAACTGGGAGACCATCGGGTATGCTGCACAGAATGTGTTGATAGGAAAAATGCTGATAGGAAGAAAGAATAGAGGGATGCCCATATCAGTCTGCTGCTGATCTTTATTTAGTCAGAAAGCTGGGGGTGGAGATGACATCACTGTACTCTATAATTGCAAGTGATGTCATCCACCTGGCTGTGCTGTGTGGCGGAAGTGTGTAAATCTCAGGCATAAATGGATTGAAATACAAATCTGATAGCAGATAAATTATCTCTTATATGTGCTTGATCAATGCATTTAGCTATTTGCCTGGATTTCAGCCTAAAAAAGTAGAAAACATCAGCTGAACCCAAGCATGTGAAATGAACACAGAGAGTAGAAAGGCTCCTGGAGTAAATTATCTTTTAAATGGTTTGTGCTGGGAGAGCTATGCAATCTTTACATCATGCTATTATTGGACTGTACGTGTTAGGAAAATAGAAAGTGACCAGAGATAAAAGAGGCATGACTGTAAATCACATGTGCAGCCAAACACTTGCTGTCAAACATACATACCAGGATGAAGATCTACTACTATTAATGTTTTGGGGTAGAAAAATGTTATAACTCTACACAGAGGGCCAGTATACATTTTACAACTTCTTTATAAAACACGTTAACACTTAAGGACACAAATTGAATCTGAAAAGTCTATATTAGATATATAACAAAGCTGTGTCTGGTTTGTATTACTGTTCAGTTGTGTTGAAGGGCAGGTTTGGAGCTGCTGGTTGGACAAGACACTGGGGTTGATTTACTAAAACTGGGGAGTGCAAAATCTGGTACAGATCTGAATAGAAACCAATCGGCTTCCACATTTTATTGTCAAAGCTTAATTGAAAAAGCTGAAGTTAGAAGCTGATTGACTACCATGCACAGCTGCACCAGACTTTGCACTCTCCAGTTTTAGTAAATCATCCTCAATCCTAGATTGTAAGCTTGAAAGAGCAGGACCCTCGAACCCCTCGTGTATTGTATTGTTACTGTCTTGTCTCATGTTCTGTCCCCCTTGCTACTGTACAGCGCTGAGCATACCCTTTGGCACTATATAAATACTGTATAATAATAATAATTGACTGATAAATACTATTCCGGATGGGTTATTATAAGCTGGTTCCTTCATGCTGGACAAACACAGAACACTGTGATACTTATGCTCAATTAAAGAACGCTTTCCACAATGGGATATATACATGTAGACATAGCAGGGGCAAACTGACAACTCATGGGGCCCCCGGGCAATAGGGGATCATGGGGCCCCTGTGTCCTCACCCACACCAAAAAAAGCATATGAAAAAGCCAATGAAAGGTACCAGAGGCATCTCATGGGGCCCCCTACTGACCCCGGGCCCTCGGGCAGTGCCCAATTGCTCCAATGGTCAGTCCGCCCCTGATACATAGGATATAGTATAGGATGTAGAGTGCAGGCAGAGTAGATTAAGGTGACCCCACCTTAAAACCTCATAAGTACATTATGCAAAGTAGGACCATAATGATAAAACCCCTGCAATCATCCAAATATAACAAAAGGCCTTCAATCAGGCTGCAGCTCTGTAACAATAGAAACCTTGCTATTTGACACACAATAAGCACCCACCCTACCGCAGAATGTGATTGGTATTCCTCTCCTGGTAAGAAGATGGCCACACATCAGTTTGATTTTCCGTAGCTTTGACAATCAAATGTTACCAATAGCTTGTATTGCAACAGCCCACCTACCATACCATACCGTGTAATTTTTATTCAGTCAGAAAGGTCTTTGCATTACATAGTTTGGCTCTACCCCCTAAGGAGCTGCTGGATATATGGGTCACTCTGCCACATCCAGTGGTGACCACCCTAACAGAATCCAAACTCCCTGACACACCTGTAATGTAGGTGGGTTATATTAAAATGAGACTTTAGTCAGGAAATTAAGGCCTCAGTCCTGTAGTCTCAGTACTTCTGCCAGCACAGCAAAGTCACTCTCCCCACCAAGAGTCTTTGGTTCCCACAGAATATGAAATTTAGTTTTAACCACGCACTAAACATATTAAATAAAGTCTCACTCAGAATTAAAGTATTTTAAGTCTTCCCATTTTTTTAGTTCTAATGTACTCATGTGTATACTCTAAACATACATCGCAATGTGTGTACATTGTGCAAAAATATGTCCATAGTCACTTATTTTTAATTGCATTACAGTGGCTTGCTTCTGATCCTCCAGTGCCACTTCCCCAAATGTCCAGTCCTTGCAGAGAATGCCCATGGAGGGACTACAGGTCAAATCATCCTTTGCACCATTAACACACGGCACATGTGTACAGATATGCAGTATGCTGCTGTATGTTGTTTTTTACATTGAGGGTTTTATAACACTTTAGGTAACAGCGCCTATCATAAATTGTGGGCAGGGAGACTTCCCACCATGATCTATTTAGAGATGAGCTGTGGGAATCATCCACTGAGATTTGTAAGTCAGTCTTCTATGGGGGGACAAATCAATTCCCTAACTTTCTTCCCTCTGGACAGAGGACTTCCTTTTAGGTTCGAGGTGTTGTGGATAGAGTACATCCACCTTTCTGGCTTAAACAGCAGGTGTCTCTCCCTGCTCTTCATCTTCTCTGGCCCTTGGCACAAATTCTGGAGTGTTGGCCCTGAGTGTCCTATGATAATTTTCTGTGGTGGATGGGATAGCATCAATTTACTCAGACTGCCAAGGCCATCCCACTTCTAATGTTTCCTTCCAGTACTCTGCTTGCTCTTCCTCTGAGGGGACTTGCGTTGATTAGGTCACCAGAGCTCACCTTCAGTGTGAATTAACCAAAGGTTACTGTCAGGGAATGGGAAGATCGAATCTGCACATGCGTAGAATCCTGACAAGACATACAGGCAGGCAGGCACTAGGACCCAGGAGCGCCTGTCAGGAGTTGGGCGGCCTATTTAAACCCAGCTCTTGCAATGCTCAAGTGCCGTATGGTCTTACCTGTTACCTGTGTTCCTGTTTGATCCAGTGTTCCTGAATACCTTGTTGCCGACCCAGCCTGTTCCTGATACTGCTGTCTTCTCCTGCTCTGATCCCTGGCTTGTCTGACCATTCTCCTGCTTAACCCTGCACGTTCTGATCTCCTGTTAACGAACCCGGCTTGTGACCAGTTTATTCCTCTGCCTGCTGACTTTGTACCACGCTGCCACCACTGTTACCGACCCAGCCTGCCTGACGCTGCTCTTGTGACCTCCTCACATCAGACTCTCACCTGCTATACACCTCCAACGGTGCTTCTACCACAGCTGGGTGAACTCAAGGGCCGCGACCTGGTCTCGGCCTGCTCCAAGTCCATCCCCACCATCAGGGGCCCTGGTGAACAAGCAGGTAGGGACTTAGATTCCGCGCCTTGGGGGAATCCGGTCTGTGGAGTGCTAGAGGCTACCACTGTAGGATCCCTGACAGAACCATACGGCCATGACAGAGTCTGGAGGAGGACCTTCACCCTGGGAAGAGATGTGCCAACATCTGGCAGCACTCACACGAGCGGTGAAGACCCTGGAAGAGGGATACAAGCACCTGGAGGGACAGGTTCAGAGCCTGGCCGCACCAACACCCACAACATTGGGCTCAGTGGGAACACCTCCCGCCACGGGTTCAGCAGGGCCTTCCACTGGAGCAGCATTTACAATTCCTCTGCCAGAACCAAGAGTACCGACCCCTGAGCGGTTCAGTGGGGATCGAGGGAAGTTCAGGGCCTTCCAAAACTCCTGCCAGCTATACTTTGACCTGCAACCCCGGACCTTCTCTTCAGAATCGGTGAAGGTGGGATTTGTTATATCCCTGTTGCAGGGCGAACCTCAGGGATGGGCCCATCGCCTGATGGAGGCCCACCACCCACATTTGAACACTGTGGCCACCTTCTTTAAGGCAATGGCACAGCTGTACGATGACCCGCATCGAGCTGCCTCGGCTGAGGCAGCCCTCTATTCTCTACAACAGGGACGCCGGGCTGCAGAGGATTATGCTGCGGAGTTTAGGCGCTGGAGTGGAGATACACAATGGAACGACGCAGCCTTGCGCCACCAGTTCCGGTTGGGACTGTCGGAACCACTGAAGGACGAGTTGGCAAGAATAGGGGTTCCAGACTCCTTGGAAGGTCTAATAGATCGTGCAATCCAAATCGATCGCAGAGTGCGGGAAAGGAGACAGGAGAGGTCCAGCCAGGGGCAAAGAACCTCATGGATGCTGCCAAGAGTACCAGTCATGCCAAGGGTCAGTGTCGGCAATCGGGGCCCAGAGCCGTCAGAGGGAGCCGAACCTATGCAACTCGGCTTGATGCCGCCTTCCCTTTCTACTGAGGAACGACAGAGGCGTCGGGCAAACAACCTGTGTCTGTACTGCGGAGCAGCGGGTCATATGGTGCGCTCCTGTCCGGAGAAATACTGTAAGTCCTCTATTTTCTCTAATATATCTACTGTGTGCACAGGCAACCCCACTCACTTGGCTGTACCTGTGTCTTTTCAGCTCCCAGGAGGAAGCATACAGGTGACGGCTATTATTGACTCCGGGGCATGTAGCTGCTTTGTTGATCTCAGTTTTGCTACCCAGCATCAGATACCGTTACTCACCAAAGAACATGGGTTGAATATTTTCTTGGCAGATGGGTCTCAAATAAAATCGGGGACGGTAGATCGGGAGACTCCTCCCATACACACCACAGTGGCGGGACATCACCAGGAGTTCCTCCGTTTGGACGCCATCGCGTCCCCCCTATTTCCAGTTATTCTGGGGCTCCCCTGGCTATGAGCTCACGACCCCCAGATTGACTGGAAGACCGGGTCAGTCCAGTTTCCCTCACAATACTGTCAGGAACATTGTTTATCTAAGTTATCATTAAATACACAGGCCCTACTGGCTGTAAGCCCTGATGCCGAGTTAGCCCAAATTGTGCCTGCGGCCTACCACCAATTCTTGGATGTATTTAGTCCACGGGGGGCAGAAGTTCTTCCCCCACATCGAGCATATGATTGCCCCATTGATCTGCTCCCAGGTTCAGAAATCCCTTTTGGCCGCATTTTTCCACTATCTGAGCGAGAACTAGGGGCACTAAAAGAATACATTGATGAGAGCCTCCGTAAGGGATTTATCCGCCCTTCCACATCACCGGCCGGGGCAGGGATTTTCTTTGTCGAGAAAAAGGACGGATCCCTGAGACCTTGTGTTGACTACAGGGACCTCAACAATATTACGGTCAAAAACCGCTACCCCCTTCCTTTGGTTCCAGAGTTGTTTCAGGGGTTAAAATCAGCATCCATTTTTTCTAAACTGGATCTCAGGGGTGCCTATAACTTGGTAAGGATACGTGAGGGGGATGAGTGGAAAACGGCGTTTCGCACTCGGTTCGGGCATTTTGAGTGTCTAGTCATGCCTTTCGGGTTATGTAATGCACCAGCCACCTTCCAGCACTTTGTCAACGACATTTTCAGGGACTTCCTTGACATTTTTGTAATCGTCTACTTGGACGATATCTTGATATTCTCCTCTTCTTTGGAAGCACATCGGGGACATGTTAGGAGTGTGCTAGAACGTCTCCGTCAGCATGGACTCTACGCTAAAGCTGAGAAATGCTGTTTTGAACAGAAAAGCATCTCATTTCTTGGTCTAATTATCTCCACCACGGGGATCGCTATGGACCCTCAAAAGATCTCGGCCATCCTGGAATGGCCTGCCCCCACGGATAAGAAGGGCGTCCAGAGGTTTATTGGGTTTGCCAATTTTTATAGAAAATTTATAAAGAACTTTTCAGGCCTGGTAGCACCCATTACTCAGCTCACCAAAGTGGGAGTACGTTTCCAATGGACCCCAGCAGCACAGGCAGCTTTTGAGGCATTGAAAAAGCTATTTACAACGGCTCCCATTCTGAACCATCCTGATGCATCATTGCCCTACATACTAGAGGTAGATGCATCGGAAGTGGCTGTAGGAGCAGTGTTATCACAGAGGGTAGGGGCCAAGGAGCTGATGCACCCAGTGGCTTTCTTTTCTAGGAAGCTCTCCCCTTCGGAAAGGAATTATGATATTGGGGATCGGGAATTACTGGCCATTAAGACCGCTCTGGAGGAATGGCGATATCTGCTAGAGGGGGCCCCACATCCCATTCTGGTCTATACCGACCACAAAAACCTCGAGTACTTGAAAACCGCTAAACGCCTCCGTCCACGCCAGGCCAGATGGGCATTGTTTTTTGCAAGGTTTAACCTCCACATAACGTATCGTCCTGGGTCAAAAAACACTAAGCCAGATGCTCTTTCCCGGATGTTTGAGGACCCTGGAGAGAACCCCCAGCCAGACACCATCCTGCCAGCAGGTAGCTTCCTACTGCTTCAATCTGAGCTGTTGTCTAAATTGCAGGCTGCTTCCACCCGGGTCTCTGACCTGCCTGGAGTCTCCCTACTGAATAAGGAGGGACTCTTCTGGAAGGGGGAACAAATCATGGTACCCAAGGAGGTCCAGTCCCTGGTGTTAGGTTACTGCCATGACCATCCCCTAGCGGGGCACTTTGGGATACATAAGACTATAGATCTGGCACGACGCACATTTTGGTGGCCAAACATGGCCAAGGATTGTGAAGCGTACGTGAGATCTTGCCCCATCTGCAACCGGAATAAACCTACCAGAGACAAGGCCTGGGGCCTATTGAGACCTTACCAATACCTGACCGTCCCTGGAGTATGATCTCCTTAGATTTTATTGTAGAATTGCCACCCTCGCAAGATCACACCGTGATCTTTGTGGTAGTGGATCGCCTTTATAAAATGGCCCATTTCCTTCCACTAGCCAAGACACCATCTGCCTCCGAAACAGCCCAAGTGTTCATTAGAGAGATTGTGAGGCTTCACGGAGTGCCAAGAGAGATTGTCTCAGACCGGGGGGTGCAATTTACGTCCAAGTTCTGGAAAGCGCTATGTGAGGGGCTGGAGATTAAGTTATCTTTTTCGTCAACATATCACCCCCAGACAAACGGGCAGACAGAATGAACCAATCAGACTCTCGAGCAATATCTGAGATGCTACACATCATTCCTGCAGAATGACTGGCTGACACTTCTACCAATGGCAGAATTTGCATATAATAATGTGAATCATTCCGCCACCAACCAATCCCCATTCTTTGCCAATTATGGGTTCCATCCTACCTTCCTGCCAGACCTGGTTCCTGAGAACTCAGTCCCGGCAGCCCAGGACACCTTAGAGTTCTTTACTACCAATAACAAGGTATTACAGGAAACAATGGCTAAGGCCCAAGAAGACAGTAAGAGGTTTTGTGACAGGAGGAGGAAGGGAGATTTGGTCATACACCCTGGGGATCGGGTTTGGTTGTCAACAGCCAACCTAAAACTGACATGCCCATCCAGAAAATTGGCACCCAAATTTGTGGGACCTTTCCCAGTAGAACGCAAGGTTAATGAAGTGGCATTTAAACTGACTCTCCCCGAGTCCCTCAAAATACATCCAGTCTTCCACGTATCATTATTAAAACCTGCAGTTCCAGACCCCTTTTTAGACCGCAGGTCTAGACCTCCAGAAGCTATAGATATCAACGGGGAGGAGGAATTCGAGGTGGAGGCAATTTTGGATTGTAGGAAGAGGGGTGGTCAGGTACAATACCTGATCAAGTGGAAAGGCTTTGGGCCGGAGGAGAATTCGTGGGAACCAGCCCAGAATGTCCATGCCCCCAGATTAGTACAAGAATTCCGTCATAGCCAGCCACAAAGGAGGAATCGGGTGGGCATCCGGAGGCTGCCCGTAAGGGGGGGGCAATGTCAGGGAATGGGAAGATCGCCTCGGCGATCGAATCTGCACATGCGTAGAATCCTGACAAGACATACAGGCAGGCAGGCATTAGGACCCAGGCGCGCCTGTCACCGATGACGGCGCCGGGCAGGCACTAGGACCCAGGAGCACCTGTCAGGAGTTGGGCGGCCTATTTAAACCCAGCTCTTGCAATGCTCAAGTGCCGTATGGTCTTACCTGTTACCTGTGTTCCTGTTTGATCCAGTGTTCCTGAATACCTTGTTGCCGACCCAGCCTGTTCCTGATACTGCTGTCTTCTCCTGCTCTGATCCCTGGCTTGTCTGACCATTCTCCTGCTTAACCCTGCACGTTCTGATCTCCTGTTAACGAACCCGGCTTGTGACCAGTTTATTCCTCTGCCTGCTGACTTTGTACCACGCTGCCACCACTGTTACCGACCCAGCCTGCCTGACGCTGCTCTTGTGACCTCCTCACATCAGACTCTCACCTGCTATACACCTCCAACGGTGCTTCTACCACAGCTGGGTGAACTCAAGGGCCGCGACCTTGTCTCGGCCTGCTCCAAGTCCATCCCCACCATCAGGGGCCCTGGTGAACAAGCAGGTAGGGACTTAGATTCCGCGCCTTGGGGGAATCCGGTCTGTGGAGTGCTAGAGGCTACCGCTGTAGGATCCCTGACAGTTACATAGTTACATATAGTTACATATTTGCTAAGGTAACGTAGTTGGTGAGGTTGAATAAAGACACCAGTCCATCCAGTTCAACCATCCACATCCTTACTGCTTTAAAAGTAAAGAACCTATTCCTCTCCAACATTATTGTGTGGCCATGTGTATTTTTTAGAGACCTAACACTGAATAGCTTTTTCTCAATGATACAGTCACCATTCAAAGATTTGTATATTGCGATCCTATTCCTTCTTAAGCACCTCTTCTCTATGGGGAATACATTTAATGTTGAACCATGCTCTTGGTACAAAACTCTGCTAATTTGCTCTCTGCTGGTATCTGTGTATAATTCATAGGGCCAAGCAGGTTCAGGATAGACCAGAACAGGAGTGTGAGTCAGGCTCCATGTCAGCTACTTGAAAGACTGTTCACATTGGTCAGACTGCTCTTCTTGTGTTGACTGTCAAGGCATTCTAGATCTTATGACTAGAAAGGACTGGCATGGCGGCTTTGAGTCATCTTTCTCTCCCTCACTTCTCAGAAGTTCATTGAGAATTCAGGCTGTCGTGGTGAACCTTTGTACAAACCTTCTGTAATAGGAGCAGAATCCTAGGAACAACATCAGCTTTGTGATTTTTGGGCTTGGTGGCCACTCAGCAGAGAGTACATACACCAGCTACGTGACTAGAATCTAGCAGACATTTCTAAAAAAAAAACTTCAGCCGTGCCTCTGGAAGTTGATTCAATAACTTCTCCAGTCATTGCTCATGTTTTTTTAGTATTTAGGTTTCATCAGCCATTCAAAGATCACAAGGGCCTTGGTTAAGCCTTTATGCATACTGTCAAATTCATAAAGCCTTAGTGGATATATGAAGGTGGTCTTTTCTCTGTCTTCAGGATGCATGGGTATCTTGCTCTTCATATCCAGCAAACTGAACCGTTTAGCCCCTGATGGGCATTGAAGAGCATGTTGTAATCTGATGGGTTCTATTTTGGTCTGAGGTGGTTCTTCACTTTAAAGCGCAGTAATCAATGCACATTCTGAAGAAGCCACCATTCTTCCAGACCATAAAAAAGTGTGATGTGAGAAGTGTGACCTTTCTTTGAAGGGCTTGTCTTCCTGCTGGTGCTGGGTACAATTTACATACTCTGCATTGAACTTGTTCATATAAAATAACTCAGGAGTTGGGCCTAGAGGCTATATTTCCATCCAGGCAATATTGGAGTATTTGCTGGGTAGAAGATCTCTCCGCAGGGACCTCATTTTTGTATACCCCCACCAAAATGAAATGGGGTTGGCTGGGTTTCACCTGCCCCAGCAATATTTGAGCCTGTATCTTCACCTGAATGTCAGTGGTGTTGAGAACAATGACTGGGACTCTTCCTTGGGTGTACGGCAGTACTCTAGTTGAGATTACTTTTGGTATTCAGTTTATCTCAGAGCTTTTCTTCAGAGCCAGTTCAACCTCTAGCACAATTTAAGGTCCTGGCTGACCTCGGATCGCTAAGTCTTTTAATATTTGTAGGGGCAGATGCTTTGGGTGCTTGTAATAAAAGTCCTAGTATAGCAGACTAACATGCACAGTCAGATTAAGGAGGGCCCATGTGTAGGTGCCTTTCACTTGAATGGACACTATGGGAAAGGGGTCTACCAGGTTGTTTGGGAATTTGTTAGAAGAAGCTGTAGTTGCAGATAAGCTTGACTGAGCTTGCGCCTCTCTTTTTTTCAATTATTCTTTGGGTGACGTTCAGACAGTTTATTCTTTACACAACCTTCTGGTGACTGGGTTTCCTGGTTTGGCTCGCACTTCCGGACTTGGCCTTCAATGTGCAAAAGAGGCAGAAAAATCTGTGATGATGCCCCAATGTGTAGCTTTATTCTCTAATTAGATGCATATACAGGGTCTTCTGCTGCTGGGAGTAGTGATTAATGCAATCTGTGGAAGGCCCTCAGACAGGGTTGCCTTTTTCTCTCATTATAGTTATCATCATACAGGAAAGGGCCAGTAAAAACAGTATCCTCTTAGCCGAATATGTACTACACAGTCAGCTGAACAGCTAAGCTTAGAAAATGCACCATACATGTTGACGTCTTGATGCCAGTTTATTTTAATTTCCTGAAGCCATTTACTGCCCCTCCAGGCCACTCCAGCAATGTTGCACAGGCCCCACACTAGCCACCCACTCCACACTGCCTGCTGTACTGCAGTCAGGACTAGTATAACTCTGGGACCAGGGAGTCAATCCAGGACAGCAGAAAAAAGCTACAAGGCACTATATGGGACTAGGAGCAGACTATGGAGGGGGGGGTCAACCCGGGTGGGGCTGCAGGCTGTAGGCTGCCCATATACATTTTCAACCAGTAGCTAGCATTGTGTGTAGATTGTTTACTGCTGGAGATGGAACTGCGTGTACTGATGCAGCTGAGACTACTTCACACAAACATCCAGGGTTTATGTTCGTTTGTTTATAAAGTACATAGCTACATTACAGTGTGTATATATTATAGTGTGTACATAAAGTACGTAACTATATTTCTTTACATACGGAGCTATGGATGGAGAGTTGCATTGCCATTACAAACTTAACATGCTCTTTTACTCTGCACTGCCATAGCTGACAACATGCTGAAACATTCCATAGGACACATTGATGACGTACTGGTATTATTGCTCACAAAATGATCTCTCACAGAACTGTTAAATTCAGTGTATATAATGTATATATAAAATACCTACTATGTTCAAATGACTGTAACCTGTCTTTAAAGTGAACATCCTCTATCTCTCTTTATTCTTCCCATTGGCACCATCAACGCTGTAGCATTGTTAATCATCCAACCTTGTTAGCCCCATAATCTGCATACTATGTGCTCCTCTGGTAAATCATTGCCTCTATTTAATGAGACTAATAACCCTAAGCTGATGCTGCATGCTGTGCTTGCCACTATTGCCCTTATCACTCCCCAAGTTTCAGGCTCACTAACTTCTACAAGTTCCCAGCGTCTGACAATTCTATTGACAGTTCTAAGTATAAAGTACAAATCATCCAATTAACCAATAACACTGTCCATACACCAGTAAATCAATTGTTTTCAGATTGTTCGTTCATACTTCTAATCATTAATAGGGTTAAATTGATGATTATTTTTTATCATAGTGACAAGGAAAATCAAAAGCGAAAAATAGACATTTTTGTTCTTGCAGAAATAAAATTCTAACTGTAATTTTATTTTTTGCGAAAAATCATACATATTGTAATGCACATGTGCATCCCGAAATTAAACAGAAATCGAAACACTGGCATGGCAATTGAGCAACATTTTTCAGGGTTTTCAAACAAATTTGTGGAGTCAATATTGATACTATCAAGGAAGATTGTTCAGAATTTTCTGCAAATGTTCAAAGGAAATTCTACTGGTGTATGGCCAGCTTTAGTCATAGTAAATTTTTGTTATACAAACTGTTTGACTTTTTGTAGCTGTAAAGCAAAGTAGATAACTTGTTGTGTATACTATATTGTATATATTGTTTAAACTGTTCAAAAACTCTCCTAACCCTTTTGAATCGTATTGTAATTGTACTGTCTCCTTTTATATTGTAAAGAGCACAGACTGTTGCCACTATATAAATCTTGTATAACAATAATAATAACTGTTTCTGTCATGCTTGAGACTGTCAGTAATAAAAATGTTCCCGGCAGTAAACTTTACAATTAATATTAAAAACAAAAAGTTAAAACGGGAGTTGGCAACCTTGCCCTCCCACTACATAACTATAGGAAAATGCAAGGAGATTTTGCAGATTTTGCAGAGATTGGATTGTGTTTAAATCTGAGCACACTCCAGTTAAACTCTAATTTTTTAACAGTGAAAAAGCTCCAAATAAAAGGCAAATTGATCATCTGCCACTCTCCAAAATAGTCATCCTTTCCTCTTAGAAACACTGTTGGAGTACAATACAGAGTGAAATGCCAAGTACACTGCAGAAAAACCGAGGACCTTTTTAATAAAATCTTTCACCAAGAATAGAGAATTTGCACATTAATTTTGTTTTAATTATTTGATAAGGTAACATGTTGCTGGCAATTGTTTCAATTTCTGGATAGAGAATTGTAAGATGCAGAAAAAATTATAAAAAAATTTTCTAAAAGAAAAAAACATGGCAATTGTTTTCTACACTGTGCTTTAGCAAACTAAATATGGTTAAATAAAGGATTACATCTACTATTAATATTACTTTGTTACAGGCAATATGGATAGGTTTTTGTGAGGGTTATATAGATGGGCAAAAACATTCCAATGATGTACAATCTTTTTTACTCATTTTAAAATATGGAGTAATTTATTATGAAATATTTTAACTTATAACTAATAACCACAATTTGGTACCATAAAAGTCAATTCTTTTCTCAATTTCAAGGTTTACAATTAGAATATGGGGATGTTGGTACTAACACAACTGAATTTGTACTATATACTATAAACCAGGCATTTATGTTAATAGCACTGATTTAATTTTAGTCAGATAACAAAAAATTAAAGCTGTACAACAGAAAGCAGTAACATTCATCACAGATGGTCCAGTCTGCAATATGCGGAAAGGTTCTGACATCTCTGTTATAATCGTTTAGGCATGTTCATAGCAGGGGATTAAAGGACCAAAAAAGTGCAATTTTATACATCAAACACTAAATGATCTTCTCCTGTATGAATATTTGAAGCAGAAAAGAGATAAGATCTGAACCAGCCTGTCCAGAAAATGATGTGACGAAAAATATTAGGGAGAGATTACAAAAGAACAATACCCCTGTGTCTCCACAGTGTATTAAAATCATTCTGAGAACGGGAAAATGTTGTTTCTTACATTGCGGACAAAAGGTTTACTGGTGGATGGTCAGCAGAATTCCTCTTGAGCATTCTGGGTAATCAAACAATTAAAAAAAAAAAAAAAGCACAACTACCAGATTTCCCAGTATACTATAATTTACCAAAGGATTAATATTTTTATACTGCCTAGTCTGACCTAGAAAATTAGTTCTTGCTTCAGGCACCCAATAAATTTGGACTTTTTTAAAATTCCCTTTGAAGTGGATCTGAAAATAATAAAGAAAAGTCTTTAACATGCAGATGTTCACCTCTTGGAGTATGCACTCCAAATATAACAAAACTCAATCTGGATGTGGCCCTCTTGAATATTTGTCTATGGTGCACAGGCACAGCAGTGAATGCTTTTGACTTTTACAAAAATGAAGGTTTAAATGAAAAGCAAAACCACTCATATTCAATAGGTAAATTATTTTTTTTTTAAAGTGGCGTCTACATTGTTTTACTTTGCTGTTCAACACTGTGATAGTTGTAAAGAGCTTCGTGCTGCAATAAAAATTTAACACATCACCTCTTTCTCTACAGAGATTTGTGATAAATAAATGTTGTGGTTTGGGAAATTTGGCCAGGAAATATTTGTCAATTACATCTATGACCAACTTTACACTAAAATCTCTATGTTTTTCTTGCATTTTACAGGCCAGTCTTATATGCAGGTGTTTATTGCACATTTCTAATATATAGCACTCATCACTGAAATAGCAAAAAAATATAAAATATATTTTTATTTTCATTTATTAAGTATGACACAAAATGATGTATATTGCTTAGTAGCTCATGAAATATACATCAGTTCAGCAGCAGAGAGTCATTGGTAAATATTAGTAATGCTGAAAAAAACAGCAGCTTCTTTGCATGTGATGTTAAATATAAAAGGGTAACTACATTGCAGAGGAAGGGAACATTTCCAACCTGGCCTAAATCAACTTTAAACATATAACAATCGAAGAAAATAGAGAAGAGATAGATTAATAATCTATGTTTACTATAGTCCTCATGTGATCTATAGGGAATATATATATATATATATATATATATATATATATAATTTATTTTTTTTTATTTTTTTTTTCTTTAGAGAAAGAAAGAGGAAAGCGGTAGTCATAAACAGTAGATGTTTCTGATTTGTAGAAGTATATATCTATACATATTTACATTTATTTATACATTTATTATACAAACCATATATACTGTATTTGCAAGACTGTGTATATATATATATATATATATATATTTATTTATTTTTCCCTTTAGCGAGAAAGAGGGAGGTGGTAGTCATATAAAGTAAATGTTCCCTACTTGTATAATTACAGACCTGTATGTATACATACATTTATCATACATATATTTGATAGATAGATAGATAGATAGATAGACATGAGAGATAGAGAGAGAGAGAGAGAGATAGACATGAGAGATAGATAGATAGATAGATAGATAGATAGATAGATAGATAGATAGATAGAAGGTTGGATGTTAACATTGCTTTTTGTTTATTTTGTAAAATTGGAAACTGTTTCTATAGCTGTCCAGATGAGTGAGGGTGATCTGTCCAGGCTAATTCCATAAACCATGAGTACCTTAGCGTGGCCCTTTGCGGTTTGGCACCTGTCTACACACAGACAGTGGTCAGTGACGGAGTGATCAGCCTAGAGAAGTGCTCACAGCTGTTCCCAGGGATCCTCTGTATGTCACCACATTTTATAGAGGAGGAGAGGGGCCATCATTCCTGTCTAGGGAAACCAACTGAGCCCCACGCTTGCCCTGTGCTGACAGACAGAGGAGCACAGCAGCCATTTTACAGCAGGCTTCATGTGTTTTCTGTACTAGGAACAGCAAGGCAGACCGAGTCCCTGCCAAGTCCCTGCATCGCCTGCCAATAACAAATGTGTTCATGTGTGAGGCCGGGGATGGCTTATGTACTGTGGAAGAGACTGTGCTGGTCACCGGGGTGTAGAACAAGGAGAGCTCATCCCCTCTGCCATGATGTGAGCAGGACAAAGAGAAGAGCTGAGCTCTCCAATCTACTCACTGCTGTCATCATTAACATTCTGTTCCAGATTATTCTCTGTATACACAACTTTCTATCCTGGAATATTCACTGTATACATGATGTTCTATCGCAGAATATTCACTGTATACACATCATTCTATCCTGGAATATTCACTGTATACACAGCATTCTATCACAGAATATTCACTGTATACACATCATTCTATCCTGGAATATTCACTGTATATACAACTTTCTATCCTGGAATATTCACTGTATACACATCATTCTATCCTGGAATATTCACTGTATATACAGCATTCTATCACAGAATATTCACTGTATACACATCATTCTATCCTGGAATATTCACTGTATATACAACTTTCTATCCTGGAATATTCACTGTATACACATCATTCTATCCTGGAATATTCACTGTATACACATCATTCTATCCTGGAATATTCACTGTATACACATCATTCTATCCTGGAATATTCACTGTATACACATCATTCTATCCTGGAATATTCACTATATACACAACATTCTATCCTGGAATATTCACTGTATAC
This sequence comes from Staurois parvus, assembly GCF_062004578.1. NCBI lineage: Eukaryota > Metazoa > Chordata > Amphibia > Anura > Ranidae > Staurois > Staurois parvus. The sequence goes on along the minus strand of NW_028318432.1, from coordinate 5,589,477 downwards.
ACAGCATTCTATCCTGGAATATTCACTGTATATACAATGTTCTATCGCAGAATATTCACTGTAAACACATCATTCTACCCTGGAATATTCACTGAATACACAGCATTCTATCCTGGAATATTCACTGTATACACAACTTTCTATCCTGGAATATTCTCTGTATACACAACTTTCTATCCTGGAATATTCACTGTATACACAACATTCTATCCTGGAATATTCACTGTATACACAATGTTCTATCGCAGAATATTCACTGTATACACATCATTCTATCCTGGAATATTCACTGTATACACATCATTCTATCCTGGAATATTCACTGTATACACATCATTCTATCCTGGAATATTCACTATATACACAACATTCTATCCTGGAATATTCACTGTATACACAACATTCTATCCTGGAATATTCACTGTATACACAATGTTCTATCGCAGAATATTCACTGTATACACATCATTCTATCCTGGAATATTCACTATATACACAACATTCTATCCTGGAATATTCACTGTATACACAACATTCTATCCTGGAATATTCACTGTATACACAATGTTCTATCACAGAATATTCACTGTATACACAACAATCTATCCTGGAATATTCACTGCATACACATCATTCTATCCTGGAATATTCACTATATACACAACATTCTATCCTGGAATATTCACTGTATATACAAATTTCTATCCTAGAATATTCACTGTATACACAACATTGTTTCCCAGAATATTCACTGTATATACAATGTTCTATCCCAGAATATTCACTGTATACACATCATTCTATCCTGGAATATTCACTGTATACACAATGTTCTATCCTGGAATATTCACTGTATACACAATGTTCTATCCTGGAATTTTCACTGTATACACATCATTCTATCCTGGAATATTCACTGTGTACACAACGTTCCATCCTGGAATATTCACTGTATACACAATGTTCTATCCTGGAATATTCACTGTATACACAACAATCTATCCTGGAATATTCACTATATACACATCATTCTATCCTGGAATATTCACTGTATACACAACATTCTATCCTGGAATATTCACTGTATACACAATGTTCGATCCTGGAATATTCACTGTATATACAATGTTCGATCCTGGAATATTCACTGTATACACATCATTATATCCTGGAATATTCACTGTATACACAATGTTCTGTCTCAGAATATACAATGTTCTATCTCAGATTACTCACTGTATACACAACATTCTATCTCATAATTTTCACTGTATACACAATGTTCTATCCCAAAATATTCACTGTATATACAATGTTCTATTCCAGAATAGTCACTGTATACAAAATGTTTTATCCCAGAATATTCACTGTATACACAACATTCTAACCTGGACACAACATTCTTCTATTCCAGAATATTCACTGTATGCACAGTGTTCTATTCTGGAATATTCACTGTATATACAATGTTCTCTTCTGGAATATTCACTGTGTATATAAAATGAGATTTTTCAAGTAAGCTTATATTGTGTTGTTAAATAAAACTATTGTTTGTGTTATTACAATGATGATGTTGTAAAATGAAAGAATATGGTGTGACCATAGAACTCCTTTAAATACTCCAGAATAGAATGATGTATTATGTGTATGTGTATGTGTATGTGAATATTCAATGATAGAACGTTGTGTATACAGTGAATATTCCAAGATATAATATTGTGCACACAGTAAATATTCTGGAATAGATCATTGTATACAAAGTGAATATTCCAGGATAGAATATTGTGTACAATGTTCTATTCCGGAATATTCACTGTATATACAATGTTCTATTCTGGAATATTCACTGTGTGCACAATATTATATCTTGGAATATTCACTGTATACACAACGTTCTATCATTGAATATTCACTGTATATACATCATTCTATTCTGGAGTATTTAAAGGAGTTCTATGGCCACACCATACACTTTCATTTTACAACATCAGCATTTTAATAACAATACAAACAATAGTTTTATTTGACAACACAATATAGGCTTACTTGAAAAATCTCCTTTGTGCTGCCTGTCTGATGGCCTTCTCTTTCCACAACTTCCTGGATTCCCTGCATGCTTTGCAGCTTCTCCTCTGCTGTTTACTTTCCATTTATAAGGACTACATGTCCCATGGTACCTTGCTGCCTGCAAGCAGTGATTTTCTGAAACTCATCCTCTCAGCACCTCTGTAGATCAGAAGACAGGCTCTCTGTGACATATAGACATGTGCAAAACAAAAAAATTGTAAATCTAACAAATTTCATGTAGTTGGATTCGGTAAATTCATTCAATTCGTTTTCGGGATTCATTTCGGTAATTCGTAATCGAATTTAATTCAAAAACATTTCGACCAAATTCGAAAAGTCATTCACATTAGAAATTGTCACATGTCCCAGAAGACTACAGGGAGGAAGGGGGAGGACAATTTCTGCTTCCAATCACCTAGGAGATCGCAGAGGAAGTGGGAGCAGGTGCCTGTCAATTTCCTGGCACCTGCTCCAACCCCCGCGCTCCACCAAAGGTGCCAATCCTTAACAGGGAGCAGGGGACCAGTTATTAAAGCGGAACTTCCCCTTTTGGGTGGAGCTCCGCTTTAAATTGGTTTTCGAATGTTTGTTCGATTTTGTTTTTAAATTTGTTTTCAAATCGAATTTTGGATTCTTTTAAATTCGTTATTTTTGTAATTCGGAATACTAATACATCTGAATCTCCGAATAACGAAAAAATTTGTCCGAAATTCGATTCAGAATTAAACGGAGCCGCACATGTCTAGTGACATAGCAGTGCATATTCACGTGGCATAGTGACTATGCGTAAGTAAATGTGTGGGATCTTCACAAAATAAGTTTACAAACTTGATCACTCAGATTATTAGTAGTAGGCTAGAAATAATTGAAATACAATGTGGAAATTAATATAGGATTCTACATTTTGACCAAAAATGCCTTTTAATGTATACAAAATGATCTATTTCAGAATTTTCACTGTGCACACAGCGTTCTTTTGTGGAATATGTACTGTATACACAACACATTCCTTGAAATTTATAAAGTGTGCTATACAAATGCTTTAGAAATCTGCCCTGCAATAATGTGACAAATGATTGCAACTCTGACAGAACTATGGAAAGCATCTCTTCTGTGAAGTAGTGGAGTTTTACCAGCAGAAATGCTGTCTAGAGAAGTTGAGAATATAGTGGAAACATTTTAAATATCAGTTCCAGAGGGTAAAAGGAAAAACTGTTGTCAGCTAAGTGTGTGTCACCTAAGATCAATGCTCTTTATTAATAATCGTGTAAAACAGTCTTACAGAGAGCCAACAGGTTTTGGCCCTCAGGCCTTAACCACTTTAACTCGGCCCTATAGCAGGATTACTGCTACAGGGTGGACTCCCTGCGCAAATCACATATATATATATATACTTGATTCACGCTCTTGACGTGATTGTGGGTCGAGGGTGCACGCGCCTGCTGACCCAGCAGTGCCATGATTCAGTGCTACACTGATCAATCAGCAGATTCAAGTCAGTGAGGTTCAGTCTGGATCTGCTGATTGATAACTGCCCTATCAGAGATCTTCCTGTACCTGTGTTTACAGAACACAGGCACAGGGAATGATGCAATCTTCTCACCCTGGGACAAGAAAGCAGATCTATGTGAGTAAAAGCAGCACACCTTTACAGTAAAAGCACAGCTAGGTCACATTTAAGCCCCCAATTGCCCCCCAGGTAACCCCTTCACTGCCCTGTCACCAGTGTCATTAGTACAGTGTACAGATCTTTTTACTGATCACTGTATTAGTGTCACAGGCGACTTCAGCTACCTTTAGCATCAGTTAGCATCCCTCTCAGATAGCATCAGATTGCCCGCCACTACATCAGTCATCACATTTAACCCTTTGCCAGTAGCAAGCTCACATACACAATAAACTTCCATTGCTAGTATAGTGTTTGAATAGATCAATATCTTAGATCAGAACTATACCAGCGTTCACAATAGTTTAGTGTCCCCAAAAACACAGCGTTAGCAGGATCAGCCTCGGCACCTGCCAGCACCAGCATTTAGCCCCTACGCTTAACACCCTCCCTTCTCCCCCAGCCAGTGCAGTGTCAGTAGATCACTTTCACTTGATACATTGCACAAAAAACTGCAGGGTTAGCAATATCAGGCCTGATCTCTGCTAGCACTAGCAGGTACATTTTTTTTATTAGCGGTTCAAGCAGTCCCGGACAGCCAGGTGCTCTTTTTCCCATGAGTCGTACTAGGTACCTATAAATTTAGTGGCCAAAATGTCCAATGAATTGTGAAGAGGCCTACAGGATTCTGACCATATCAGGTGAGAGCGAAGGGGAAGCCTCACTGACAGAATCAGGCTCAGAATACAAACCTGTAGACATCAGTATCACCCTGACAGATAGCTCAGAGGATGGAGTAGAAGTCCCTGCTAAGGTCAGATGTACCTGACCCCATTCCCAGGTTGCTGAGGTGGTACAATTGCATGATGATTCTCATATGCAGCAGAATGCCAGAACTAGTGCCGCTCTACCTTTTGGTGAACTGGCGAGCACCAGCGGTCTAGTACATCCTGGTCTTTTACATACCAGCACTGCATTATCACTTGGTGACGTGGAGAGCCCCTTAAGTGCAGTACAAGCTGGTGCAGTGGCTAGCACAAGTAGTGTCCCGCAGCCACCAAGAATTCGAACACACGTACGTAGAGCCCACAGCATCCTTCTGGATGTGCTTGAAAATCCTGATTGGCAGCCCACAAATTCTGCAGCACCCGTACTTCCTACATTCACTGCCCAACACGGAATTCAGGTGGAAACACCAAATTTAACTACTCCCCTTGTTTTTCACGGGAGATCTGTACAGATTGATTGTGGATCAAAGCAATTTATATGCATAACAATCTACCGCTTGCAACCCAAATTCAAACCTTGCCAGACCATATGCATGGAAACCTATTACGGTTTCCAAATTTAAAGTTTTTTTGGGCCTAACTCTCAACATGGGCATTACCAAAACAAATGAATTGCGGTTGTATTGGTCCACAGACCTGATTCATCATATGCCCATGTTCTCTGCTGCCGTGGCCAGGCATAGATATGAGAATATGATTGATTTATGCATTTCAATGACATTACACTCTGTTGTCCTTGGGGTGACCCTCAATTTGAACGGCTCCACAAAATTCGGCCCCTCGTAAATCATCTTTACCAGAAATTTGCCGATGTGTATACTTCCCATTAAAACATTTGCGTTGATGAGTCCCTCATTAATTTTTCTGGCTGCCTTGCATTCAAACAATTTCCCCCCAGCAAGCGTGCCAGATATGGGGTCAAGATGTATAAGACCTGTGAGAGGGCAACAGGCTATACATGTAATTTTCAGATTTATGAGGGAAAGGAGCCCCCCAGATGCCCAGACTACATGGGGAGCAGTGGCAAGATATTTTGGGACTTGGTGTCACCCTTTTTCCATATGGGGTACCACTTACACAAGGACAATTGTTATACAAGCGTGCCACTATTTAAACATTTGTACAATCTCGGAATTGGCGCTATGCAAACCTAATCACAGGGGCTTCCCCCAACGGCTTGTAAATACCTGTCTTAGAAAGGGGGAAAAAGCCTGCTTTAAATTGCTCGCAGTGAAGTGGAAGGACAACGGGATGTTTTCATCCTGTCTTCCATTCATGAAGACAGGACCATCCAAATTTCCATGGCAACTGGTGTCCCTTGGCCTGCCGTTGAAGTCCACCCCTCTGTGTCCACAACTATAAGCTTAACATGGGAGGGGTGGACTTCAACGACCAGATGATGAAGCTGTACTTAGTTTCCAGAGAAGCCAGACGCTGGTACAAAAAAGTGTCAGTTTATTTGAATTGGCTCTATATAACGCTTTTGTGCTTTACAAAGCAACTGGATGAAGTGGATCCTTCCTAAAACTCCAGGAAGAGATCATCACGGCTCTTTTGTATCCAGAAGGTGCTGTGGCCCAAACCCCCAACACAGATGCAGTAAGCCAGCTGCATGAGAGGCATTTTCCTGATGCCGTTCCTGGTTTCCCAACCCAAAGGCACCTAAAAAAAGATGTTGTGACTGTAGCAGACATGGAATTAGGCGTGACATATGCTTTTTTTGTCCCTCCTGTACTGGTCAACCTAGTCTCTGCCTCAAGGACTGCTTCCGTGACTATCATACTGTCAGAGACCATCGCGACGCATGGGTCTACACAGGCGTAGGTGTCTGCCAAGACGTGTAGGTGGCAGGGCACTAGGACCCAGGCGCACCCGTCGTCTTGACAGTACTAGGCAGGCACTAGGACCTAGGCTACGCCTGTCAGGTGCAGGGCAGGCTATTTAACCAGCTCTGCACAAACACTTGTTGCTGAATGGTCTTTGTATACTGTTACCTGTGTTGTGAGTATCTTGATCTGGATTGTTTGACCTTGCTGCCTTCTCCTGTCCTGACCCTTGGCCTGCCTGACTCTGCTCCTGGATGTTCCCCTTTAAATCTGATCTTTTGGTATTGACCCTGCGTGTGACCCGACTATCCTTTGCCTACCGTTTTGTACCTCACCGACCCGCTAGTTACCGACCCGGCCTGTATGACTCTGATTTAGCTCATCCATCCATCTATCCATCCCACAGGGATCACTAGGCTCCCTCACATCAGACTCTTAGCCCCCTGGAGCTCCTGTCAGACTCCTCTACCCCTGTTGGAGATACCTAGCAGCTGCGACCTGGTACCGAAGAGCTCCAAGTCCATCCCCACCATCAGGGGCCCTGGTGAACAAGTGCTCCGGTGCTTAGACTCCGCACTCTGGGGAGGCTCTGCCAGGTGATTGATAGAGGTGCTGTCAGGCGGTCTGTTACACATACACTAGTAGAATTTTAGTATAGGGTACAGCACAGCACAGTTTAGGGCACATATATGCACAAGGTCTCGAAAGATGTTAGGTAGTCAGGAAACTGGCTATCGCATTTTGAGAGATCCTACCATCTGGAAGTTAAAAAAAGTAAAAAAAATAAAAAAGTACAAAAACCCATAAAAAATAAAAAGTAAAAAAAATAAAAAAACAAAAATAGTTGTTTTATTGTTGTCAAGTTACTGTTTTATTGTTACTGTTTTATTGTTACCCAATGCTGTTCTCTTTGCAGGAATGCCATTCATCTGCAGCACTGATTTGTTTATTCTGACAGCAACAGGGTCTTGCTCTCAGACTATACACAAGTGTGTGCAGCGCTGTTGGAAGATATTTTACATCGGCAATTAAAAAACATATATATATATGCCCAAGCATAGGAGCCTGGACTGGCCAGTGGGTGAATGGCCCCTATGCTTTGGCATATATATTTTATAATATTTTTTGGCACTTATTTCAATAAAAAAATAGTTTTATTGAGTTACTGTTTTATTGTTAACCGTTGCTGTTTTCTTTGCAGGAATGCCATTCAGCTGCAGCACCGATATGGTTATTCTTATAGCAACAGGGGGGTCTCAGAATATACATCAGTGTGTGCAGCATTGTTGAATAAGATTTTTTATCCGCAGTTAAAAAAGAGCATATATGCCCAAGCACAGGGGCCTGGGGTGGCCAGTGGGTGGATCACCCTATGCTTCGGCATATATTTTAAAAAAAAAATTTGGGCAGAGATTTCTTCATCCACATCAATCGATATGAATAGAGGAATCTGTTAGGTTCTTTTTTTTTATTCAGCTCACAGAATTAACATAAAAAAAAGAACATTTCATGTGTGCCCACCAATAGTGGGCATACCACACACTTTCTGGCAGAGATTTTTTCTCTTTTTTTCATTCAGCCCACAGGCTGCAGAAAAAAACCCAACATAGCATATATATCTAATAAGGAACAGCGACATACTGTTACATCACTGGACTTTGAGTGGTTATACCAGGATGATGCCTGCAGCTGCAGCCATCATCCTAGTATCACTTTTTTCAGCTGGTGATCGGCTTTCATGTAAAAGCAATCCTAGTGGCTTATTAGCTGCAGGATTGCTTTTCCAAGCAGTGAGAGAAGATCCCCCCACTGCCTTCATCGGGCAGTCCCATGCTATTGGGGGAACCTGGGAATGTAGCCATTTTTTTGCCAACTGACCATAGAGCTGATTGGAGACCGGAATGGTACCATCTCTACACTGCCTGACTACTTATCACAGTTTCGGAGGCCCTGAAATGCCAGGATAGCACCAAACCCCCCAACCCCCCCAAATGACCACTTTTTGGAAAGTAGACACCGAAAGGAATTTGAAAAGAAGCATGATGAGTAATTTGCAGATCTCGATTGTTGCCACAAATTTTTGGAAAATGAAGAAAGAAAACGAAAACATTTTTTTTTTTTATTATTTTATTTTTCAAAACCTTGTAAGAAAAATTGAGATCTGCAAAATACTGACCATGCGTCTTATTAAATTCCTTGGGGTGTCTTCTTTTCAAAAAGGGGTCATTTGGGGGGGTTTCACTTCCTCACTACCTATCACAGTTTCGGAGGCCCTGAAATGCCAGAATAGCACCTAACCCCCCCCAAATGACCCCAAGGCATCAGCTATCTCCTACTATGTCCACCTTTAGGTGACACCTGAAAACTTGTCTCTTCAGGGAAACCTATCCCACCACCACCTAAAATTGTAACTTTTCTTTCCTTCATCAACTCATCCCCCACAATAATTATCTTTTGTATCACTTGCCCCTTGCTATTAGACTGTAAACTCATATGAGCAGGGCCCTCCTAACCCTCCTGTATAGAATTGTATTGTAACTGTACAGTCTCCCTTTATTAATGATGCACAAACTGTATATAAACCCTGAATAATAATAATAATAACTACTCAGCTACACTGCGGCAGAGCAGCTCCACTGCACTGAATCACGTACATGTACGTGATCCAGCTCTTCCAGGTAGAGGGCGCTCATGCCCCTTCCCCCTAGCTGTGCTGTAATTCGCTATACATATATGGATCAGTGGGCCATGAACAATGAGTTATGGCTGGAACACGCTGGTAGGCTGAGAGAATAACAGAAGAGAGGGCTCTTTACATACAGTAGTGATATCCCTTTTTTTTCGCTGGCACCTAAAAGCTGTAAAGTAAAAACTGTCATGTTTCATAGTAAAACAGCACACTTTACACACCATAAACTTTGTTAGGCACACAGTGAACCCTTTGATTGTCCCCAAATGTTAACCCCTCCCAGCCAGTGTTATTAATACAGTGGCAGTGTATATTATTAGCACTGATCATTGTATTAGTGTCACTAAAGATGTCAGTGTCAGTCAGTTCCCACCCAGCATTAGTTAGTGTGAGATTGCCCGCTGCACTATAACAGTCCCACTATAAGTCACTGATCGACGCCATTACTAGTATAAAATAATTAAATAAATAAATACATGAATTAATAAGTATAAATTCCAATATATATGCCATCGCTTGTATAACTTTCACAAAAGCCAATGAATATACACTTGTTGGGATTTTGTTTTACAAAAGACATGTAACAAAATACATTTTGGACTAAATTTTATGAAGAATTTTGAGTTTTATAAATATTTTGTATTTGATATGTTTTATAGAAGAAAGTCAAAAATATTGTTTATTTTAACATTTTGAGTCATTTTTCATTTACGTAATACAAAATAAAAAACCCAGTAGTGATCAAATACCACCAAAAGAAAGCTCTATTTGTGTGGAAAAAAAAATATAAATTTAATTTGGGTACAGTGTTGCATAACTGCACAATTACCAGTTAAAATAGCGCATTCCTGAATAGCAAAAAATGGCCTGGTCATGAAGGGGGTAAAACCTTCTGGAGCTTAAAGTGTTACTAAACCAACAACAGTAAAATCAGTCTGTATATGCAGTAAAGTATGCTTATTATGTTCACTGTGGAACCTGGGGGGGGGGGGGGGGTTAATCCTCCTGATTGTTTAAAAAGGATGTTTGATCCTGTCTTCTCTGATCCTCCCTTCTTCCAGTGTCTCCCAAATATATCCTGATAGAACAGAGGCTCGGGGGCAAGCTGCACATGCTCAGTTTGGTGTGTATTGCTAGAGTTTTTTTTCTTGGGAGAGTGCATGTGATCTGGACAGGGCCAATCAGCATTCTCCAGACAGAGGTCCTGCATCCTGCTACAGGAGAATAAAAACTCTTCCTATGAGCTGTAACATGCGCTCTGCTTGACACTGATAGATGTCACAAGCCTGCTATAACTGCTGATGAGAAAAGGTATTTAGCAGTTTATATTTACTAAAATAATTGCATTTCCATGTTCTGTGTACTGTGGGAGACCAGATATAATGAAGGCAGGGTCCTGGATTTAGTAACACTTTAGGTGGTTAATAGTAATATAGTTTTCCTTACTGTGCACAAATTTTAATTTCTAAAATCAAAAATGTTGTTTTGAATTTACTAAAGGTTTTATCACACAAATCAGATGAATTAACAAAATATACCTTATATTATCGATGTACAAAGGATGTTGCAAATAATTAAAAAAAAAACAAGATTCATCACAAAGGTTTTTGCACGTTGTTGAGTATTTGTTAACTTAAATGCTCCTGGTGCTAACGTGTATGTAAACCCAATTTTTTTTCTCCTAAAAATATTCCATTGAAATAGTTTTGTTATACTGTAAGTGTTTGATAATTTCAAAAAAATCTAATGATCTTGCCAGAAATCTTGATACCATCCTGTGCTTTTTGCCTGTGCTACACTGTTATCGTTTACATTGTTCCCAGCTATTTCTGAGGACTACACAACCTCTCCCCTATGGGATAAGAAGAAGAGGAGAAAGTGTATTACTGGCAACATCACCAGGTAAATTGAGGGACATATAAAGCTTTTATTTGGTACACCATTTTAATTGTTGACATGCTCATTTTCTTTTCTCTGAAAGAAATCTATAGACAGCATTGGCTGTAATGCTGATCTAAAGGATTCAATACTTTGTGCATCATTTTGCCAATAACTATGGGATCACTAGGACATCTAGGCAATTAGCATTTTCAGAAGAATGTCCACAGTGGCAGTCCCAATATTTCTCCCAGTACAGGTCTCCATGTGCAAGGTTGCGGAACTTGTGCATTAACAATCTAATACAGGACACACATGTGTAACTTTTTTTAACACTTGGCTATTCCATGGATCATTTTTATCATCAGATGTCAGTAACGATCAAACAATGCAGCACGAATTGGTAAATAAGCCTTTACCCATAACATTAAATGTAAAATAAAAAAGTAAAAAAGAAAGTTAAAAGTGATAATTTTGCAACTGATCTATTTCCCCATACACCAAAATGATTAGTATTATATAAGACATCCATTTTTTTTTTCAGATTTGATCAAAAACAATCACAAATGGTCAAACAGTAGTTAAAAAAAAATCAATAATTGAGAGATTCCAAACAATTATCATTTTATGTAAGGTTTGGCCAGAGTTAGCGGCATCCACTGTCAGGAAAGTTATTCCACATAGACCTTTTAGAACATGAGAACTTTTCTGTACTGTCCATTTAGAAAAGGAGCATTTAGAGGAGGTTTGTTTCAACAAAGAACAGCAGATTCTGCATCTTTTCCCGAGAAACATCTTCCCACGTAATCCCTGGATTTAGAAGGTGTTCAATAATCAGAATTGTAAAAAAAAACAGCCAAAGTCCATGACAGAGTAATATACATTACAATACAGGCCCTCTGAAGACGTTCCCATAAATTCTGGGCCCATGAAGGGTTGCAGTATCTATCCCTCGCCTGACCAATATTCTCCGAGCTGATTAAAAGTGAGATTGAAGTCTGTTCTGTGTACATATTCATTGTTCCCTCTGCTTCCACTCCAAGTTATGGCCACATGGAGAACCTGGCCATCTTCCCGTGAACGTTTCATAGACGACGTCACTTCCTGAGTGAGTGGCTGAACCGTATGTACATGCCAGGAACATTTAAAAGGGTTAACCCTTGCAGCCTTGGCAGCTCTACGGCCACAGTTGATGTTTCTTGCAGATCCTGCTGGCTTTCAAAGTGCCCAAGTTCTCTCAGGATGACATACAGAGCACATTATCTGTTTTTAAAACACGTCCCCTGTGCCAGCCATCTTTTTTAGCAATCTGGAAATGCAAAATATTTAATGTGTCACTGAGTGCGGCCTTTTTTCAAAGCACTTTAATAATTAAAAGGCATTATTTAGACAAAAATAGCCACAGGGCAGAAGTTCATTACAGCACATTGTAATTATGCAGCCGTGTAAGTAAACACTGAAAGTAATAGCCCCATTAGCAATTAACCATTACAGTTCAGCTTGTGAAATCCCAGAAATGGCTGGCTTTAAAGAGACACTTTCACGAAAATAAAAGAAGAAAAGTGCATCTCATATGTTTTGGATAGAATAGAAAATTAATAATAAACAGTAATTTTTATTGCCTGCTGGGGAGATCCAACCTTTCGATGGGCTCTTGCAAACAGCCGTACATTGGGGTGTATGGCCATACAAAGTAAAACCCACCTGTTTTTGTGGCATCCAGGAGCCACAGCTTCAGCATGACTTAGCTCATTAGCTCATTGCTTTCATTGCAGAATACACTGAGCTCAGCTAAGCACACACAACCGCCAGCACTCATGCTTTCACACACATGTTTACATGTGTATTTTTCAAAACATAACATTTTAAGTTTTAAAAAAATATGTCTATATGTGTGCACTTTAAAATGTAAGTGCACAGATATAGACATATATATATAGCCACACACAACATATTCTGCAATACATGTCAGTGGGCTAAATTTGCTGCAGCCATAGCTCCTGGGTACCAGAACAACAGGTTGATTTTATTCTGTATTGCTGTACACCCCAATGTACGACTGTGAGCTGCTTCACACCTTAGAAACGCAGTCCGAACGCATTTCTGTATGCACATTTTTTACTTGTTTTTTATGCATTCCAGTGCATTTTTGATGCATTTTTGATTAGTTCCAGTTAATTTTTTTACCTATCTTTTTCTTCAACTTAAATAAGGACATGTGCGTTCCAGTGCATTCTTGGTGCATTTGAGTGCTTTTCGGTGTGTTTTTGGTGCTTTATTTATGCGTTCTACTGCGTTCCAGTATGGTTCAGTGCAGAAAAAATGCAGCATGTTCCACATTTTTTTCTGGAACTGGAACGCACTGGAACTGACTGCCATATTCCATATATTTCAAAATATATGTAAATATATATATATATATATATATATAGTATGTTGAAATGCGTTTTTATTACAAAATATACGAAAAATATTTTTAAAAATACATTTCAAATATACTGTATGTCTTTGAAAATACAAATCTACATTTTGGAATGCATTTACAAGTATATGTAAACATATGTTAAAATTACTTTTTTATATGTTAAAAAAAATCTGATAAATATATTTAAAAAAAAATATATTTTTAAAAATAAATATTTTTAAAATATATTCTTCAGATTCTGTTTAACATATAAAAAAGTATTTTTAACATATATTTTTAAATATATTTGTAATAAAAATGCATTTCAACATACAGTATATATATATATATATATATATATAAAAATATATTTTAAAATATATTGAATATGGCCAAAATTGTAGCATTTCAAACATATATCAATATATTTGGGAAAAATATTTTTAAAATATATTTCAAATATATTTTTCTTCCATATGGACTATATGGCCAAAATATGTGCCCACCTGACCATCACAACTACTATATGGCCAAATGTATGTGCCCTCATGATCATCACATCCACTATAGGGTCTAAAGTATTTGTCCACCTTAGCATTAAATCTACTATATGGCCAAATGTGTGTGCCCACCTGATCATGTCATCTACTACATGACCAAAAGTATGTGCCCACATGACCATCATATCTATTATATGGCCAAAAGTATGTGCCAACTTGACCATCACATCTTCTACATGACCAAAAGTATGTGCCCACGTGACCATCACATCTACTATATGGCCAAAAGTATAATCCCACAGGACCACCACATTTATTATATGGCCAAAAGTATGTACCCACCTGACATCACATCACATTCCAATTATTAAGTGGTTACCAGCCAAATCTTCCAGGACCCTCTTAGCAGTTTGCAGCTCCCTCCTGGAGATTAGAATGATCCTGAAAACCCAGGATTTTCATGAATGCCTTCTCAGTGCTGTAGCGGAGTACTTGCAAGGAGGATCTTAATTTACATTGGGGGTCAGGAAGGGGTTGAAGTTTCAGATTTTGGACTAATTTAATGGCTTAGTAAATTGCAATTGGTTTTGGTCATGTATGGCTAAAAATCTATATTACATTAAAAACTTGAAATTTTAGTCTATTACAGTTATTTATTTGCAAAACTTTTGGAAAAATACTTCAGATATGTGTTTCTATCTATCTGTTCTATGTATCCTTTATCTGTTCGGGTAAAGGTCAGAAGCTCTACAAGTGATGTATTAAAAAAGAACAGCTTCTGCTTGCTCTGCCGACAGATCTCTATTTTAATGCAGGTGAAACATTACACTGTTCAACAGGTAAAAAATTTTGGGCATAAAATTAGCTAATCTTACATAATTTTGGGGTGCTGAAAACGAAAATGACCCTAAAAAATGTTGATTGGCTCTAGTTTCCATGATATATTCACCCATCTAATGACGTAAGCCATTCAAAATTATGATGCAACTTCAGCTGCATATTGCGCAATTGATACTGGTGACCAATAGAAAATTGCATGTATACTGAGATGATGCAATATTCGCCTTTAATTGCATCACTTCACTGCATAAAAGCTGCAGTATCTGTAGCTGATTGTAGTTCGACAGCGTCTTTACATTTCGTTTTATGCTTATATAGGCTACTCAGTAATGCCTCGAACTTGTGTGAATAAAGCAGATAATTTCTGCTATATCTGCGGTGAAATAACTTTTATCTCACAAAAAAGGAGGATAACAGGAATGATTAAGAAAGCCTACAACTTGTATTTTGGCTGCAAGATAGGAGACCAGGACAAGAGCTGGGCACCACATATATGCTGCAATTCTTGTGGGACGGCACTGGAGCAATGGTTGAATGGAAAAAAGGCATCTATGCCTTTCGCTGTGCCAATGATTTGGAGAGAGCCAACAGATCATGTTCGTAATTGTTACTTTTGTATGGTGCCTCCAACAAAAGGGCTAAATAAGAAGAAAACGTTATCTGTGCACTATCCAAATATTCCATCGGCAATACGTCCAGTTCCTCATGGAGAGGGGCTACCAATTCCTAAAGCACCAGAATCCTTCGTGGTTGAGTCAAGTGAGGAAGAACCTGAAGCGTGTAGTCATAAACCGTCAACCTCACATGACCCAGACTTTCTTCCATCCACACCCACTGAACCACACCTCATTACACAAGTGGAATTGAGCGATCTTATCAGAGACCTGGATCTTCCGAAGAACAAGGCAGAGCTTTTGGGGTCAAGACTACAACAGTGGAATCTCCTAGCAAGTGATGTTCGTACGTCTTTCTACCGTCATCGTCAGAAAGATCTGATCCCATTCTTCGTCCAGGAAGGTGATATTGCTGTATGTAACAATGTTCATGGTTTAATCTCAGCCATCGGCATATGCTATGATCCCGATGAGTGGAGGCTGTTCATTGATGCTTCAAAGGCGAGTCTTAAAGCTGTTTTGCTCCATAATGGCAATCAGCTGCTGTCAGTTACAGTTGCTTACGCAGTTTCAATGAAAGAAACGTATGAAAACTTGAAAGAGCTTTTAAGGTGCATCAACTATGATGAACAACAATGGTCGATTTGTGGTGACCTGAAGGTGATTGCTATCCTACTTGGACTTCAAGGTGGATATACTAAGTACTGCTGCTTCCTCTGTGAGTGGGACAGTCGTGCGAGAGAAATGCACTATGCCAAAAGAGACTGGCCATTACGCCAGTCATTGCAGCCTGGAGAAAAAAATATTAACTATCCAGCACTTGTAGACAGCAATAAGATCTTATTACCTCCATTACACATCAAGTTGGGATTAATGAAAAACTTTGTTAAGGCAATGGACAAGAATAAAGCAGGTTTTAAGTACCTGATTAGCAAATTTCCAGCACTTAGTGCTGCAAAAATAAATGAAGGAGTCTTTGTTGGGCCACAGATTCGTAAACTTATTCATGATGATGAGTTTCTTTCTCTGTTGCGTGGAAAGGAAAAGGCTGCCTGGACAGCATTTGTATCAGTGACATCAAATTTTCTTGGAAACAATAAAACACCAGACTACAAGAAAGTGGTAGAAAAACTCATCCAGACTTACAGAAATCTGGGTTGCAACATGTCTTTAAAAATTCATTTTCTACATTCGCATCTGGATTTTTTCCCACCAAACTGTGGAGCAGTGAGTGATGAACACGGAGAGCGCTTCCATCAAGACATTGCAGCTATGGAAAGAAGATATCAAGGTAAATGGAGCCCATCAATGCTTGCTGACTATTGCTGGACAGTTGTAAGAGATAGCCCTTTCCTCGAATACAAGAGAAAAGCCAAGAGAAGCAAAACCGACACAAACTGAAGACAAAACTAGTGAGAATCCTAAGTATTAAAATTATTCAACTTAGCTTATGGCTATAATTTTTCTTGGTAATCCTATGCAATATATTATGCCATTTAGGCTTTGTTATGTAGTCAATATCACTTGCTTTATATTTGTGGAAAGACATCTATCTATATAATTATTGTGCATTATGTAGTCATTACGCCTATAGTAGAAAACTTTCCGTTTACAGAAAAACTAGAGCCAATTGACAAATTTCATTGTTATATTTGAACTCAGAATGTGAAATTCATTAAGAAATGGATCCTTTTGTTTCCAAAACTGGCAAAAAATAAAAATTTGTTGAACAGTGTTATCAGCATATTGCATTTTGGTGCAAAACATTACCTCTTCTCTTCCTCATTCTCCTCTTCTCTAATGTCCTTGACATATATTTTAATCTATTTTCTTTATTATATACTTTACACTTGATAGACTGCTTTCTGTAAGTTTAAAATTAATAGAAATAGATAAGATATTGAGATTGTTTCAGGACCGAGACAGGAAGTTCCCATCCTGGTGTCGGAACACAGCACCTTATACTGTAGGTAGATAAGGCTATATACAGTTTACTTAGTGCACATATCTGCTGCATCGGTTAGTGAAGGAAATAGTATTGTAGCACCCTCCCTGATAGCTAGGGGGAGCTAGATTAGGTTTTCAGCTAGAAAGGCTGAATAGCAGCCTGGGCTGAGTTAGCAGGGATTATTTCAGGTCAGGGCTGAGAAGCTCTGCAGGCCAGTTCCTTGACACCTACCCCTGCTCTAGAACCTTGGAGAAGATTCCAGAAGCAGTGGGTGGAGGTGAAGAGGGGCTGACCTGCACACTTGGAGGACCTTGGCCAATCCCCAAGCAGGAGGCTTGGCATGGGGTAGGGCAGCCTTCAAATGGGACAAAGCCTGCTCAGCAGCAGGAGAGTTCAGGTAGAAGATGGAGTGAGAAGGCTGAGGTGCAGGAGCCTGGGAAGGGGCCCAGTTGGGAACGGGCTCACCTCCAGGCAGATGTGCTGGAAAAGGAGGAAAGATCAGGACCTTACTGGCCCCCAGAGCAAGGACCATCTGTGCAGTAGGGAAGGAGCGGAAGGCCTGGAAGCAGCCAGCGACCCCCCAGCTCAGAGGACTGAGTGAGTAAACCTACACCCCCTGGGCCAGTTAAGGGGAAAGAAGCACTCTGGTGGGAAATTGGATTAGGTCCTTGCCCAGGACTGTTCACCTTAAAGTGGCAGGCACTGGATCCCCTGCCCAGGGATTCATTCAGACAGCTGGATAGAGGAGGCTTATCTGGCGTGGTACACAGGAGAGGCTGGAGAGCTCTCCAAGAAGATAATTTTGTTAGGTAAAGACTTGCATATAGTTGCAGGAAGTTGTCCTCAGTTGCAGTTCCCTTGGAGATCCCATGCACCCCTTACCTCATCCAAGTTAACATCCCCTAATACATTTTTTTAAATAATCAAGGACTGGTTACTGTCTCCTGGATGCAAGTCTGTGAGGAATGCGTGTTGCCTGGCTGTGCAGGACTATTCGGAGACCCAAAGCTCTAGCGGGGGGTAGTGCTACAGTATGGTTGGACAAGCTTGGGCCAGATAAACTATTTAAAGCTCACTAAAACCTGGAGTTAGGCTTTAAAATCATACCCATGTGAAATCAAATATATAGCTATGCATAATCCCTAGTTCTCTAATCTATCTTCAGTGAAATCTCTTCCAGCCACAAGTGAAAGTACTTTGTGTATCTTTGGAAAAAAAATTCTTTCAAAATGCCTAAGGCTGTATTCACACGGGGTGATAACCTGAGTGCCCTATGCAGGGCCATCTTTTCACAACGCAGGAATGCAAAGGTGTTACATACATCCCCTATTGGGACCTGCACCTGCATGTCATACTGGGACACAGCAGCTCTGTCCATGCAGTCACGTGTCCCAATAGAGAATAATGGGAAGCTGGCCTGGGTATGCACACAACACCTGTTGGCACTGCATGCACATCATTGCCACATGTCAAATACGCCTAAAACAGTGTATATAGCAATGTATCTTTTTTGTATCTTTCAACACCTTTGTGGAAAAAAACACTTAAAGCTGTTCTGTGACCCAGAACTGTGCTCAATAGACAAACTCACCCGTGAAGCTGGCAATAGATGGATCAAATCAGACTGGTTCAGCAGGGACTAAATTTCAGTCGGTGTGTGGTTGTCCCTACGCAGCTTCATTTAAGGGGACATGCTGGAAAACCTTTGCTGATCAGCAGCTGCAACCAATTGGCTGCAGACATTAATAAGTGTGTTCTGACAGTGGTGGATGCAGCTGTCAAAATGCAATGTGCCCGCAGGGAGATTCCTCCATCTGACTCATTTGTGAGGAGAAAGGACTATATTTTTTTTTTCTTTTGTGTAGTCCACTGGCTGAAAATAAAATATTAATTGACCAGCTTAAGGATCAGCGCAGAAGGAAGAACCCAAAAGAAATGTCACTCCTGCCTGCCACAACCCTATCAACTGCGGCCAGAGCATTCCCTGCCCTATCAGCTGCATGTAAACAAAGAGGTGCTCGTTACATCATTGACCTAAAATGGCTGTATTTAGCTGGCTTAAACTGGAAGTTCAGTTGGGCTTTATCTTTGACTGGAGAACATCTTGCAAAATAATTATTTCTAAATTAATATATACCTAAACTAAAAGGTGAATTTTATTTTTATCTTGGGGTTCACTTTTATGGTTTGCCATTAAAAAGGCCATTTGATTATACACATTTTGCCAATCAAAAAATAATCAGAATGCCTCATTGGAGGCAAATTCCCAAGGGAAGTTAATTAACATTTTAATTGTAAACTTCTTGATTTAGCAAGGTATTTGTTATAATTAATTAGGCTAAATTGGCCACAAAGATATCGCTACATAATCAGCTGACAAAATGAATCAGAATCATTTTATTGTTACGATCATCTTAGCAATAGTTTTATGTTAATTTTATACAAACTTCTTACTTAATTTAGAAGAGGCAATTCTCACTCAAATAATGTTCATGAGATGAACCAGTAACATTGGTATTTAATTAGAGAATTCACATTTGAATACTTATGTTTTTTTCTGCAGTTTCCTGTATTGAACATTGTCCTTGTTTATCCCTTTAAAGGGAACCTGCCATGAAAGCAGAAGCTCTGCTGCTGTTCCTGGACCCTTTCCGAAGAAGTTAATGGCCTGTCATATTGATCCTCTATTTTCATTAGGCAATAAGCCATTGACTAGGAAAAAGCTGATCACATCAGTCTGCCCCTTCTTTTCTGTCCAAACACAAACTGAGGGCAGGGAGGTGACCAGGTTGTTTTGCTTAAAGTGTATGCATATACAAAAACTTTATTTTTTTTCATTTTGTGGCACATTAAGCAGGCCAAAGATGGTGCAAATTTCTTTCCTGAAACCATGGGTTGCAGAAAAGAAATTTGCACGATTCTCCCATAAACACAATGGTGCCGACAGGGGAATCCCTCCTGCTGAGTAATTATCTTCTCCCGGGGCTGGTGGGGGTGGGCTGGGGAAGAAATCCCCCCCCCCCCCGGAAGAAGACAGTGATTATTGCTAGCAACTATAGCAGCCACTAGCAGAATCACAAATGAATCCAGCAGGCTGGTTGTACCCAAGTTTATCAATCAACTTGGTATATTTAGCCTACCCACATACGGTTGGATTCTCAGCAGGTTCAGCAGGAAATTTGAACCATCTATGGCTGGCCTTAGGGAGGATTTGTAGCCCCTTTCAAGTTTGTATCGCTTAATGTGTCCTCACTAGGCCTGTCCAGAAAAGCTTAATAGTTGTGGTGCTAAAACATAACATTTTTCCATCTTTTGTCTTGGAATCAAGACACTCCTTTTTATTTGCAGATGCAACATACCAGCTCAGTCACTTAGAAACTGCAGCCAACTGAAGGAGCTGAGAACCCCAAGCACATAGCCCATAGTCCGCCCATCTGGTGTTCCGGTCCCATGCTGATGTTACTTCCGCCAAATTCAGGCGTGCGTTCCACGCTGGTTTCGAGTGATTTCCAGGATTCCATACAGCATCACCTGCTTGTCTGACATCGCTCCCAGCTGTCACAATGCCCAACGTGGACCAGGACCCAGAGGCTTTTAACATTATAAACACATGTTCTTCTACATCTTGTAAGTTTTTATTACTATTACATTATTAAACTACAATTGCACTCTGCACTTAGATGGCGTTTCCTTTTCTGTTTACAAGCGCAGCTTCTGAGCTGCCATGTGTACTGCTCCTTTAAAGTCAATGGCAGTTTGCTGACCTATGTTTGATGTGCATCCAAATGCAGGGAACACAGTGCCCCATGGCATGAACCCTTCTAGTAATTCAGCTAATTAGAAGTCTGACCTGTACTACCTTAGGCCCAAGGATTTCTGAAATTTGCAGTGCTTGGCAAGCAAAATCATTCTAAAATCTAGCCCGGCATGAGGCACTCGAGGACTGAAACCATACAACTTGGTATTGAAAGGGAAAATCATGATGCCAATTAACCCCTTAAATGCTAGAGGTCAGACATGGTAAGCTTCGGCTTATAGGCTCCGTGCCTCGCATGGCGCATGGTCAGCAGTTGTCTCATTTTAGCTAATTATTAACATGAATCCACAGAGCCCAAACAGATGCTGCATTTCTGAATTCAATCAGCCCCCGTCTACCCCTCCACGTGTAAAGCAATATATCTAGAAAGAAATATCTGGAGGCTTACCGATGTGTTAGTGACAAGTCTGCATTCACTTTGACAGTTTGGTGACTACAAATGCCGAGGTATGTAGGCAGAGCAGACCCTGTCAGGTCGGAGGCCCTTGTTATTGGGAGGACTGCAACAAGTTTTGAATGATGAGATGACTTTTGAGAAGATGGGCAGATTTCTTTCTACGAATTGTTTTCTAGGACAGCCTTTCTATGGCCAAACAGAGATATGTCATTAATTTTCCTGACAAGTGTAAGACACATTTCCTACATACTACAATTAATTAACACAAGATATAAACAAAAGTCTATTTACATGCAGTTCTGTGTGGTACGATTTCACCTCATTAATTTTGAATGAGTTGAAATCGCACTGCACTGCACCAAAAGTAGCACATGCGCTACTTTTAGAAGCACAATGGAACTGTGTAGGCAGGTGTAGATTGGCCTCCCTACACTGGTGGTGCTGTTGCATCCACCCTGCAGCGAGAATGAGGGACAGGAGGAATGACCTTTCATCTTAGACCTCCATATGTGTCATCAGGTGGGCTGCTGTACTGCCACCCAGGTGACCCCTGCTGCCATCTTTAGTGAGGGCAGTGCTTATAAAAAGCTCTGGCTCACTGCAGTTGGGATACATTCTGTGTGTGGCTAGGTTAGGGACAGGAACTCACATGACATAGAGAGTGTGTCTAGCATAGGGAGTGGCTTCAGAGGAGGACAATAAAGAGACGTTGTCAGGGCTTCAAAAGTGGAACCATTCCGATACTAGTTCTTGCTTCATCTACCTTCCAGCCCTCTGTGCCAGGTGCTCCCAGTCTCTGTGCAAGTACTGCATGAAATTCAGTGTTGCTAAGCCACTTCAAAGACTCTCTTACTATATGTTAGAATACAAGTTCTGCACTTTCAACTACTGTGTGTGCTTTGCCCTACCTCAGGGGTGCCTACCACCAGGGCCCCAACAGCCTACAACCGGATCACATGATACTTCTGTGCACTGCATTTGTGATCTGAGTTTGGGGATTCATTAACTTAATATTGACACCCGCTGCAGATCACAACTGCAATGCGTTTTGAACACATGTGAGAAACACCCATGGAACGCGGATTTCCTGCACTACATTCTGGTGTGAGCCGGCCCGTAAAGTGTACCTATATATATATTGCAGCTTACTATAGCATTAGTTTTGGTTTTTTAAGCTTTTCCCCCCTATTTTCTTTTGGTGGTCCTGCCAGTAACACACGTCCTGTCCAGGGGCAGAATGACAACTCATGGGGCCCCCGGGCAATAGGGGATCATGGGGCCCCTGTGTCCTTGCCCAAACTCAAAAAAGCCTATGAAAAAGGTACCAGGGGCATCTCATGGGGCCCCCTACTGACCCCGTGCCCTCGGGCAGTGCCCGAGTTTCCAAATGGTCAGTCCGCCCCGGTCCTGTCCTTGGGGGCAACATTTACTCCCTGTACTGTATCGCTGGAGGAGCAATGCTGTCACCCTAGGACAGGAAGTGTGTTAGGATTACAGAACCTATGCTTATTTCTATAAGATAGGAAGGTGTTTTGTAGTCCAAACAAAAAAGTCAGGGAGCAAAGGAAGTTTGGAGCTCAATAGATTTCTGACAGGATAAACATGATTTTTTTTTCATTTTAAAACATATTTAACAAAATACTTTAAATTGTATATTTAACCATCCAAAAGGGGGCAAATGAGAGAAGATAAATGTTAGGGTTTGCATACACTTAAAGTCACTGTCCACACAAAGAAAACATTTGTGGACCTTTTTAAAGACTTTTTCTTGCTGAGTGAAATTACAAGGATGGCACGGACAATGAATGATCACATACATAGATCTGGGATAGAACTGTGTCTAATAATATAAATGTTTGAAATACAAATACTGTAGATAGCGTTTGGCTGAGATGTCATCTGCACCCCATATTTCGAGACAATGCTACTCTGCTAGGCAGTCATCCTTGGTATGTTTAATACTTAAAGCTGAAGTTTAACGTGCTTCTATTTTGCCTTCTCCAGTTCCTATATTTCATTAACGTGCTGGTAAAATTAAATGTTTTCTTTTACATTTCATACCTTATTTTAGAACCCAGTTACATAATCACTTCTTTATGCAATGCAGGTAGATCATGCCTGGTAGGAGGGGCCAACAGGATCCTGAAAACATTACAGCTACCTGCCTCAGTATTCCTCTCAAGGGCCCTCAGCCCTGATGCAAGCAGTGGACTGGTTTTTGGGATGAGTTATGCAAATATCAGAATGCTTTGATGGGCTATATATGTATTTAGGACTTTGTCTGGAGTTTGCTAGTAATTTATGTAGTGCAATTATGTTACTAAAAGTCTCTTGTTTAATGGTAACTGCAAAGGTTTTTAAAGACATTACCACCATCTTAACCCCCATATAAAAGAGAGGAAGAGATGAAGGGCTAGTCAACAGGGTCCGAACGTACCTCCCCTGGAGGGTGGGGGGGGATTATCCTGCTGACTTTATTGCTTGGCCAGTGTCCTGGTCCAAGCCAATCCACTGGAGAACGTCTGGATGGATCACTGTGGGAGACTTAGTGGTGGAACTGTCGTCTGCCAACAGGTTGGCCTCCTTTTGCTTCTGGCTGCCCACTGGAAGGTCACTGTCAGGGCTGTTGGGGGCAGGAGTACACACGGTGGGGAAGTCCTCAAGTAAGGATAGGTTCAGGGGGCTGGGAGGCAGGGGAATCAAAGTGTGAGGGGACCTTGATGAGCTGGGGTTCCTCCAGCATGAAGGTGATGGGAAGGGATGATCCAGATGTGGGAGCAGAGATGTGGGAGCAGATGTCTGGGAAGTGGAAGGGGCCTTCTTCCCTCCAGAGGCTTTTTGGGGAACCTTCAGCGTCTTTTTGGCTCTGGCCAATCCTTGGCCTCATGGCCTGCAACTTCAATTCAGACCCTGCCTATGTGACCATCCTTGCCACACCTCAGCAAGTCTGTGGCTGGTCAGCATAGTGCAGGGTTTGCACAGAGGATCCCAAAGAACAGGAGAGCTGCAGGTGTTGGTGATCCCCTGTAGAATTCTCCTTCCTAAACCTGCAATTGATGGTCCACTTACCTGTCCAAGAGCAATTTGCATTGAGAGGGGTCCTTCACAATGGGGCAGAATCAGTGGGTGTAAGTGGTGATGTCCTTTCTGGGAGGGTGTGGATTCCATATGGATACCATCGCCTGCATTTACTCCTGCTGAATAGGAGAATTTGCAACATAGTTGTGGAAAGGGGAATCAGGTCCAGCAGCCTTCACTCTCTCCCAATATCACAAAGTTTATGTAAAATATACCTTATATAAAAGGTCTGCAAGGACAGTGTCTCTGCCATGCTGTACCAATAGACAAGGATCATCTTCTTCCAGAAGACATTCGGGGTCATGTCAGGGACTGTACCATCCACCTCCTTCAACTTCATGATGACGGTCTGCTTCATCCAGGAATTCAAGGCAGGGAGCCCTTCTGCGGATGGCCATGGCTTGGTTGAACCTGAGGGGCCAGCGCCAGTGGAGGTTGACTTGATCCAGGGTCTCAGTAGAAGAGACAGGAGCAGGATTCTTCATTTTGCTTTTTGCCATGTTGAGGAGCTTCACTGAAATTAACTTTTGGGTGTCCCTTTTGTTCCTCTTTTACAGCCTGTATAAAGGCCCTTGAGCATCTACCACCCTAAGAGAGTAATGCAAAGGGGGAAGGAGGGTAGATAGCAGTCTTGTTCCATGTGGGGGCTTCTAAATCAATAGCAGCAAGCATGTTAAGTTGAATGCATTCAACAATCCTGCATAGCCGAACAGAGGGTATCTCACAAAGACCAAAAGGCTTGGATAGATACAAGATAGGCAACAGGGATACCCACCCCTAAGGGTTAAATGATACTACACTTACGTTTGTGTGATTAATAAAGATGCTGACCTGTCAGCAATCTGTCTGCACTGCTGAGACACAACAGGGGGTAATAACAAACCTATGTATCTAATTTAGGAAAGCAGCTAATTTGCATAATAACAGGCCTCCCAGATCTTAAAAACAATTCAAAAATGGTATTAGACTATATTTAGAAGGTTTTATCTAGATGGAACCTTTTTCAATGAACCTTACTATCCAAATTAAGAAGCAAAACAAAAACTTAAAGTGGCAGGTAAAACATCTTGTAGACCACCTCTGAGAACACTTATGTGATCCATTGATCCTTGCCTTCTTCAGGATTGCCATATGTCTGTTTAAAGAATTTTTAAATTCCATGCCTCTGGTGAATGTAGCACATGTGTTGGGGATGTAAAAAATGGCCAACTCTTTCATCAAAGGTTAACAAAGGCTAAACATTAATTGAGATGAAAATTTCTAACATGTTTCTTATGTCATAAAGCTCTTGGTGCAAGCAGTTTAGAGAAAGTGTATTAGTGGTAAGGAGAAATGGGGAGGGGGGGTGGAGAGGATGTCAATTTAAGTTTTAATCAACCATACCATCTACACACAATAAAGATCCTATAGAGACAGCAATTGACATGTTTAACAATTGCTGTAGATGGAGCAGGTCCTCAGAAATGACCTTCTATTTCAACATCAATAGCTTCTGGTCTGATATAGCTACATGTAAGGTATGTCTATTAATGATACTCAATCATGACAACTTTTTGCATGCTCTGGGGCTAAATTACTATTGGAATGCGAACACTTAGCAAAGCATATTAACAAAGTAAGTAACTAAGTCCACTTTGTATACCCACTTGTGTTCAAGGGAAGTTCATAAATTGCAATTTTGTTCATGCAAGATTCAATGATCAAAGTGAGAATAGTTTCACCATATGTACTAAGCTCAGTGAACATTTACCTTGCAAATTGAACAATCTTTAGAGTGAACAGCAGCTGAGAGTCAGACCAACTTAATGGGTAGTTCTAAAAACTGTTATTTGGGGTCCAATAAAGTATATTAGAAAATGCAAATGCTTGCATCAAAAGGATGAATACATCCTTTAGAAGAACATCCTTTAGAAGAGAAGGCTGTTTTATATTAGCGCCCATGACATATTCCATGATTTTCTACCACAGAAATTCAGTTCATGTTGGTCATGGTAAATACATTTTAACTTAAAAAAAGGAAACTTAGTAAAATAAAAACAATAAACATAAAACCTTTAAAGTGCAGAGAATGAACAATGTGTCTCCTGTATGTTGCAGGCCATTTTCCATCTCTGTCTTTTTTTTTTCTCCAGCAGAAAAGTCAGAAGTCAATGGAAGGAAAAGCTTATTATCTAAGGAAGAGATGAGTCTTTCTTTAAAATAAAATCCTGCTGACTACATAACTTAAACAGCAACATGATTCCAAAAACACAGCATTCTATGATAAAACACAATGTTTTATCAGTAAATTATGCAAGGAGAAATGCACTAGGTGTAGAATGCAATAACCTGCAGCAGGGTGAGGTCCCTTGTTCAGCTGGCCATTCATAGTTATGAGGTGGATGAAGGAATCACTCTCATGAGGACATTATATTTTGAGAGCGGTACCTGCTGCTGCCATAATACACTGATCAGTGGCTGCAGCCGATGATCAATGGAAATGTTTTCAGAATGTTTCTTTGACAGAAGTCGATTAATAATCAACTTCTGTCGAGAGGGGAATTCCACACAGCCAGTCCCTGCTGTACCACCCAAATTTCAACCATTGTATGGCCAGCTTTAGTCATAATTTCTGACCTTCAGTGGTGAAGCTCATGTTACTCAAGTATTTTATAGTCTGTGATATAATGGAGGGGGCAGAGGGAAGAAGAATGTAAGACACAGAGTATGGGCATGTGTTTCCCTGTTCAGGGGAAGGTTAGAACCAGGGGCGAACTGACAACTCATGGGGCCCCCGGGCAATAGGGGATCATGGGGCCCCTGTGTCCTTGCCCAAACTAAAAAAAGCCTATGAAAATGGTACCAGGGGCATCTCATGGGGCCCCCTAATGACCCCGGGCCCTCGGGCAGTGCCCGAGTTTCCAAATGGTCAGTCCGCCCCTGGTTAGAACACAACAGGACCGCTAGATAGGGAAGGAGTTGGAAATCATGACAGGATATGTTGACATCATTGAATCCCAGCACCTTCCTGCTACACCCAACACTAGGATGAGTGAAGTTTCAGTTCTTATTGTGACAGGAGGAAAATGTGAAACAGAATTCTCATTTAGGGTGAACGTGACGCTCCAGACTAATGTTTATGGGCGAGAAAGTTGTGGATTTGGCTTTCTCTGGATTCTGTAGCTTTAATCGGAACATTCAATCCTGTGTCCGGGGTTTGCTAGACAATTGAAATCTGGAGTATATAGGTGTGAAGTGTTGTTATATACTCAGGTTTGAAGATAGCTCAGAGCTACCAGTTGGAGACTGCTTCCAGTGTGGGAGACGTAAGCTCTCATCGAGGGGTCAGAGGACCCAGCTAGAAGCCAAGAGACAGAGGTCTCAGTTCCAGGCATCAGGTCAGCTCCTATCAGGGTGACAGGAGAACCCCCATCCATAGGCCAGAGGTGGGCCTTACAGCAGGGCTCTGTGTCTAAATGCTAGAGGGCCAAGTATCCAGGAGAGGTACTGCAATTTAAGCTGAGCAAGCTCATGATCCAGGAGGCATTTTCCATTGCATGGATTTCTGTTGAAGTAGGAGAAAATCCCCTGCATGGGAAATCTTGCGTTTGTGAACTTTTGCAGTCGGCTGTCTGTCGTGGACTCACTAAAATAACGCATCTACCATGAGAGCTAACTACCCCATGTCACATAATGTATACTCAACACTTTACCATATTTTTGGAGAAATTACTATGGGCTCTTTCTAAGTCTAATCAGCTGCTGGATGGGCCATTCCACACCCTGCAGCATGCGCAAACAAAGGGGTGGGATGCTAATGATGTAAGTGCACTTACATGGACATATGCCTAAGCTCATCTTTTGTCAGCTTTACCAAATTACCAAAATACCTCTTTCTTGCCATGAATAAAAATCTGCAGCTCCCTAGCTTTCACATATGACCTGATGCCTGGGCAGCCTTGATCATATGGTCCCTGGCCACCATAACAAACAATAACTAATAAAGCAACGCATTGAATGAAAATAAAAAAGCTTAGAAATGTAAAACCTTTCAGGCCTCACTTGCTTGAGAATCACATATGTAGAAGAAGCAGTTGGGAAGTCTGCCTAGAGACTGTGATATCTTTATTATGGCATTATGGGAGGACATATGACAGCATGCAAATCTTGACATTTGAATCTAAGGGCTGAAACAGATCTTTAAGTTGCAGTGTGCTGTGTTGTTACATGTGTTGTACTGCCATTAATTTTGAATGGCAGCCAAACACACTAAGACGACGCAGCTCTTCACATGTGTAATATCTCCAACAAACTCTCACCAATAACACCCCAAAAAAAGTCACACTTTCACCCTTCAAAATAAATAATCATAAACCTATTCTCTAATTATACTCAAACCCCTATCTCTCAATAACACCCGCTCAAAAATTCTCTATACCCTTAAACATGTCTCAAAAAAACAAAAATCATAGTCCAAAATAATAATAATGTCCAAAATAACAAAATCTTCTAAGATTCTACAGTGTGTCCAACTCAATTCACCAGTCCAGATCACGTAAAACCTCAAAAAAATGAAACTAGATATAGTGTATTACCTTCAAATATCATTCAATAAAAAAATTAGTGACACGTGAATCATGCACAAAAAATTATTATTTACTCAGTGTGCACTCCTAACAACGTGGGAACACACACACAAAAAAAAATCTATATATATATAAATAAAATCCACAAAATACTCAGTGAAATTCAACACATCAAAAGTGAAGTGAGCACTCCGTGACACCTCACACTAGTGGGATTAAATGCTATTACCCTCTTGGATTCACAACAAGCATTTCTGGATGTAAATAGTATTTGCTTGTCAGCTTCCAATGCACATCAAAGGTGAAGTGAACATTCAGTGATACCTCACACTAGTGGGATTCAAGGCGATTACCCTCTTGCAGCAAAAACCAGCATTTCAGGATATTGTATTTCCTTGTCAGCTTCCACCATGCAGGTATACCCTTTTCAATTTCCCCAATTCCTCGTGGAGGTAAATAAGAGATTCATCAACTGTATAATAAAAGGTATCAGACCAAATTTAATAGAATTCTTACATTTAGGATTGTTAGATCCGTCAGACCAGTCCCCAGCAGTTAATTCGCTGAAATTCCAATACTCAAAATGGGCGCCCTGCTCCTTCCGGTTTGGCATCAGACATCACGTCACTGATGCGTTTTGTCACTTCCGACTTCTTCTCGAGGGATCCCGATGTCTGGAAGGCGGCTCCTCTTATCTTGCTCTGTATTGCTGGCAAGAGGCTTGAGCCGTCATCTTAAACAGGGGCGGCAACCGCAGATCATAACATACTATTCTTATTATGCTGGCACGATCAATTAATCCATATTGATATTTACATAAAAGGACAAATAACCATCTTAATAATACAACCCTGATCCATCATAATGACCAACGGATTAATAACCTATATTCCAGTGCCCAACAATATAAAGTATACATATACCCCATGAGTCTATAAAGCTACTTTCAAAACACCATAACGACTATAATATACCCTTAAATAATAAATAATCTGGATGAAGAAGCATGAATGGAAGATGGGTGGATGCTGAGGTTAAAAGGGAACAGTGCTGTATGATTGGAAGCTGAAATGATACTTGGCAACCGATGCTCAAAAAACAGGGGAAGAGCCGGACAGCAAGTGTCACACAGATAGGGGGCAAAGCACCACTTTTCTGTAGCACCTACTTTTCATTCAGCTACCCTTTGCCACCATTACCTTTCATCTCAGCACCCCCTTTTTGTTTAACAAGTCATATTACTTCGCTCCCCCTTCCACTGCACCTACCTTTCACCCTGTTTCCCTTTGTCATTTCATTCATGTACCCAATCCTTTATCCACATCACATCCCCAAGTTTGCTTCCCGCCATACAATGCACCCCACCCCCAATTCCTTATCCAAGTTGCATCACCTCCTACTGTTTGATCTTCTTAACAATGCACCTCTATTTCACTCTCCTCCCCCCAGTCCCTTTTGCCACATCACCTCCCATAGCCATATGTGTGCTTTGCTCCCCCATCCAGTTCCTTATTACCAATAATATACACAAAACTTGCGAGCGTCTATGGAAACGTTTTTTCTAGTGTTAAATTATTAATGTGTCAAAAAAATGATGACACCTAAAACTAAAATAAAATTAACTTGTTCTCAAAGAATACATTTACCGGCTGTTAGACACCCATGACTCTCATAACAGTAAGTAATGAATGGTAGCATGGAAAACAGCATCAGCAGTAGTGATCAAAATATTTCTCTCCATAAAATCAACACAGTGCAATAATCCATTCAAACTCATACATTACATGAAACTTGCAATTCAAAATAGTGAAAATAAAGTCCTTTTGTAATTTGTTACTGTCTTGAAATTTCATTTCTTTAAATTTTGTTCTACCTTCTGTGTTTATAATAGTAACACTGAATAGCCACCACCAGTTGTGCACTCACCTCCACTATTTGACCTCACAGTGTACCTGTATGCTCCGTCAGACAAACACTTTTTGTCCCTTAGGATGGACCCAGGTGAATTCCTCAGAATGGCGCTGTAAACCTCTTCAGCCTAAAGATCCATTCCGCGTTAAACTCCACTCCACCACATATAAACAAAATACAATAACATAGTGCTTTATCCTTTATAAATTTTATTTACTTCAAAACCGTATTAAAATACACTCAGATTTAAAAGGTGCCAGATGTATACAGCACAAAATTTAGCAAACTTGTGCAATGTCGCTTATAAACGCAAAACGGTTACGGATTTAGGTAACCCCCTGAGGAAGTCACTTGTGCAGTGACTAAACGCATAGGGGCCGGACCTTGGATGACGTCACACCGCTCATTCCGAGATGCCAGTGTGGTTAGTTAGTGTATTTTGTTTACAGGTGGTGGAGTGGAATTTAAGATGGAATGAATCTTTACGTTGAAGAGGTTTACAGCACCATTCTGCGGAATCCATCTGGGTCCATCCTAAAGGACAAAAAGTGTTTGTTTGACTGAGCATATATTGTGAGGTCAAATAATGGAGGTGAGCTCACACCTGGGGATGGCCATTCACAGTGTTACTAATATAAACAGATGGAATGAAATTTAACCACTTCAATACCGGGCACTTATACCCCCTTCCTGCCCAGGCCAATATTCAGCTTTTAGAGCTGTTGCACTTTGAATGACAATTGCGCGGTCATGCAACACTGTACCCATATGAAATTTTTATCATTTTTTTCACACAAATAGAGCTTTATTTTGGTGGTATTTAATCACCACTGAGTTTTTATTTTTTGCTAAATAAAATAAAAAACACCTGAAACTTTTAAAAAAAAAACGCACTTTTCTTTGTTTCTGTTATAAAATTTTGCAAAAATGACATTTCTTCATAAATTTAGGTCAAAATGTATTCTGCTACATTTCTTTGGTGAAAATAATAATAATAATTAAATTTGTATTTTTTTTCAAATGTTTCTGATATTTTTTTTTATTTTTTATTACACTTATTATTTTTTTACTATTTTATTTTTAAGCACACTGTGACCAAAGTGATACAGTGTTACCATAGTAACATTGAACTACTCTGGGGAAGTGATCAGGATTTTTGTTTACACATTGTGATTGCTAATATCAATGTATTTCATTGATATTTGCAATCATTGTTACTGAATGAATCTGACTCATTCAGTCTTTTGTTGTGATTATCTGTGATTGGGCAAAGCTCATCACATGATACAGATGGGCTGTGATTGGCCCTGTCTGTATCATGTGACTGCTTTGACCAATCACAGCTAACAACACAATTGTATACAATGGATGGCATGACAGGAAGCCATCCGTTGTATACAATTGACATGTGATCTGCTGTAATTGGTCACATCGGTCACATGGCACTGGCAACGGGCCTGTGGAGTAATATGTTATCAGCTGTGTCCCATGGAGACAGCCAGTGACAGATCGTGTGCTGCGCAGCCCCTTGGCTATGTGAGTGGCTCGTTTTGACAGGACCTCATATGACGCCCAGTCACAAGGGCGAGTGCCCCGCCCGACCATCAATCTTCTATAGGCCGGGCGGGAGGGTGTTAAAGAAACTCAATTTAAATACACAAGACAGTAATAATATTGTTGTGAAGGACTTTATTATCACTATTTTGAATTGAAGGTTTTATAAAATGCACGAGTTTGAATGCATTTTGTGCATTGATGGAGTGAAATATTTTGATCACTAGCGCTGATGTTGTTTTTCATGTTACCAGTTCCTTATTACTAGCCCCCTTGATTTGATACTACCTTCCTTCTCAGCAGCCCATGCACCCAATTCCATATCCATGTCACCCCCCCCCCCCCAAAGCCCCACACGGCCTTCATTGCTCCCGCCTTTCACTGCACCAACTTGTCAGCCACCTCGAAAATGTATATTATATAGGGCGCGCTTGTTGGAGCCCAACCTCTGTAGCTGTAAGATAAAGGTGCCAGATGGATATCAGGGATGGATGGATGGATGGAAGCAGTAACACTGAGGCAGCTCTTCTTAGAGTGGTAGCAAGGCTCTAATGCAGTAACAAGAAAAAGAGAGGAAGGTGCCTCTAAGTGCAGTATTAACAATTTATTAGTAGACAATGGAAAATTTGCACTTACAAGATAAACGGTTAAAAAGACTCATCGTGTGGTAATTGGATCCAGGTGGGACATCCAGCCATTCAGCAGCAAGCTATGCCTATAGGATCAGGAAGTAGAGTCCAGGATGTGCCTGTGCATCAAAAATGAAGCTTGGAGAGCAGAGTCAGATGTAGCAGGTGAAAGGGGTGGTAATGCATTTCAGAGCATGCTCAATAGGCTCCTTCTTCAGACCTCCTCTGATGTCTGAAGAAGGAGCCTATTGAGCATGTTGGAGAGTCTATTTTTTTTGTTGGAGAGTCTATTTTCCAGAGTCTTGGATCCAGCATTGCTGGTTATAGTGGTTATTCCATTATGAAAGTCTCTGGATTATTGACCCTGTAATAATGCTCATTTAAGATGGAAGGTAGTAGTATTATGTCTATATCCATAGTATGTGTGGCCCGGGCCATTTTAAGGTGATAACGTTATCCATTTTATTGCTGTGAATGGAGGATCCTTTCACCTAATAGGTCAATTACCAATTTTTTGTAAAACATAATAAAGCTATTGGTTTTATTTATACCTCTGTTGGTTCTCTCTTAAACTACTGTCCTCTGGGGGAATTTTGTGCCCTCTATAGTTTGCTAGTGCCTTAGATTGTACAGCCTTGAGGGTTAGGGACTGATGTGAATGTACAATATATATATATATATATGTAAAGCACTGCATAAACTGACGGCGCTATATGTAAGTACCTGAAATAAATAATACTGCTTGAAATACAGAAAACCTGTGGACTAAGAATATACAAATTATTATATAAACTATAATGACAATATATTGATGCAAAGAGAAAATCATAATGAGTATGTTTAGGCCAGTATTTACTCACTGAAATGTCCTAGATTATAAAATGTATATGTTGGCATAAGTCTGAAAGCACACTTAATAAATATGCAAGCTAAAATGTAAGAACAAGAACACCTTTGGGGGTCAAATGAAAGCTGAGACTTTACAAAGAGTATTACTCAAAAATCCTTTGTGTATATAAAAATAATGTATTTTATCATCACAATTCTACATTTAAAAACCATTGTCTAAAAAGAAAAAGACACTTTGGGAGACCAACAAGGCATTGACGCACCAAACACAATAGTTACTAAATAAACATCAATTTAGAATTGAAAATATTAAGTGCAGCGCTAAATAAACAATGTGAAGTGACAAATAAACTGATTATTATAGGTGCTCAGAAATGAATATCCATATAAATCAAGTGTTCAATATACATTATCCATAAACAAAGTGTTCAATGAGTGTCCATCCACCACCTTAGAAGAGAGTTCTTGATTGTAGACAACACAATTCAGTTGTAAATGAGCCACCACCATCTCCCAGTGAATTACAAACTCACCAAAGCTTTTAGCTGCCACTACAGCAGCACAAACGCCCATAAAACCCAGCGAGAACGTATGTATCTTGTCACAGCAATCAATATGTGGATGGCATCCTCTCTGCCCATACTCTGGTAAAATAAGGCTCACCAGGAGCAAGAAATACTTCCAATAGTGTAGTAATGTATTGATAAAACAATATGTATACTCAGTTGCACAAAACAGAAAAAAGCCAGCTTACATAGGTGGCCGCTGCTGAGCAGGGATCGCGCAGCGGCGTGACGTCAGAACTATATCTCCTCCTCGACGTGTTTTGTCCAATAGGACATTCTCAAAGGGTGGTACAGTGCTAGCATCTTACATTTTTATAAGGTGTCTGGTCCCCACCCTCCTCCATTCAATTGCACAAGAAACTGGAACAGGAAGTGTACAAGTATCCATCTTAGGAAAACCGCAAGTGTCAGAACCGCCATCTTGAAGAAGGTCATTACTAGATGGTGATCGAGAACCGGATGTAAATAACCTCCACTTTACTTGAGGGCAAAAACAGAAACAACGCCGTCCTTTAATAAATCAATCGATAAAAATCAAGATCGGTGACAATCTAGTGAAAGAATATATATAGCCGGTCTCTGCTTCGGATATGAAATGTAGGAGAGTGGGAACATAACAAAAAATGCATACATGACTAAAAAGACTAAAATGTGTCGGGGAGCAGTTACAGTGCTGACGTCACGCCGTTGCACAATCCCAAGTCAGCAGCGGCCACCTATGTAAGCTGGCTTTTTTCTGTTTTGTGCAACTGAGTATACATATTGTTTTATCAATAAATTACTACACTATTGGAAGTATTTCTTGCTTCGGGTGAGCCTTATTTTTACCAGAGTATGGGCAGAGAGAATGCCATCCACATATTAATTGCTGTGAGAAGATACAAACGTTCTTGCTGGGTTTTATGGGTATTTATGCTGCTGTAGTGGCAGCTGACAGCTCTGGTGAGTTTGTAATTCACTGGGAGACAGTGGTGGCTCATTTACAACTGGATTGTGTTGTCTACAATCAAGAACACTCTTTTAGGGTGGTGGATGGACACTCATTGAAAACTTTGTTTATAGATATATTGAACACTTGATTTATATGGATATTTATTTCTGAGCACCTATAATAATCAGTTTATTTGTCACTTCACATTGTTTATTTAGTGCTGCACTTAATATTTTCAATATTTATTAGGTTTTTATACTACTTAATTGTGCCAGCTGCTTTGCTTTGCTCATCAACGTGGATATATGTTTTTTATTATAAACAATTAATTTGAGTTTTCACATGGTACTCCATCAATCTGCACTTTACATACTACAGATAAACATCATTCAAACATTGCACACTATTGATGTAGATGGGGCCTGGGTGAATTTGACGAATTCTCAGATCTGTTGATCTGCTTTGTCAGTTACTTTGGAAGCTATGTCTACATGTCATCTCAAAGATTTAGTGAAACATTATTAACAGGAGATACATTTAGTATTTTAACATGCTGTACATAGCATATCTTCATATTATTAACTCCATTGAAAAATGTCACTTACAGTACATGTGCACTGAACCATGGGCATCCAATTCACTTATTCCGTTTCCAAGAGGATAATAACAGAAGGAGATAGAAAAAAGGGAATCCTGAATGCTGTCAAAGTTGGGTATGGACCAGGGGATATAAAATATGTACCATAGATAAATATACAGCGGGTAAAATAAATATTGAACACCATTGTCACCATTTTTCTCTGTATAAATATGATTCTAATGTTGCTATTGACATTAAATTTTCACCACATGTTGGTAACATCCCATTGTCACCATTTTTCTCTGTATAAATATGATTCTAATGTTGCTATTGACATTAAATTTTCACCACATGTTGGTAGCATCCCAGGCAATTCATACTTACAAGGAAACCAAAACAAATAAGTTCAGAAATTAAGTTATGCATAATAAAATGGAATGACACAGGGAAAATGTATTGAACACGCTAACTGAAATTTATTAAATACTTTGTACAAAATTCTTTGTTGGTAATAACAGCTTCAAGACGCCTCCTGTATGAATACACTAGTGGCATGCGTTGTTCGGGTGTGATTTTGGCCCATTCTTTCACACAGTCTTCAAATCTTGAAGGTTCCATGGGCCTCTTCTATGAACTCTGATCTTTAGTTATTTCATAGATTTTCTATTGGATTCAAGTCAGGTGATTGGCTGGGCCATTCTAGCAGCTTTCATTTCTATTTTTTAAACCATTTGAAAATTTTCTTGGTATTGTGATTAGGTGCATTGTCTTGCTGAAATATTCACCCTCGTTTCATCTTCATCATCCTGGTAGATGGTGGCAGATTTTTATCTACCTCACACAAAAAGTTATGAATCAGAGAACTATGAAAAACGTATGTTTGTAGAAAAAAGATATGTATCTATTAATCTCATCCTTTTCCATATTATTTGGTCAAACCCACCTTTAAAATAATATAATAATATCATAGGGCATATAAACCTAAACAGTTTGATTAAGGAAAAATGGTTTCTCATGTGGATGGCCCCTTTAAGGAGAACATGCCCAAAAAATTATTAAATATTCAAGGAGGTTTATTAAAAAAAAAAAGTTCTTACTTATGAAATATATATATATATATATATATATATATATATATATATATATATATATATATATTATTTAAAGCTATTAAAAAAGGTCTCAATAAAAAATACATTTTAACCATTTTAAATATTTTTTTATTACTTTATAGGTATTTATCTGTGTGGCATCCTGATAATCTGGACATCTGTAATTACTCAAATGCACTATTAGAATGGATCAAAGGGTTTTGTGAAGATTTTAAACCTTCATAAGGATAACTCTATGGAGAATACAAGAGAGAGATATGTAAATTGATAATTGATCATTTTCCATTAATTAGCCATTTGGAAGAGTGTGCCATATGGTCTATATATACTTCACTCGCTCCAATCAGTGTCAGTATGTATGCAAAATAAACAGGGACATGTGAAAATGTTCTAGATTATAAAATGTATATGTTGGCAAAAGCCCCAAAGCACACTTAATAAATATGCCAAGAGTTAGACACTCTTTATTGTAGTCAGTGTTCCCTGCTGGGGTATTTCACCCCTCAATTTGTCCTTGAAACCTTTGTCTATGAGACAAAAAGTAATGGGAAAACCAAATTCTAGAGTTGTCATCAAAGAAGTGAGGGAAAATCCTCCATTTGCATCATCTATTCCTACGACAACTCTCTAAGGTGAAAATTCCATTCACTTTGAACAGGAAGTGAAGAGAAATCTCCCAAGGGGAACACATGCGGCAAAAAAAAAAGCCTGACAGTTTCCATAATCTATCTAAAATTAAAAAGCAAGTTTGGCTTTACATGCACTTGAAAGTTAATTTACACATAAAACATAAATTATTTTTGAGCAGCTTCCAGAAAGATCTGGGAGAAGGCAGCAGTCCTTATTTCCCATACTTGTTCTGGATCAGTATATCATGGAGGCTGGCCAGTGAACAGTTTTTGCACCTTAAGTAAATAGACAACATGAGAGTTGAAAGAAGAAAGTCCGAATTACAGCCAAGCAACTAAAACGTTTGAAGAGCACTTGACCATCCAAGGTCCTATGTTTCTCTCATTATATGTTTACTTCAATACAAAGGCCAGTATAAATAGGACTGCACACAATGACTGAATATTTAGATAATGGAATTAGCCCAATGTTGTTCTTTTTAACTACTGTAAAATAAATAGGCAGATTAGGTTCCAAATAAGCCAAGAGGGAGGAGCTTTCAGACAAAAGTGAAGAGCCAAGGAATCCATGAATCCAGGTAGGAGGAGCATTGAGACAAAGGGAATAGCCAAGTATACCAACAAGCCAAGTAGGAGGAGCATTCAGACAAAAGGGAAGAGCCAAGTATACCAACAAGCCAAGTAGGAGGAGCATTCAGACAAAAGGGAAGAGCCAAGTAATCCAATAAGCCAAGAGAGAGGAGCATTCAGACACAAGGGAAGAGCCAAGAAATCCAAAGCCAAGTGGGAAGAGCATTCAGACACAAAGGTAGAGACAAGTAAGCCAATAAGACAAAATGGGAGCATTTAGACACAAGAAAAGAACCAAGGAATCCAATAAGCCAAGTAGGAGGAGCATTCAAACAAAAGGGAAGAGCCAAGTAGGCCAGTAAATTCAGGTGGGGAAACATTCAGACACAAGGGAAGAGCCATCAAGCCAATAAGCCAAGTGGGAGGAACATTGAGATAAGCCGAGTAGGAGGAGAATTCAGACCAAAGGGAAGAGCCAAGTAACCCAAAAAGCCTGGTGGGAGGAGCATTCAGACACAAGGTCTCAATACAGCCAATACATCAAGTTGGGGGAACATTCAGACACAAGGGAAGAGCCAAGTAATCCAATAAGAAGAGGAGGAGGAGCATTCAGACACCAAGGAAGAGCCAAATAAGCCAATATTACAAGAGGGGAAGCATTCAAACATAAGGGAAGAGGCAGCAAAGCCAAGTGGTAGGCTCATTGAAGGGAAGATTGCACTGTGTAGGTTAAGATACCTGTAGCAGATATGGACCACAATGGCTTAGAACTGTTATCAGAATTTCAGCAGGGTGCAATACTAAAAACTAATTTCTTAATATGATTTTGTTTGCCTGATGAAAAATAATTTTCTCGTTCAAATTTAGTAATAATGTAAAGAATGTGACAAGTCGGTATTCCTACAAAGAGAATGTCCCATCAGTCACTGTGAAATGGTAAATACCTGCCGGATTTTGAAAACGAAGCTAAGAAAACAAGACTCTGCCATAGGCAGTTACTAATTATGGGCTAAGAATTGCAGCCAGCTCCACTTCAATTTTTTGAAAGCAAATATTCTCAGTTCACACTGCAGTGCATCTAAAGTTGAGAAAGTGGGACTACCTAAAAACGAGAAAACATACAGGGGTTGATTTACTAAAACTGAAGCGCGTAAAATCTGGTGCAGTTCTGCAAAGAGACCAATCAGCTTCCAGATTTTTTTGTCAAAGCTTAATTGAAGAAGCTGAAATTAGAAGCTGATTGGCTACAATGCACAGCTGCACCAGATTTTGCACTCTCCAGCTTTAGCCCCACAGTGTCCAGAGTATGCTGCAGAGAAAAGTGGGTTAATTGTGCTGGATTTTGGGTGTCGCTTAGTGGAGTGGCATTAAACCCCAAAGCAAACATTATATTGTATCTTACCAATTCCTAAATGTGATGGCTGCATTAATCTTCTTGTTTAGGTTTTCTCCCTTCTCTCTTTATCTGGTGATCTAGCCATTACGCCTGTTGTTTTTCAAAAGTACAAGCTGACCTGCAGAATGTATCAACTGCAGAGATGATACAGACCATTTACCACTAACATGTAAAAACCAAAATAGTTTTGTGCACACACTGTATCATCGAGTGTCACCTATGCACAAATTCTATTATACATAAGAGTACTACACTATATATATTTATTTGTTTTTGATGTTACATCGATACAAGTCTTATACTGCAAAGGAGGAAGGAATAGAATTGTCCCCCAGGAGCCACACCAGCAGATGGATGGTCTTGTGATGTTTAATTAAAAAGCTGATGCTGCACTTTTTTTTAGAGCAGCTTGTACTTGTGGTGAGTTGGCAATTCTTCAGATTTCCAATGGTGGATAGTCTGCTTTTTATTGGAGGAAATCGAGTACAATAACACATATATTGCACAGAGGGTCTACAAATGAATTTTTCATATATATGTTGATGGGACTGTCATTCTTGGACTATTAATGTGACCTTATAGTGCTGCAATTTTATTTAGAGTTCACTAACATGTAAAATCTTTACCCCAAAAGGAAAAAAAATATGTTTGCGGTTACTGCTTATAAAGTGTGAGCTAGCCTTTGGCTTCAGTTTGTTAGTGTATTTAAATCTGCTACTACATCTAACACTCCCCTCCCCTCCCCCCAGACTGACAAATCTGCTGTCCAAAGGTTCTTCCTTTGCTCCTTCTTCCAGATTGGGAGCATTCTAATGCAAGCGGTATGTTATTGGCCAGATTACCAGGAGAAAACAGATGGAAAAAAGTCTATAAAATGAAAACTAATGCAGCTATCACGTACCTTACTTGTGAGCCTGACGGTGGAGGAAGGCCTCTCGTACAGCTCCGGTTTGAGGGCCACTGAGCAACCACAAGAGCATTGCGGGGTATGAGTGCCTGGTCAGTCTGTAGTCTGTGTGGGAATTGCTGGCACTTCGCTGGCAGATGGGATGGCTGCACTGGCTGGCAGCAGAGCAGGCAGGCAGGCAGGAAGTGAAGCAGGCTGGTAGCAGACTGTATGCAGGGTCAGACAAGCCGGGTAGGTAACAGATAAGCAGATCAGGCATGAACGGCAGGCAGAAGAATGGTCAGGTCACAAGCAGGGGCGGACTGACCATTTGAAAAATCAATTTTATTTTTGTAGGCTCTGTCATCACCTGGTGATCTGGACAGTAACACACCTCCTGTATTACAGTGGATGGAGGAATCAGGAATCCCCCAACATAGGTGTCAATGGAAAAAATACCCTAACATTGATATCAGATGGATAACAAGTAGTGAAGGGTGCAGCCATTGTAGAGGATCATGTGGGGGGCATGACTGAGGCTAGGTCACATGACCTAGTGTAGGCAATCAGGAGTGTACAGACTGGCAATGGAGACTTTCCTTCTGAAGCAAGAACTGACGTCATGTGGGCACACAGACAGAACAAGTGGGAGAAAGCATGCAGGGAGTGCATTCACCTGTCTCCAAGAAGTCTCACTGCATTCCGCCCTCTGCCCCCCCATGGGCCATTATGAACCTTGCTCATTGAAGTAGCTTCTGATGCTATGATTGGTTGCACGTGCAGTGGTAGTAACTCATTCACACCTTTATCAGTTAAAGTAGAACTCTAGGCAAAATGTTTTTTTCATTTTGGATAGAGTAAAGGAAGGTCATAACCCCTGTCAGCTTATTTTTTGCCATCTGTGTCCTGTTGGGGGAAATTCTCTTCACTTCCTGTCGCATAGCCAAAAAAGGAAGTAAGAGTAAATACCTGCAAATTAAGGGAATCCCTAGGGGACCACTAGGTCATCAGAAGTAATGTCCCCATTGGAAGATTTCCCTTCTTTTGCTTTTCTGGGGACAACCCAAAATTTTAGATTTTCTTTTATTTCATTTTCAATTATAAGGGTAAACAGGACAAATAGGGAGGATGAATCTCCCTAACGGGGACACAGAATGAAACTTAAAAAATGTTTTGCCTTTAGTTATACTTTGTTTAAGTTGTTGCCTAATGAAGAATTCAGTTCTTATAGGACATGACAGGGATTTTAGCCCTTCCTTATTTTATCCAGAATGATAAAATCCAGAAAGTCAATCATATTTCTTCTTTATTCCCCCTTATTAAAGGTAAAAACATGCAGGTTAAATGACCTTTCGTGGGTCCACAAATTAATTTTAATTCCAATTTCACAATATTTATTTTCAAACTAATGGACAAAATTCTATTTAATTTGCATGTTTTCTTACAAATGTTTTTTGAAAAGGGAATGATTATGCATTTCTTTCTCTCTTGAGTCTTTGACTATTTCAGTTCAGCCAATACAAATGCCTGCCCTAGCCATTTACTATTGCCAGGCATAGTATTCTAAATTCCTGTAGTGAGTATTTTCTATTTAAACAGACAAGCTGTTACCAAGGAAACTGTCAAAGAAGGAGTGCCAGGTCGTGAGATCACCAGATTTAGCATTAAGCCAATAAAATTGTGGGCATTAACTTATAAATTGATGCATTAATTGGTATAGTGTGAAAAATATGAGATTATGCATTTCTCTTTTCTCTAATGTACCAGGCAGGTTACTGCAGTGTAAATGCACCTTTAATCCCAGCTTAACTCCACAGAGACAACATTAACGTATTAAAACAGTGACCCAAGTCTGGCTAGGAAGGGCCACTACAGATATGAAAGGGGTTAATGTTCACCTAGGTGTCTGTAAATTACTTCATGCTTAGCTCTATGAAGCTCAATTTACTCTCGATTTTTATTAAATAATTTCTCACTTTTTTTTTTAAGATTGGAAAGAAAGGAGGCTTTGCTCCCATAACAGACATACAGTCATATGAAAAATTAAGCAAACCCCATGGAAATTGTTGACTTTTTCAACATTATAAACAGGGAAACATTAGATCTTTATTCAAACAGTGCCTGCAGATAAAGGTGATATACTTGAAATGAAAATGCATTTGTTCAACAAAATTATCACTAGACATGATTGAGTACTGTGGAAAAATAAGTTCACCCTTGGCAACAGAAGCTGGTATTGTTTGGGGTTCCATTAACAATTAATTGGCAAACGCACACGTCACAAAAGGGCTGCACATTCACCTGTGGTGAGGGAAATGTGCACAAATATAACTTTCCCAGACCGCATTTTGGTGTGAATGGCACCTAATACATTTTCAATAAACAGAAAGTGTCAACAAAACATAAATTGTAGGACTAGTATTGCAAAAAGGTTTGCAATATTTGTTTATGCAAGTTTTGAGGGACAGTCAGGACAATAATGTTGTGTGTCACAAGGTATTACATTTTTCTGCAAGCAGTGCATTTTTTGGGGTGTCCTGTTTATTTGGGATGTAGGCAAGAGACCTGGAAATTGCCTCCTATGCAGTCTTCTCACTAAAACAGATTGAAGTCATGGAGACATATAGGGGGTTATTTACTAAAACTAGAGAGTGCAATATCTTCTTCAGCTCTGCATAGAAACCAATCAGCTTCCAGGTTTTATTGTCAAAGCTTAATTGAACAAGCTGAAGTTAGAAGCTGATTGGCTACAGCTGCACCAGATGCTGAGTGCTCCAGTTTTAGTAAATCTCCTCCATAGTCCGACTGATGAATTGACAATATTATAATTTTTTGTGATATATCAGGAAAAATCCCAGCTCATCCTGCAGATTTATAAATAGTATGCAAATAGAACATGGCCAATTGACATAAATGGATGGACTAGAGACGTGCATGATAAGAAAATTTGTTTCTTTTCATATTCATTTGTTAAGTCAATCATTTCATTTTGTCATATGTGTTGTTAGAATGATTCATTTTCAGAATTAATTTCATATATTCAGGTTCATTTCATATATTCATTATTTCAAATCAATTTGTATTTTGTGAAGTTATTTATGAAGATTTGGATTCATTTAGGTGGTGGGGTTGGTCTGCTCCTGTCACCGCAGAGCACCTTCCGAGTCCTCCCAAACCCCCCCTCCCTATCCTTCTCCTCCTTCGAGGCCCACTGCCTCCGACTATTCTCCCCAACCCCCCTGAAGATTGCTGTGATATACCGGCCTCCTGGATCCATACCACGCTTCCTGGATGACTTCTCCTCCTGGCTACCCTTCTTCCTCTCCTCTGAGCTACCCACCATCATTCTTGGGGATTTCAACATCCCTGTCAACCTCGACAACCCGGACACAGCCCGTCTCCTCCACCTAACCTCCTCCTTTGCACTTGCACAGTGCATACAATCCACCACCCACTCCGACGGAAATATCCTGGACCTTGTCTTCTCCAACCGCTGCGCTCCCCACAACCTCACTAACACCCCCTTCCCTCTCTCTGACCACAACCTGATCACCTTCTCTATCTCCT
Source organism: Staurois parvus (assembly GCF_062004578.1). Classification (NCBI taxonomy): domain Eukaryota; kingdom Metazoa; phylum Chordata; class Amphibia; order Anura; family Ranidae; genus Staurois; species Staurois parvus. The sequence continues at coordinate 5,545,280 of NW_028318432.1, read as the reverse complement.
CGTCCTCCAACGCCTACCCCTCCAAATGTCACGCTACTACCAGCCGTAACCTCCGCAACCTTAACCCTGCCTCCCTCCACTCTGCAGCTGATCAACTCCACGACCGCATCCTCCCCCTGTCCTGCCCCGACTTGGCTTTGACCGCCTACAACAATGCGCTCTCAACAGCCCTTGACTCACTAGCGCCTTTAACCACACGCAACATCAGACCCCGACCGCTCCAGCCCTGGCAGACTGATCACACCAAAACCCTCAAACGACACAGTCGTGCCCTGGAGCGACTATGGCGCAAAACCAATCCCAACAAGCCTTCACCCGCTACAAATCTGCCTTCCGCACCTACACCTCCTCCCTCCATGCTGCCAAACAGGCCTACTTCTTGACCCTCATCAAGGCCCTCTCCTCCAATCCTCGCCGACTCTTCTCTGCCTTCAACTCTCTACTCCCTCCACCCCCACCTCCACCCAGCACCTCACTCACTGCCCTTGAGATTGCCAATCACTTCAAAAACAAAATTGACACAATTCGCAAGGACATTGCCGCAACTCACACGCCCTCTCAACCCGTCCCCTCTCACACAGCTACCCCCTTATCCCCCCTCCCCCTCGACATAACCCGCAGGGACTTCGTCGCTGCTCAAACTCTCTCCAACCCCCTTCACCCTCACTCAGCTACCCCCTCATCACCCCTCTCCCACAGCCCCACCACTGCTCTGACCTCCTCTTCCACCCCACCCTACATTCCTCATACTGAAGCTCCCCCAACACTCCACACCTTTGACCTTACTACCATCGAGGAAGTCTCCAAGATCCTCTCTGATGCCCGCCTCACCACCTGCCCCCTCGACCCTATCCCCTCACAACTCCTACGACCTTCCTCCTCCTCCATCCTACGCTCCCTCACCCACATCTTCAATCTCTCCCTCTCCTCAGGCACTTTCCCCTCCCCTCTGAAACATGCACACATCACCCCCATACTTAAAAAGCCCTCCCTGGACCCCAATGACCCGAACAACCTCAGACCCATCTCCCTGCTCCCATTTACATCTAAACTCCTCGAGCGCCTAGTCTACACCCGCCTATGCTCTCACCTCAACGACAACAACCTCCTCGATCCCCTACAGTCCGGCTTCCGTCCCCTACACTCCACCGAAACTGCCTTACTCAAACTCTCCAACGACCTGCTAACCGCCAAAGCTAATGGCCACTATTCAGTGCTCCTACTCCTTGACCTCTCTGCGGCCTTCGACACAGTCGACCACCCCCTTCTCCTCAAAAAACTACACTCCCTCGGCCTCAGAGATTCTGTTCTCTCCTGGCTCTCATCCTACCTGTCAAAACGCTCCTTCAGCGTTACCTATAATGCTACCACCTCCCCCTCACTCCCCCTCTCTGTTGGGGTCCCTCAAGGCTCTGTCCTCGGGCCCCTTCTCTTCTCCATCTATACCTCCTCCCTTGGCCAACTCATACACTCTCACGGCTTCAACTACCACCTCTATGCCGACGACACACAAATCTATCTCTCAACCCCCCACCTCACCCCCTTGGTCTCAGCCCGAATCACACACCTACTGAGCGACATATCAGACTGGATGTCGCTCCACTTCCTTAAATTGAACCTCTCCAAAACCGAGTTTCTTGTCTTCCCCCCAGCCCGGACACCACCCCCCATTGATTTCTCCATCACATCCAACAACGCTACCATCAAACCCGCCCTGCAGGCCAGAGTACTGGGTGTCATTCTGGACTCCAACCTATCCTTCCAGCCCCAAGTCCAATCTTTAACAAACTCGTGCAGACTCCACCTCCGCAACATCGCCAAAATCCGCACGTTCCTAACCCCAGAAACCACTAAACAGCTCATCCACTCCCTCATCATATCACGACTCGACTACTGCAACTCCCTCCTCACTGGCCTGCCTCGCCGCTGGCTATCCCCTCTTCAGTCCATCCTGAACACGGCTGCCAGACTCATTCACCTTTTCAACTGCACTGTCTCCGCCACCCCCCTCTGCCAATCCCTCCACTGGCTTCCGATTGCGCAACGGATCAAATTCAAAATCCTAACGCTGACGTACAAAGCTGTCCACCATACTGCCCCGAACTACATCACTGACCTAATATCCAAGTACCGCCCAGCACGCACACTCCGCTCCTCACAAGACCTCCTTCTCTCTAGTTCCCTGGTCTCCTCCTCCCATGCCCGCCTCCAGGACTTCTCCAGGGTGTCACCCATCCTCTGGAACTCCCTGCCCCAACCCATCAGATTATCACCTACTCTCCTCTCCTTTAGGCGCACCCTGAAAACCCATCTCTTCAGGGAAGCCTACCCCACCCCCTGCTAACTTGCCGACCTCCTCCACTCTTCCTACCACTCCATCCCCCACAGCTATCTCCTCCTGTGCCACCACCCCCTCCCTCCTAGATTGTAAGCTCGAAAGAGCAGGGCCCTTGATCCCCTCATGTTTTGCATTGTATTGGTATTGTTCTGTCACATGTTCTGTCTCCCTTTTGTAATGTACAGCGCTGAGCGAACTATTGGCGCTTTATAAATACTGTATAATAATAATAATAATTTGTTATGTTGTTATGTTATTTTGATGACTTGCTTGTGACTTTGGCCAATCAGAATAATACAGAGTGTGATGCATATCATTAAATGTACAAAACCCTTGGAAGTCACAAACGAAAGAAACAAATTAATTAGTTATCATTACAATTTATTTTGGATTCATTGAAATTTGTTACTATTGTGATTCGGATGTATTAAAATAATGAAAAATTTGTCCGCATTTAAATTTGTAACAAAATGAATCACACGTCTAAGATGGACCTTTTTTTTGTATCAGTGCTTTGATCTAAGAGCTACCAGGTGGGGTTTTTGTTTAGATTCTCTTGAGAATTTACTTGCACTGGCCTTAAATTTTAATGCCAGTACTTCCTGGCCCCACAGCTTGCGGACTCCTCATTTGTCAACTTTGTATTCACAATGCTTTCTGGGAAGCCCTACCGATTTGGTTGCACTGAACCACAAGCCATACTACTTTTGAAAACAGGTTTATATAAAGTGGTACGCTCAGTGACAGTTATCAGTGTGGAGATGGTATCCCTGATGGAAAAGTTGGAAATGATTGTAAGCTCCAAGGAGCAGGGCCCTCCTAACCCTCTTGTATTGAACTGTATTGTTGCTCTATTGTCTCCCGTTATATTGTAAAGCGCTGAGCAAACTGTTGGCGCTATATAAATCCTGTATAATAATAATAATAAAATTAGGCTGCACACTATCTTTTCATTGGTGCCAAGGTAAGATGGACATCAGAAGGCTTCAAATGGTTATTGTAATCCTCAGAAACTCTAAAATGTGTGATATGCACATATTGCTCTATTCATCAGAAAGTAAAATATGCTAAAAAGCAGTATATTGATTGCCATGATTAATAGATTGTCAATAAAAAAATTTCTAAAAAAAATGAAATTGGAGGACTAATATTGCTGTGAGGTATGATAAATATGGTAATATTAATTTATGCAGAGGCCGGGTTTTGTGGGACAGTCAAGATATTGTCTTGTCACTGAGCCTGTGCATCTGGGTCCGTGCACCCATCCCTGAGTGGCTATTAAATTTGGCTGTGAGTCGATGTGTGCCCATTCACTTATATAGGCTGCCTGCACCCAGCTTAGTGCTAGGACAGAAAAGTAAAACATTCACTCTTCATGCTCTATGAGGCCAAGCACTTTATATAAGCCTTTATACAAAATATTTTTTTTGCAAAGGATTAATTGAGACAGCAATATGATGTATCACTAACAGAATCTGCAGCACAGCACCCAATCTGAGAAGAGAGAGGAGGCCTGGCTGCATAGTAAGTACTACATTGTTTACACATGCAGTCACTATAATTGGCTATCACAGTGTTAACATGCCACTACAATTGGCAAGTTCATTTTTTTCTTAGATCTAAACGGTCTAATGAGGGCTCAATCACAGAAATTCAGTGAGAGCACTGATCACCCAAATGTGTTTTAATCATTTTTTTTGCCTTCCTCTAGATCAGCGGTCTCCAAACTGTGGCCCGTGGGCCGAATGTGGCCCTTTGCTTGCTTTTATCCGGCCCTTGGAGCAATATTTCATCCTCACCAACAATGGGGCATAATTCCCCCACTGACAACAATGAAGGGGCACAATTCCTCCTGTGACACCAAAGATGGGGCACAGTTCCTCCCAATGACACCAACAATAGGGCACAGTTCCTCCCAGTGACACCTACAATTGGGCATGATTCTTCCCACTCAATGACAACAACGATGGGGCAGACGTCATACTTCCAACAGTTCCACAGTTCGGCCCCCATAAAGTCTAAAGGACAGTAATCTGGCCCATTGTTTAGAAAGTTTGGAGACCCCTGCTCTAGATCAACTGTGGGTATAGGATTATAACTTTTTTCTTTTTTTTTATGGTTGAACTAGATGGACTTTTGTCTTTTTTCAGTCAGACTAAGTATTTCCTGTTTATAAATAGTTCTTCAGAAATAAATATCCACCTTCCTGCATTTTTTTACAATATAGTGGATAACATCCAGTCTTTTCTATAGTGTTATCTAATTGTATTGTATGAGAAAAGGGTCCAAAACACACTATGATAAGCATGGCATACAGATTACAGAGGGTTATGATACAAGAAAATTTAAGTAAAAGCATGCAGCACAACAACAAAAAAATTTACACAGCACTTGGTGAACTTTAAACTAAGAGAATGTCCCGTCTACTTTGCACTGCTCAGGTTGGTTGGTTTTAAATTGGTTTTAAATTGCTTAAGCAAACGCCATGATTCAGGTTGTTAAATGTACTTTATACAACATCTAGCCATAGATAGGAAACATGCCCGTCCCTGTGTAAACCATACCTACCAACTTTTTGAGATGGAAACAAGGGACGCATATTAGCAAAAGTATGTAGGCATAGGACACCCCCCCCCCCCCCGCCACACCTCCTTAAAGGAGAATTGTACAAAAAATGATTAGTTAAACCCACAAGTACTTTTTTTTACCACTACTATTCCTTTATACTGGCTTTTGAAATGTACAAATGCATCATTTTAGAAATTGGATGACTGGATGAAAGGTTTAGCACTGGGAAACACTTATTGAAAGATAAAAAGTGCATTTTACATACAACTATATAGATCAGACCAAAATGATTGACAAATGAGGAGGAAAAAGGGACAGAGGGACTTTGACATCAGGGACAGTTGGGAGCTATGGTAAGCTACTAAGTACATAAAGAGATACAATATCCATTGTATATATAGCTTGAATTTTTTGTTTATTTTCTTTCTTAATTTGTAATGGTATATTATGTTGGTTAATTGCAGAGGTCTTCCCATATATACTCCTGAAGAAGTGGGGCGCCCCACACTGAGGTTTTGGCTTCCTTGAACACTCCAGCTCATTCACTTACAGCCTTTATAATAATCAAAGAATTGGTATGTGCATTAGGAATTTTTAGCTTGGGATATCAAGGGGGTCTATAATTGAGGGAGAGTTGTACTTTCCTGCTGCTATTAATCTGTGCAGGACATATTCTTTTAATACTGTATTCATATGGGTGAGATCATGTGTATTTTTAACTTTTATACCAATAAATTAAAATTGTAGACTGTTTGGGCATCTTTAAAGTCTACTTTCAAAACTCCATCTACTGGTGCCATGTAACAATCACCCACAAACTATCTAATGTGTATGTTTAGCCAAAGTTTTTCTTCTACATTTTGGATGTAATTGGAAAAGACTGAACTCCTGTAAGATTTTTTTTTTTACTGCTGTTTCTATGTCTATGAGTCACCTTTTCTGATTTTCCTCCACTTTTATCACTTTTGCCTCTATAGAGCAGAGAGTGAAGGAAAATCTGCCCAGTGTCTTGCAGACAGCAAAAATAAATTGACAGGGGTTTAAACGTTTTCTACTCTATTAAACTGAAAGGAAAGGTTTAGCTGTATATATGCTTGAAACCCTACCATATTCCACCCAAGATGGAAATTTTCATTTTTGATAGGGATAATATTTAATTCAACATACATCTCATAATGTATAAAGAATATCCAAAAAAATGCATCTGCAATGTACCAAAAAGTGTATGGTGATTTTCCAAAACACACCAATGGATAAAAAAACACACAATGTGAATGTATCAAATGAAGATTTAAATGAGTTGGATTTCGTGGACAGAGAACATGAACCAGAGAATAGCTCTTACTGTACTTTATTAAAGAGAGGGAAAACAGGACAAAGACCAAACTGTGTCAGAGAACACAGCACTGGAACTCCATGAGGAGAATAATGCACTGCTTGGTTTAATATTGTGTCCCATCCAGAATGTCCAATTATATTGGGCTCATTGCATATTATCCTCAGACAGGGGAAGAGGGAGTTATATAAAACAATTAAATATATGAACATAGCAAGAAAACCAGAAGGGACCATAAATCAAAATACCTGTTTATAACGGTACTGATAGAGGTGGTCCTTACCTGAGTCATAAGTCACTTGCAGCTGTTGAACTCACAATCCTTCCTTTACATTTGTGCAGGGGACAGTTGCAAAGTTGCATTTGTGGAAACCCTGCACAGCACACCTGTGTTCCTGGAGCCTTTGTACCTCTTGTAAAGTGATGCACATTTGTGCAACTGCAACTGGAAGTGCTATGGCTTGAAGGCACAGTATGTGTGTTCTAGCACCCAGACCATTTTTGATAAGGACAGGTAGTCGCAGAGAAAAACAAGGTGTGTGCCAAGTATACTGGAAAAAATGCTAAATACGGGCTTTGAGTGCAGTAATTAGTCTGGGTTGTAGTACTGGAAGCTCCACATGAAATACTCAATAGGTTGATAAGAGTTCCATTGGCTACAGCAGTTTGTGATGTCTGGTCTATCCTATAGTTGTGTGCCTGTCCTATAGGGCTCTAGAAGGACAAGTATCAATACTCGATACTCTTATGATTTTTAGTTACTCCTTTTTTTTGGTATTTTTTTTTTTACCAAAAATGAAAGCTAGTGACTGGGACTGTAGGAATCTCCTAAAATCCCACAGTTTAAATGTTACCTCTAACAGTATTCAGACTGGTTTTTGTCATCATACTGCAAAGATGTGGCAACTGTTGCTCCACGACTTTTAAAGCTTGACCTTTATTTCTAATACTACTTATTGACAAACTGCTGATATACCTTAACAGACATTGTCCAGGATTCAGAAACTGATAAGTTGCAGCCACTTGGATCGCTAAAGAACTGTTGGATGCCTATTGGTAGCTGGATCAATATTTGAGAGGGAGGTCCAGTTTTTCTAAAGTCCCTCACTTGAAGCACCTGTATATAATTTATTGTGCCTTTTACAGAGTATACAGAACCATTCATATCATTGTTAGTCCCATAGAAGCTTTACAGCTAATGTTCCTGCAAAGGCACAAATTATAGAAAAAAAAAAAGAAACTTGTGTCCATTTGGTTGCAATAAGTTGTGGAATGTATGATGAAAGTATTGTCAATACAGTGAAGGCATAAACTCCAAGCAGGTAGTGTAAGGTCGACAACTAAACCCATGTTTCGAATGCCTCAGAAGGCCAAAAGTCTTAAAAATGAAGGCACTTTACTTCTCTGCAAAATATTTACATCTTCTATTAATGAGAACAAATACTCTTGATGCAGTTTCCTGTAAGATGGAAAAATACCTGAGCTATAGACCAGCATCTCTGGTAATAGGGTTGTGTAGGCATGACTGCATAGCTCTGCCCAGGGGCGGACTGACCATTTGGAAACTCGGGCACTGCCTGAGGGCCCGGGGTCAGTAGGGGGCCCCATAAGATGCCCCTGGTACCTTTTTCATAGGCTTTTTTGAGTTTGGGCAAAGACACAGGGGCCCCATGATCCCCTATTGCCCGGGGGCCCCAGGAGTTGTCAGTCCGCCCCTGGCTCTGCCTACTATATTTAAATGAGTACTAGACCAAATTTTATTTTTTAAGTAGAGGAAAAATCTTTATGTAACTTCTGTTATGTGATGCAATGTTGTGCTTCACATATGGGAATATTTACACATATTTCTATATATGTTTACCAATGACTGTTTATACAAGGCATCCAGTGTTATAGGCTTAATACCTTTTCAATGAACATTTTGTTGTAGTGAAACTGTAAAAGTCATCAATTAGGACTGGTGCTTATGCCCTGAACATTACCCTATATAACAGAGCCGCCCTTGTATCTACACATTTCAAAGAAGCCTAGATATGGGCTTATACCTAATGAAGGAAAGAATGCAGCAATGAATGGTTCCAGAGTATTTCTAGCTAGCGGAGAGAACCTCTAAATAACTTGTTTCATTAAGCCTTCCCCGCAGTTCCAGCTGTGAAGAAGGGAGGGCCCATGCACATTGTGCCATAGACAAGAAAAGGTTGTTAGTTCACACACTGCTGATTATTTGCTTAATACCTCAATTAGAGCTTTATGACCTCAGTACAGCTTATCTACCTATCTAGTGCCTGACTTTTACAATTTCTGCTATCAGTAAATCTGACTTTTATTACTCTCCTGGAAGGCATTTGTACCTCAGACCACTCTGTTTCCCTTTAGCTGTGACCAAAAGTGGGAAAAAAGTAGTCAATATATACAGTAATAATTTCAGAAAAGTAGTGTTCTAAAATAAGTATCATTTTACAAAAAGTGTTGAAGTAGGATTATGGACAAAAGCAAAAATAACATAGATGAGCTGCCCTGTCACATAGTTTTACTACATGTTGATCACGTTTAGTAGTTCCGTTTTGCCATTTCCTGAAACTGGCTGATCATTCTGTAGGGAAATCACTGCAGCACTGTCACCCTGTGGAAATGACAGTTCTAAATACACATACAGTTTAAATGGACTTTAAGTAAATGAAACACAAATTAATGTCCAACTCCAAAGGCTCCTGCACTGGGACCAGCATGCTCACTTTTTGCTAATGACATGTTGATCTATTTAACAGACCCCTGGAAGTCTCTAGACAGATTACCGTACTATATTATAAAGAATTTTAGACATTTTTCCAGCTTCTGTTTAAACAGGGAGAAGTCTATCATTTTCCCATAATGGAACTGGATTCAGTGCCTCAGATCCCATTTCTTGCCCTTTGAAAGTAATTGGATAGATTTTGGTATTTAAGCATCACCATACAAAAACCTCTACAACAATACAGCTCTAATAACCTCAACCCCCTAATACTTAAACTTAACTCACACACTTGGTCCAAACTGCCCCTGAATGCTCTGGGTCGTATAAATAGCTTTAAAATTACATTTTTGTTCTCTTTGTTTTTTGTATGTGCTGATTAATTCTCTGTTATATATGCCTCCACATAAATTCAAAGAGATAGACACAATTCTGAGTTCTTTTCAATGGGAACCAAAACAGCATAAATAGCATTTCTAGAGATACCTTGCACATTACTCCTGGTTGACAGTGGTATGGCCTTGCCTAACCTATAGGGTACTACTTGGCATCCCAGCTTGTTCATGCACCATGGTGGTTCTTTCCAGAATACAATAACTGCTACAGCCACTATAGTCACCATTTTAACATCCATTGAATCTTTATGAAAGTTTATGCATAGGAAAAAACCCTATTGTGTGTGCAGGCACTGAAATACTTTGTATGACATACTGTATTATCCACCTTGCTAAAGTAGCCCTAATCATGAGGCAGCACATTCCCCTAACACTCCTCGATGGCATAACCCACAGCTGAAGGCATTTTTTGGGCTTGCTATGGTGTCCAATACATACACTGTTTGTAATGTAAAGAAGCCTTTAAATCTTTCTCAGAAATTCAAAGATAATGTGGGATGCCCAACACTATGAACATTTGATATTTCATACAGCACAGCTGTACAGCTGGGATTCGTTGGGTGACATTTCCTACCTACAAATTACAGGAATTACTTAGCACCATAATGTCAGGAGAGTCTAGCTCTCTTGCTCCATCACAGCTCCTGGTCTTATTCCAGCATCCTGGTTTTGGTTGTGATTCATTCTCCCTGTCTGTCCACCTGCAAGGTAATTCATATGGCCAGTCTCTGGGTGGAGACCAAATCTGATTTAAGCCAGCCAAGCCTGCAGTCTCATGCTTGTGATAGCGTGTGTAATACATGCTCAAGCTCCCTGTCTGCCTGTCCTGCTCTGCTGTCTGGATTCCTAGTTTATGACCTCAGATCGGATATTGACTATGCTCTGAACTCTGCCTGCCTTTTGACTACGGATTGGACCCTGACTACTCTAAACCTAGTCTGCCTTGTACCTGGACTGTCATTGAACTACTCTGCCTGTCTGCCAACCACAAGTACCTGTTTCCTGTGCTCAGTTTGCGCCTGCCCCCGCATGGTAGCCAGGCCAGGTACTATAGCATTGTGTATATTTAAGTACTGGGGGGCAATTGAGTACTGGTAGGCATTCTTGCCTTATGGGAAAGGGGACTTCTATAAGTGAAGAACACAGAAGTGTGACACATAAGCTGGTATCAACATAGTACTTCACATCATACCTACCAGGTCTGTCAGAGGATGTCTGGTGAGACATATTGGGCCCATATATTATATCTATTATATCTTCCAAAGATAAACTGGTTAATTTGAAATGTTTACACAACATACACCCCACACCCTACCAACTTTTTTAAATAGGAAAATTGTCTGCCCTCTCTTGTCCTAAATGCCTGACAACCACAGGAACATTTTTTTTTAATTACTTGGGTGTGAGATAATCAATTCCGCTGCAAATCTTCTAGGTCTACCCATTATTTGGTACCTGCTGAGATACCTTATATTGTCAAAAGTATTGGTCCCCCCCTCCAAATCATTGGATTCAGGTGTTCCAATCACCTCCATGGCCACAAGTGTATAAAATCAAGCACCTAGGCATGCAGACTGCTTCTACAAACATTTGTGAAAGAATGGGTCGCATTCAGGAGCTCAATGAATTCAAGAATGGTACCGTGATAGGTTGCCAACTGTGCAACAAGTCCATCTATGAAATTTCCTTGCTACTAAATATTCCACAGTCAACTGTTAGTGGTATTATAACAAAGTGGAAGCAACTGGGAACAACAGCAACTCAGCCACAAAGTGGTAGGCCACATAAAATGACAGAGCGGGGTCAGCGCAATAGCTACAAAGCTCCAAACTACTTGTGGCCTTCAGATTAGTACAACAACAGTGTGTAGAGAGCTTCACGGAAAGGTTTATCATGCCCTGTGCGCTCCCAGCACATATGTCGGGGTGTCTCATGGAAAGGTCCTGATCTCCCCTTGCGATCAGGACCTTTTCCGATCATGTGACTGTCATATCAGCTCATCACAGCAGTCACGTGACCCTAAAACCCCGCCCCGCCTCTTGGCCTCTGAAACCCCTTAAAGGGCCAAGAGGCGCCGGTGTGAAGAGGTTAAAGAGTAACTTCACTTTTGTTGAGGAAAAAACATTCCCCTCTGGGTGATTTATGTACACTGCAGGGATTTTAACAAATGTTATTACTGATTCCTACCTTTTGTTATTCTGAAGAAATAGATGTTTGTTTGTCTGTGTTCATGTACAGAGTGAATCAGTATAGGAGTAGTTTTATAATCAACTGCTGCACCTGCAGGGTTCTAATGAAGAAAGAGTCAGGGTCTGCATCCCTTTAAATGTGATTTCCCTTTGGGAGTAACTCACAAAAAAATTACATTTTTGTTGCAGTTGATCCCAAAAATGTACTTGTATCTTAAAGTGTTACTAAATCCAGGACCCTGCATTCACTATATCTGGTCTCCCACAGTACACAGAACATGGAAAAGCAATTATTTTAGTATATGTAAAGTGCTAAATACATTTAGAGCAGTCATGTGACTTCTATCAGTGTCCAGCAGAGCACTAGTTAAAGCTTGAAGGAGGAGTTTTCTTTCTCCTCTTGCTGTCCTATGAGGCTGCAGGACTCCTGACCCTCTGTCTGGACAGTGTTGATTGGCCCTCTGCTGATCATATGCACCCTCGCAAGAATAATTCTCTAGCAGTACGCATTAAACTGAGCATGTGCAGTTTGCCTCCAAGGTTCTGTTCTATGAGGAGATGAAATGGGGACAGTAGAAGAAGGGGAGGGTCAGAGAAGACAGGATCAAACATCCTTTTTTACACAATGCCGAGGATTAACCCCTTAAGTTCCACTGTGAGTATAACAAGCATGCTTCACTGCATATACAGATTGATTTTAACTGGTGTGGGTTCAGTAACACTTTAATGCAGATGTCTGGCATTGAACCAATCACTCAAGTAGGAAATTACATTTTCAGGGGGCATTCTGTACACCATCTGCATACAGAACCTCTCCAGGTAGCCATATTGCATTGCATTTTACAGAAAATGACAGCAATGCAGATTGAAGGAAAGGCATTTTTAATTACAATTACAATATAACTTGAGTTGTATATGTTATATTATTTTTTTATTTGCTAATTTTTTTCCTATGAAAGTGGAGTTCCCCTTTAATGAGAGTTCATTGAGTACAAGACAGGCAAGGGATCAACTCTGTCCTTTTTATGCCTAAAACATGCCACATTTATCAAGCTACAGTTATGACGGAAAACTTAAATGGAAGCCAGTTGTAGCCAACTGTAACTCTGAAATTTCAGGATAAGCCTGTGATAACAAATGGCAGTGGTTTTTAATCAATGAAAACACTTTTTACTCAAGGGGTCATACTGCAGTGAGGAAGGAATTCTCCATTGATCTGTTTGATTAATTGATTGTCCAGTGGAAATATTCTTCATTTCTGATTCTAACATGCCCCGGGATACCCTCTCATCTGAAACTTAGAGAGGGTTTGCGTTTTTTTTTGCATTCATAATCTATTTTTGTCACTCACAATGCATTTTTCCCTTAGCAGTTGGCTATAGACCATGAGCAAACCCCATGGGGTGGATGAAAACGTTCACTTTTTAACAACTGATTTCAGTCAGTTGTTCTGGAATAAATATCTGTTCTGAGCTGTCTGTTCCCAATGAACACTAGTGTCTAAGAATTACATTTGACTCTCATTCACTCTAATATTAAATTTTGTAGAAAAACCGGATGTATTTAGAACATTATGGAAATGATATAGGGATTCAATATCACCCTGCCAGGGGGTAAACACATCATCTATATAGCGCCAATAAGCACCACAGAACAAGAGCGCTAGTGCGGCATCTAATGTTACATAAAGCTCAGTCGCACACGTACTGTGTAAGTGATTTTACTTAGAATTTCAACTTTTTTACACTATTTTCATGTTTGTGTTTTTTCTTTTTGCTTTGTCAAGAAGAGTGGATTCCAAAATAAAGGATTTCCAAGATTATTGCAATGGGCAATTCACAAGCATTGTATGCCTTTCATTAAACAGAAAGATACAGGGTTTGGTGAGTGCATTTTCAGGTTTAGGAGGACAGAACATAGGTGGTTGGATTATCCAATGTGAAGATTTACAATAAATGAAGAAGACTGAAGAAGAATTGACATTTAAAGGACTATATTACATTTATTATTTTAATAAATTTATGCAGGTATCATGATTGAAATAATCTTCAGATATTGTTTATATGTATATAGTTTCACATATAATAGCAGTGTGTATATTTTCCATTTTAAAGTTGCATCTATATGATATACACTATATTGCCAAAAGTATTGGGATGTCTGCCTTTACACACACATGAACTTTAATGACATCCCAGTCTTAGTCCATAGGGCTCAGTATTGAGTTGGCCGCCCTTTGCAGCTATAACATCTTCAACTCTTCTGGGAAGGCCGTCCACAAGGTTTAGGAGTGTGTCTATGGGAAGGTTTGACCATTCTTCCAGAAGAGCATTTATGAGGTCAGGTACTGATGTCAGATGAGAAGGCCTGGCTCACAGTCTCTGCTCTAATTCATCCCAAAGTTGTTCTATTGGGTTGAGATCAGGACTCTATGCAGGCCAGTCAAGTTCCTCCACCCCAAACTCGCTCATCCATGTCTTTATGGACCTTGCTTTGTGCACTGGTGTGCAGTCATATTGGAACAGGAAGGGGCCATCCCCAAACTGTTCTCACAAAGTTGGGAACATGAAATTGTCCAAAATGTCTTGGTATGCTGACGCCTTAAGAGTTCCCTTCACTGGAACTAAGGGGCCAAGTCCAACCCCTGAAAAACAACCCCGCACCATAATCCCCCCTCCACCAAACTTTACACTTCGCACAAAGCAGTCAGGCAAATACTGTTTTCCCGGCTACCACCAAATCCAGGCACGTCCATCGGATTGCCAGAGAGAGAAGTGTGTTTTGTCACTCCAGAGAATACATCTTCACTGCTCTAGAGTCCAGTGGCGGCGTGCTTTGCACCACTACATCCGACGCTTGCATTGCATTGGGTGATGTAAGGCTTGGATGCAGCTGCTCAGTCATGGAAACCCATTCCATGAAGCTCTCTACACACTGTTGTTGTCCTAATCTGAAGGCCATATGAAGTTTAGAAGTCTTTAGCTATTGACTCTGCAGACAGTCGGCGACTTCTGCACACTGTGCGCTTCAGCATGCGCTGACCCCACTCTGTCATTTTACGTGGCCTACCCTTTCGTGGCTGAGTTGCTGTTGTTCCAGTTACTTTCACTTTGTTATAATACCACTAGAAGTGGACTGTGGAATATTTAGTAGCAAGGAAATTTCATGGATGAACTTATTGCACAGGTGGCAACCTATCACGGTACCACACTTGATTTCACTGAGCTCCTGAGAGCAACCCATTGTTTCACAAATGTTTGTAGAAGCAGTCTGCATGCCTAGGTGCTTGATTTTATACACCTGTGGCCATGGAGGTAATTGGAACACCTAAATCCAATGATTTGGAGGGGTGTCCCAATAGTTTTGGCAATATAATGTATGTATTTTGATGTTTGCTTTTCAACTTGGAGCCATTCTGGTGCCTGGACTGATGTTGGATAGACAGATAGATAGATAGATAGATAGATAGATAGATAGATAGATAGATAGAAACCATACATTCCCTTTAGTTGATGCTCAGATAATAGTATTCAGTAATGGCTAACAGTCATTTAAAAGATGATGTTTTATAATGTAATTCCCCTTCAAGAGTGATTATTGGAGTTCTCCTTTAAGGAGCTCTGAGAAGTCTAGCCTGAAATCAGCGTGATTCCTCCTCTTGCAGTTATAGTTCTGTAGATCTGAGGCGCACACTGGCAGCTTCTGATATAACAGCGAAGTTTCAAATACGTTAATTATGCAATAATTACCCATGTGTGTCAGTGGCCTGCTAGCCTTTGGAGACTGACATGTAAACTAAAGGAAGATCATAACTGTTTTGGGATTCCACCCTGATTGTGGCTGCATGTCTGTATCTAATAATGTAAAGCTCTCTGGGAGGCCAGATTGGATGAAAGCCACTTTATAAATTCATGTTATATTTAGAAAGAGCTATGCAGCTGTGGTCTGCTGTTACCTAATGAGACAAAAAAAGTCCTTTAATATCCCATCTTTCTTTATTAAAGAAATGATTTCATGGCCTGTAATACCCCACGGCAAAATTCCACTTGTGTAGAGTGTGCATGCGAGCAGCCCTATAATTATTTTAAGTTCATAACTTTCAGTGCCTCATTAAAGAGGGAAACCTAGGTGGGGGTTTTCTGTGTTAGGGGAAGCATTAAATCTTCACAGTTCAAAAGCTACCTACTGAATGGCACAGCTTTAGCTTTCAGTTATTCTACACAACGAAGCCAAATACATACACCAACATGTGGGAATCCGTGTTAGTTTTATGCTATTTGTGAAGGTTCCTGTTGACTTTTAAAATTTACAGGAATTAAATATACACCTGTCAGCCTTTTTATAATGTAAAGAGCAGACAGCACGATGTACCACCTATTACCTTCAAAGCAGAACTATACTCACCTCCACTCTACTGATGCAGTATCCATGAGTGTCCTCACCGATTGCTGACATCTTTGGCCGGTCTTCTTCCAGGTTCTGACAGCCGACCGTTTTGATTGGCGGGGCCAGGATAACATCACTCCCGCACATGCACAGGAGGTAATTCATCTTGGGAAAAATGCCAGCACAGCTCTGTGTACATTGCAAACAAGCAGGTAAGAATACTTTTGCAGAAGAGACATAGGGGTTGATTTACTAAAATTGGAGAGTGCAAAATCTGATGCAACTCTGCAGAGAAGCCAAGCAGCTTCTAGGATTATTGTCTAAGCTTACTTAGCTGAAGCTAGAAGCTGATTGGCTCCCATGCACAGCTGCACCAGGTTTTACACTGTCCAATTTTAGTAAATCAACTGCATAGCATATAAAACCTGCCTGTTCACAATTATTTATTAAAGGCTATGTTCACCTTTAAAAAAATCAAAAAGCACATGATTTTGCAGGAAAAAATGTGGATTTATTATTTTTTTACAGGAGCCTGCAATGCATCGTACTTGCAATCAGTGGATCACAGGTGCAATGTTAGGCTCCTGCACACTCTCCCTCCAGCTGTAGATAAAAAGCTCATATAGAAAGCTGGAAGAAGAATGAACGGACTAAGAGCACGCTGATCAGTGTGCTTATAGTCCATTAAAAACTACAAGTTCATCTGTGGTGGCAGACAGGACATGTAGTTTATTCATTCACAAACCTCCATGAATAAATGACGTGGCTGTATGGGCGGAATGTCCCCAAGTTTCATTAAGGGTTACGGAGTCAAAAATATCAACTCTAAGTTGGTGATTACTGTCATATGTCAGTGATCACCCCAACAAAGTAGCATTTCCTAATTTCTGATTTTTCATAAAAATCTCTTACTCACTTCCTTACTATCAAGGAGCAGAACAAAAAACAAATAGGTTAAGAGTACATGTACAAGGGATGTGCTAAAGCCTTTAACGCCTAGGCCTGAAGGCTCCTTTGGGAGAACAATCACAATCACACACACAAAAAAAAGATTTAAAGGATAAGTTCACATTTTGTAAGATGTTACATGTTACACCCATATTCAGGGTGTAACACGTAACACGTTATGAACGGACTGCCCCCCCCGCACTCCTCCCCCAGATCCCCATTGTGACAGCTAGCGGGGGATCTTCTTCCCCCCTCTGGCTGTCACAATTCTGCTTTTGCAGCTGTCAGCTTGTAGTTCTTTCTCCATGGTGCTGTGTAGTTCATTGAGTCTTCTCTTCAGTAAGTATCTGCTTGCACGTACAGCATATACAAGCACACAGATACACTGACAGTTCTGCAGGAGACCTGCATGGTACCAGCGATCAGCAGAAAAGCTTTACAGGCTCCAAAAACAAAAAATAATAAATGCACATTTCTTTTACCTGCAAAAAAATGTGCATTTATTATTTTTTGCTAAAAGGTGAACTTATCCTTTATATGTCTTCTGACCAGAATTTCTCTTTGGCATGAATGAATTAAAGCAGTTGTAAAGGCTCTTTGGCTTCTTAAAATAATAAACATGGTATACTTAACTGCTTTGTGCAATAGTAAAGTACAGAGTGGTGGCTTTCCTCCTGTTCTGTGGCCCCCCTTGGCACTCTCGGCTCCTCCTCTTCTCTGAATGTCCCCTTATTAAAGCGGAGTTCCAGCTGAAAAAAAAAAAAAAGTCAGCAGCTCCAAAAACTGTAGCTGCTGACTTTTAAATACAATCACTTATCTGTCCCTCGGTCCAGCAATGTCCTCACCACCGCTGGTTTCACCAGCTGTCTTCTCTCCTTGGCGCCAGCATCTTCAGTGTGGGCACACGGCTGTGACAGCTTGCAGCTTCACATCCGGGTGCCCACTGCACATGTGCGAGAAGTGCTGCACTTTGTGAATGGTCCCGTAGTTTTCTGGGACCTGTCACATGTCCCAGAAGACTACAGGGAGGGAGGAAAAATTCCGCTTCCCATTGCCTTAGGTGATCGCAGCGGAAGTGGAAGTGGGTACCTGTCAAATTTGGGTACCTGCTCCCCAAAGGTGCCAATGCTTAATGGGGAGCGGAGGACAAAGACTTAAAGCAGAACTTCCCCTTTTGGGTGGAGCTCCGCTTTAAGCCCTGTGCTATGGGGGTACTTGTGTGCGTTCACCAGGTTGTGTGCATCTATAGAAACGTGCAACTCAGCCATGCCCCCTACACCGTCTTCACAGGATTTGATTGACAGCAGCAGCCAATGGCTCCCTCTGCTGCATCTGTGTCCTGTGAGAAAAGGAACAGAGAACAGCACTGCTGCACATAGGAACAGTGCCGGACTGAGAGAAGTAAGTGTTTGGGGGGAGGGGAGGGGAACGATAAAACTACTAGGACATTTTTTTATACCTTAATCCAGGGAATGCATTAAGGTAAAACATATCTTTAGAAATAGTTAGATCCATTTTAAATTCAGCTTTTTCATTTCACTTTTTTCAAAAAGAAAGTAAATGTTAATTGTGTGTACACTGTATGTAAAACTTGGAGCAGAAGAAGAATGAGCAGTTTGGGCATGTTAATACACTCATGATGATGATACAACAGTAAGCCCTTGGCACAAGCTGCAGAATTCTTGGAAGACATAATCCTTTACATGTACATTCTGGATCTCCTGTTTTATGCATTGTCTTGGGAATTCTCAGCTGATAGGGCAGCCAGTAGTCAGTAACTAGACAGCAAATTACACTGTACTATATGTTACCTTACGGACCTGGCCAACCACGTTTCAGGATGTTTGAGTGGAGCATCATGGAGGATAGATAGGCTGGGTGATGGTGCATTTCTGAAGGATTTCTTTAAGGCTTTTTTCCTGAAAAAAAAAAAGAGAATAAAAGCTAGGAGACAGTTTGTTGAAATGTTTGCTGTGCATGAGGTCTTAGAGTGACCCGACTGTAAGTGAAGAACTGGGGCTTTCCAGGGGTTGATAAGCTGTGTATATAACATTTGATATAACACCAGATCATTAAAAAAACTGTTTAGACATTATAGAGAGATACAGTATATTCCATGATCATTTAATCAGCTTTTTCATTAACAATGTAGAAGCCTCCCTGTTCAGGGTGAAACTCTATTAATATTGAATATAAAGAGCTAAAAGCTGTGTCTATAACACCAGTGTTGTTTTTGTTTGAAACATGCCTGTTGTCATGAATTGTTGTCTAGCTGGTCTAATACCGATTTTGACCTAAAGGGACGCTTTTCTCAGTTTCCAGGCAGAAAGAGCAGTCAAAATGCAGGCAGGGCACAGGACAAAGCAGTAGGGACAAAATGTATGTGAAATGCTTTGATACAGGAATGTTTTGCTATGAAATAATCGTTTTAAAAAAAATGTCATTTTTTTTAAATTTTCAAATTTGCCGCCGGTTCCGGCACCCGTACATCCCGACGTCACAGGGACCGGAACACAGAAGCCAGATGCCGGCATCGACCGGAGGAGATGGCCAGAGACGCTGCAGGGGACGCATCGCGGGAGCGAAGGACAAGGTAAGCGCTGCAGGGAATCCCTGTGCAACTCGGCATGGTAAGCCCGAGTGTAGCTCGGGGTGACCGCTTTTGGTACTGAAACTTTACCCCGCGCTACACTCGGGAATACTGCTAGGGAGGTTAATCTACAATGTACCATCTTTCATCATCCTTATTGTTTACATTGTGTTATACAAGTGGTATTAAACCCAAAATAAAACATTTTTTATATTGCAGCTTGCCAATCCTTAGATGTGATGGCTGTATTGGTTTTCTTTTTTTAGGCTTTCTTTTTCTATTTTCACTTGGTGATCCAGCCAATAAAGCCAGCCATACATGGGTCGAAATGTGTCTGGTTCAGCAGGGGCTGGCCAAATTTTGATCCATGTACAGGCAAGCTGATTGTACAGTAGTCAGTCTACTGATCGTATTCTGCACAACTAACCTGTTAGAAAGTTTCTGCACTGCTAAAGCCGACAGCATTGATCAATTTATCCTGATGTCGGGGAAGTCTCGGCAGGGCAGGTTGAATGTATCTTTGTCAGGCTTCAAGAGAGAGTAGAATGCTGGGTTTTTACACTTGTCCTCCACCCACATTTGGGATAGAATATTCTGTTCTCCTACACGTAGCCTGTGCTTCACTTGGATCTGTAATCCCTCAAGAATGTAACACCTCATGATCCGGGCACAAAGCACATTCACTAATGGTTAACCCCTACCCGCCGACTATATGCATGTATGCGGCCTCACGAAAGTGGGGTTCTTTCCGTGGGGCCCAATATATGCGTATCTTTTTTTGTGTTGGGAGCACACTCCCAGAACAGAAACCGGGCTCTAACCGAGTTCTGGGTCACCTGATCACTGTGATAGCCTCGGATTGGCTATCACAGTGATCAGTCACTTTGAGCCTGCCCCTGTGTTTACTTTCTCTTCTGAATGAAGTGAAAGATACATTGTTTCTTTCTCTTTTTGCAGGAGAGGAAGATACAAATAACCATGTGTGTAAATAAATAGATAAAAATAAAGAATATTATTATTATTATAATACAGGATTTATATAGCACCAACATTTTGCTCAGCACTTTACAATATAACGGGAGACAATACAGCAACAATACAGTTCAATACAAGAGGGTTAGGAGGGCCCTGCTCCTTGGAGCTTACAATCTAGTAGGGAAGGGTTAGTGGTACAAAAGGTAGTAACTGTGGGGGTGTCAGGAATGGACTCAGCACTGGTGGTGGGACTCGCCTGCTGTGTGGGCTGCAGTACCAGAGCTGACCAGCGGGTGCTCTCAGCAGCCAGAAGCTCACACGTGCAATCAGCAAACCTGGGGCTGATTGCAGAAAGGTGTATTTAAGCCATGACCAGGCCTGTGCTCTGGGCCTTGGTGTATGTTTTCCCATGAGCCTCTGTACCTGGTATCCTGTGTTCCTGCTTCGTTGCTAACCCGGCTTGATTCTGACCCCTGCTGACCGTCTCCTGTTGAACCCCTGGCTTGCCTGACCATCCTTCTGCCTGATCCCCTGTACCGCGCTTTCCGTGAGTTACTGAACCCGGCTTGTGACCTTGACCATTCTCTGCCTGCTCCTTTTGGTACCTTGCTGCCCGCACGTTGCTGACTTGGCCCGTCTGACCACGCTAACTACTCTGCCATCCATCCATCCTGCACGGATCCAGCCGTACCTGCACATACCTCTGGCGGACCCCTCTACCACTAGCAGGTGTACTCAGGGGCCGCGACCTGGTTCCTGTCTGCTCCAAGTCCATCCCCACCATCAGGGGCCCTGGTGAATAAGCAGACTGGGACTTAGACTCCGCGCCCTGGGGAATCCTGTCCTGGGGACCACTAGAGGTACCACCAAACGGTCATTACAGAACCCTACGGCCGGCCTGACCGTTCCACCTCTCCAGCCCTGACTACGCCTGTGTTCCTGCTTCGTTGGAAGGTTGGTTTGTTCACTGTGCGTTTATATATATATATATATATATATATATATATATATATATATATATATATCTGGGTGGCTAATAATAAACTGTATTATACTGTACCTGGGACCTGCATTTCCGTGTGTCAGTCCACACCTTTCTGGTCATTCCTAGATTCCTGACAGGGGGACGGATTGGTTGGAAGAGCAGAAGATTCCATTTTTAGCTGAGGGCAGGATAGGCTTCCCTGAAGATAGCCTTTCCAAGATAGCCTAAAAGTGAGCAGAGTAGGTGATAGTCTGAAAAATTGGGGTAGAGAGTTCTAGAGGATGGGGAATCTCTGGAGAAGTCCTGGAGATGAGCATGGGAGGAGGAGACAAGGGAGCTAGAGAGTAGGAGGTCTTGCGAGGAGCGGTGAGTACGGTTTGGGTGGTATTGGGAGACAAGATCGGTGATGTAATTTGGGGCAGAGTTATAAATGGCTTTATATGTTATTGTTAATAAAACATTAAGAAAAATATGCAGAAATAATAACAAGATCAGTGTTTGTCAGGGTTAGGGTCAAGGTCTGGGTCAAAGGTCAATGTTGGGGTCAACGGTCACTGTCAGCATATTTGGGGTAGAATTTAAAAGTCAGTGTCAGTGTCAATTAGTGTCAGCGTGTTTCAAGCAGGATCTTAAAAAATGCAAAATGGGCACCATTGTTTCTGTGTCCTACTATGAGTACAAACATTAACTAACCTACACATATGTGGTATGGCTACAATCGTCAGGAGCAGGTGAATTTATTTTGGGTTGTTCTTTGATATTAAATTATGGTAACAGCAAGAAATATTCAGCTAAAGAAAAAAAAAAAAAGAAATACGTTTTTTGGGCTAGATTTCTGTTGATAACAAAAAAAGACAATCAGGAGATATCAGCTGCCATTTACCACCAAAAGAAAGTCAATTTGGTCCTGTAAAAAACAAGGTATAATCCACCTGGATACAGAAAGTAGTTGTGACAATATGTACAGTTTTACTAACATATGTCAAAATTGCAAAATTGTGCTTAGGCATTAACATTTGTTTTACCATTAGGCGAGAAGGGGTTAATATTTGAATATTTATCTTACTAGACAGGGATAGACAAAATACTATAAATTTCAGAGTCTGGCAGACACATTTTGGGAGACCAGGACCTTTTTCTCCTTTCTGATGACTACAGAAATGGCTGAGATGCTAGGCACAGGGGGCTCCTGGAATGTGTTCATTGTTCACGTATAAAAAAAAAATGTTATGTTTATGTTTTGCAGAGTGCTTGGTCATGCCCACTACTGTGTGTATATACTGTACATATAAATTGATACAGATACACTTTAGGTGTGATCAAGCAAGCCTTGAGCAAGTCTAGGCTTCTGTAGGTTGCTATACCTTTTTAGGAAGATTAAATGTAGCACTACTCCCTTAGAATTTGCTAGAGATTTGGGTCCCCCTATAGTCCTGCACAGCCAGGCAATACACATTTTTAGATTTGCATAATGAGACAGAGAACCACTCCTTGAGCTTTGTTTTGAAGTTTTATTAGGGATGTAGAACTTGGATGGGGGTAAGGGGTGTATGGGATGCCCAAGGGAATGGAAACTGAGGACAAATTTCCTGGACTATATTACAAGTCTTTACAGAGGCATCCTCTTCTGGAGAGTTATTCGGCATCTTCCAATGTACCTCTCCAACTCCAAATGCTCCTCAATCCGAATGTATTGAGGAATCCCTGGACAGGGGATCTAGTAGTAGAAGGGCAATAGTCCCAGCTGCAGAGTTAGGTTTCCCACCCAGATGCTCTCTCCCCTCTCTGGCCTAGGGGGTGAAGGTGTATTCATTGAGTCCTTCTCCTGTGCTGCAGTTGGGTCAGTGGCTGCTACCAGGCCTATCAGTTGGGCCCACTCGTTCCCTGCCACCAGGTGGTCCTTTCTCAGGGGGCCAGTGAAGTCCACAGCTTTCCCCCTTTCAAGGTTCCTCTGCCTGGAGGTGAGCCCCTTCTAGCCTGGGCTCTCTCTCAGGCTCCTGCACCTCAACCTTAATTCTCCATCTTCCACCAGCACTCTCCCTCCTACTGAGCAGGCTCCAACACTTTTAAGGGTGCCCTGGCCCCTTTCCAACCTCCTGTTGGGGATTGACCAGGATCCCTCAAGAGTGCAACCAGCCACTCCTCAGAGTCACCTACTGTCTCTAGAGCCTTCCTTCTAGACCCTAGAGCATGGAAACATTCCAGAGGGGCTGGCCTGCATAGCCTCTCAGCTCCTGACCAAGATTTGATCTTCTGGCTATCACACCCAGGCCACTACCCAGCCTTCCTTACTGACAATTTCCTTACAACAAGAATCTAGTTCACCCTAGCTAAATTAGGAGGGTGCTACATAAGCTACAGTATATAATTGGTATGGCTTATAATAGTTTATATATAGTGTGTGTGTATTTGTGTATGCCAGCTTCATACAATTTAGAGTTAGGGATGACACTGTGCTAAAATGCCTGATGTGCTATTCGGCTTTCATAAGTAGTTGCAAATATATGCAAAAAAGACATACATTTTACCTGAATGTTTAATTAGGTCTTTTTGTGCTGATTGGCTATATAAAGTGCTGGGGAAATCTTGAATTGACATACATACAGTATATACCTTCTGACAAATCAAGGCTCTAATTATAGTGATCACCAGCTGGGCAGTAATGAGTTAGCCTTTCAGATTCCTCACTATGATGATGGCTATTGCCTGGTTACTACATGCAAACATTCACACGAGCACCCAGGAAAGCAGGCCTTTGCACATAATGCATGATCATTTAATCAGCTTTTTCATTAACAATGCAGAAGCCTCCCTGTTCAGCGTGAAACTCTATTAATATTGCATATAAAGAACTAAAAAACATAAGTATGTCAGTGAAAATGGGTCAGATCAGCAGGTACCCAAGGTTGCTACTCTAGAACGCCACCTATCATTATAGCCTCTGTAGGATTAAGAATATGAAGGATTCACTACAGAATTCGACTGTGGAAAACATTTTTATTAGAGTTTCATCCTGCACCATTTATTTGCAAGCAAGACAAACCAGACCAACATCTGGCCATAGTGGATGGATGTGAGAGCTGAGATACACCTTTTGCTTTTATATTTATCCTTCTGCAGGATTGTCCATGGGAATATAGAAGATGCACTTAGAGGGAAGGTAGGAGGTTGATTCAGAGCCCTGACTGCAGAGGTGGGCAAAATCTCCCACTAGACTCCTGGATAAAAGTCCCAATGTGGACACCAAGCCTGTCGATCCCACCAAAAAAAAATAGCATAGTTAGAGCTTGGCTTTCATTTTTTTTACTGACTTCTAACAGGTTAGTTTGAATTTACCATGATCTGGAAGTAATACATTGCCCTTCCCACAGCAATGAAATTAACAAAACATAACTGCTTTCTGGTTAGAAAAATCTTTTGTATTTAAACATTAGATATCCACTTTCAAATGCTTTCTCAATCATAGTAAATAAATCCCAGCTGCTTATTTGGTACAAGACTGCAAGCTGCTTGCCAAGGACAGAGAAGAAGGGGGTACAGAAAGGTTGATTTAAAAGATTTTACAGTGTCCTTTCTGCAAGCCTGAACAGAACATAGACAGGGTGCTGGACATACAGTACCTTATGAAAATGTTTCCTGGCTGACAGCACTTATCAGTTTTTCCCATCATAGGGAAACCCACTACTTCCCCATAGAATTACTTCAGGTGGCAAGCCAGTCAATGAACAGGAAACACAGCAATCCTTAAGAATGAACTCAAGTATGGGCACAGTTTCCTAGTTATCCTTTAGCAGTAGGCACCATAAGGGTCACCTCACTATGCTATTCTATGATTCTCATACATTCCTTATATTCTCTGAAAGCAGCTACTACTTTCATTACTGGTTCCTGCAAGCTTGGTGTATGGTATCTGCAGAAGGACTCCAATAACTATCCATACTGACTATTTGCTCCCTTGAATAACTTTAGTAAGGGGGTTACACATGAGCTGCAGATGGAAAGGTAGTTACCTTCCAGTAATGAGCCTTTGCTTTGACTCCAAAGAGCCTGCCCACATGCTGTGTGCAAGAAAAAGGCTCTTGGGAGACGTAGTTCTGGGGGCCATGTCTACATACATAGGAATTAATTTATGGTATCCTGCTGATTCATCTTTCCTTGTAATAATTTTGCAAGCCTGGTGATGACATCATAGGGAGTAATAAAAGCTGTTTCTCACACAGAAACAAGGTCAAAGTAAAAAATAAAAAATACTATTTGTACACCGTCTGCAAAAGAGAGGGAGGTTTGGGTGTAAACTTGGGTCATGCCTATTCAAATCCTAAAGTAAACATTCCAGCGTTAATGAAAAGAAGGCACATACCTTTCAAGGTCTTTTCAAGTGCAATGGAACCCTCCAAAACGTAGCATGCTATGCTATATGAATGCCATATTTGGCAAGGAATGTTGAGGACTTTGAGCCATGTGAACCTCACAAACACAATAGTAGGGGCAATTCATGAAGGTGTGAAATGAAAATGTCACCATTTTCCCATTGTATTTCTCTGCTTTGGCCAATTCATAAAAAGCCAAGCTTAATAGTTCTTAATTCTACTTCTACCTTACCAATTTGGACCCATCTCAACATTTTGAACTGCTCTCCTATACCAATCTATAACCTAATTTAGCTCCCCCCAAAACTTCACCCTTCTATTGATGATCCTAATCTACAGTTGTCCCTAAAACAATGGGACTCTACAAAATATTCAAGCTGACTGATATCTCCACTTCTTCTACTTACAGGTATAATTAATAATCCTTTGTCACCTCCTGCATTTGAAAATCCCTCTGCTCTTCTATGATGGTCAAACAAAGGCATAAAGTATATACATGTACTTTTAACCCTTGATGGAATTAAATCATTTTCAGAACTCTAAGAAAACTGGCAACTTCCTACCTCTGAATACTCATTCAGACTTGCCCAAATCGTCTCGCTCCCTTTGAAAATAAATGCAAAAATGTTCCTCATTCCACTGATCTGATTTCCCTTCTATACTCAACTTTATTTAATCCTGAAAACAACTCTAAACCACAATACATTCTCAACTGGGAATGTAGTGATAATAAGAAAAGCGCCAAAATAAATTAATTATATTAACCAAAAATAAAGCTGCAAACCTAACCCAAAACAGGTGTGTAATATAAATAAATAAAGGAATGCGCTAATAAACAATATAGTGTCAGGATACCACAAAGAATATATAAATGATAAATACAAAATAATGTCCACAATTCTTGTGTAAGTCCAACCACCAAAAAAGTGATAATCAACTCTGAAATCTTGGATAAAACAAAGTGAAAAAATCCACCACCGAATGAAATGAATGAACTAACCAGAGCTATACGCTGATCAAATTATAAATCAGAATAATAGCTATTGCTCTGGGAGCGATGACCTTTAGAGGTATCCAAGGTATGGGAGCAATACACTGCAATCAGCCAATCAAACCTTAATATCAAATGGTCATCATCTCTCCATGAATAGTGGCAATGCTTGGGGAATCAAGAAAAAATATAATGGTGCAATACGTTTTTTTAAAAACATAAACTTTATTACACATCAGATGTAAACTCACAAGAAAGGTGTCTGAATCGACACCAGCAATGACAGCCGAAGACACAGCAGGGAAGAGCCTCGCTCACTGCGATAACCCAGCCGACAGTTTCGAGGAACGTCCTGACGACGCATCCATTAGGCCCCGCCCTACGCGTTTCGTCATTCGACGTCCTCATGGAGCGGAATGCAGTATTTTTCAATCACTAATAGTATCAGTTGTATTGGTTATTGGACACATAGATCTGCACAATTGTATATATGATCTATAGGTAGGCAGTGGGCGCCATACTTCATTTATTCAATAGGTTGCATTAAACCAAACTCTCTTTTGACATACACTATATTGCCAAAAATATTTGGACACCCCTTCAAATCATTGGATTCAGGTGTTCAATCACCTCCATGGCCACAGGTGAATAAAATCAAGCACCTAGGCATGCAGACTGCTTCTACAGACAATTGTGAAAGAATGGATTGCTCTCAAGAGCTCAGTGAATTCAAGTGTGGTACTGTGATAGGTTGCCACCTGTGCAATAAGTCCATCCGTGACATTTCCTTGCTACTAAATAATCCACGCTCAACTGTTAGTGGTATTATAACAAAGTGGAAGCAACTGGGAACAACAGCAACTCAGCCATGAAGTGGTAAGCCACATACAATGACAGAGTGGGGTCAGCGCATGCTGAAGCGCACAGTGCACAGAAGTTGCCAACTGTCTGCAGAGTCAATAGCTAAAGACCTCCAAACTTCATGTGGCCTTCAGATTAGCACTACAAAAATGCGTAGAGAGCTTCATGAAATGGGTCTCCATGTTTGAGCAGCTGCATCCAAGCATTACATCACCAAGTGCAATGCAAAGTGTTGAATGCAGTGGTGTAAAGCACGCCGCCACTGGACTCTACAGCAGTGGAGACGTGTTCTCTGAAGTGACAAATCATGCTTCTCTGGTAATACGATAGACGTGTCTGGGTTTGAAGGTTATCAGGAAAACGGTACTTGTCTGACTGCATTGTGCCAAGTGTAAAGTTTGGTGGAGGGGGGATTATGTTGTGGGGTTGTTTTTCAGGGGTTGGGCTTGGCCCCTTAGTTCCACTGAAGGGAACTCTTAAGGTGTCAGCATACCAAGACATTTTGGACAATTTCATGTTCCGAACTTTGTGGGAACAGTTTGGGGATGGCCCCTCCCTGTTCCAACATGACTGCACACCAGTGCATAAAGCAAGGTTCATAAAGAGATGGATTAGCAAGTTTGGGGTGAAGGAACTTGACTGGCCTGCACAGAGTCCTGACCTCAACCCGATAGAACACCTTTGAATTAGAGTGGAGACTGCGAGCCAGGCCTTCCAACATCAGTGCCTGACCTCACAAATGCGCTTCTGGAAGAATGGTCAAACATTCCCATAGACACACTCCTAAACCTTGTGGACAGCCTTTCCAGAAGAGTTGAAGCTGTTATAGCTGCAAAGGGTGGGCCAACTCAATATTGAACCCTGTGGACTAAGACTGTGATGCCATTAAAGTTCATGTGCGTGTAAAGGCAGGCCGACCAATACTTTTGGCAATATAGTGTATCTTTATTGCAGGTTCTTGGTACAATATTTAATCATTAAGAAGTTTTTATTCCTGTACTTTATTTACATATTTATATTGATATTTTATGTATACCTATTATATGTATATTCATTATAACTGTAAATTCTCTATGTTTTATTTTTGGAATTTACTTTATCATTTTGCTATGTATTCTATCTATAATAAAACCCAATAAAATTCTTGTACCATAAGAGCCAAAGCTAACAGTTAAATTAGTAATTTTTGCATTTTTTGCATCCATGACCAGCAATAGTACATTTGTTTGAAAGGACGGAAACTAGCCAAGGAACTTTCCTGATGGTGGCAACATTTTTTCAATGCTGGCTGTGTTGTCTATGGCTTGCATTGTGGTGGTCAAGTTGAGGTTAGCAAACAGTGTATAATGGTCATAATTGTAATCATAAATATGGAGTAACATCCTCACTAGTAACAATGGTGGTTTAGATTTACAGTTGGGCAGAACAGGAGATATGAAAGACCCTGATAGGCAGAGCTACAGCTTCAGCTGGTATCTGACGCATTGAGTTTTGTTAGATGTTCCGTCACCGTTGCACACTTTGGTTCCATCTGTAGGGGATATATGACTAAGCCTTATTTCAGGATGAAACGTTTCAGAGGAAGACCTAGTGACTGGTGGGAGGTTGTTGCTCTAAAACAATTAAAGCTTGCTGTACAAGTAAATAGCAGTGGAGTGGCCCATTTTTTTTGGGGGGGGGGAGGGAGTGGGATATAGGTGCAGCAGGGAGCATGGCATTTGACAAACCCAGAAGTGTCAGATACCAGCATGGCTATAGCTGTCCAAAAGAATGAAACTTGGAAAGATATGTATTATACCTTTAATATATGTGGTCATGTTGCTTTAAATTGGTACTAAAAGAACTGTTTTTGCTGTAAAGTAACAAAAAAATGATGGTATACTTACCTGCTCTGTGTAAGGGTATTGCACAGAGTTGATCCCTTTCCTTACTTTGGTGGTCCCCCATCAGCTCCTTCTTCCTACGAGTGCCCCTTAGCAAGCCGCTTGCTATGGGGGCAGCCGCACGGGCACGTTTCCAATCCGGGCTGTGTAGATCTACAGACACAGACAGTGTCGGTAAGAAGCCCCCCTACACCCTACGCACAGGAGTTTGACAGCAGCAGGAGCCTGTGGCTGGCTCAATGCTGCCAGTGTCTCCTGTTAAAGCAGGAAGTGAAGGAGAAATTTTGCAGCCGGGACAGTGCTGGAGCAATAAGTGAAGTTAAAAAAAAAACAAATTTTTCTCCATTTCTGGTATAACATTTTGCAAATAAATAATCTTTCTTCATACATTTAGGTCAAAATATAGTCTGCTACATTTCTTTTGTAAAAATAACCCAAATCAGTGTATATTATTTAGTCTGTGGGAAAATTATAGAGTCTACAAACTACGGTATATATATTTGAAAATTAATCATTCCTGATGTACTGTCAGCCTATCTTAATTTTTGAGGCCCTAAAAATGCCAGGACAGTACAAATACTCCCTGAAGTAAAGGTATATGGGACTTTTGAGGTGCTTCTTACCCTCAGGAAAAATTACTCATGCACAATTTTACATAAAATTTATGAAGTTTTATTACAAAATATTTAAACCAGGGAAAACACCCATAAAACAATAAATGGATGATAACGCATAGAATGTTCAGTACAGTGAACCCTAAAACACCTTCCTAGTTAAAATAATTCTGTATAGCATACAATAGTAATAGTATGTTAAATTCGATGATTAGAGGAAGGTGTCAGCTCCCAACGTGTTTCACTGAATAGGCTTCGTCAGAGGTTCAAGATAGGGTACATTGTTAATATAAAAACACATTGTGTGATTTATACAGATAATTCACTTTATATTCATATAACAATATATACATAACATACATTTTATGTAAAATTGAGTATGAGTAATTTCTCCTGAGGGTAAGAAAGCACTTTACCCCATTTACCTTTACTTTTTCTTTTTTGATTTATATGATTGGGGATGAGGTGCTGATGGATCAACCACACCAATTACCAGTTTAAATACCCCCTGAACTACCCCTTTGTGGAAATTACTCAGTCTGATGTATTTAGTAGGAGGCATGGTGAGTTTTTTTGGAAAATGTAGAAATTAAATACATTTTTTTATACAATTTTTGTTTTTTGCATACTGTCCCTAAAGCAGTACAACATCATCATACAAAAGGTGTGGCGGTGATCAGGGATACTGACAGACTACTTGACCCTAAGACTTTAGGTCAACCCAAGTCCCATATATTTCCATTATCAGCAATCTGCCACCTACTGAAACATAGCTATTTACACTTTGTGTAAATGTGGTGTTCTAGCCTGGTGCATTATCTATGTATACATTCAATATGCTATAAAACCTACAGCAACTCGTGAATTTTTTTCATCTAAATGTGATCTTCCTTGATACAGTCAGCAGTGGAGGTGATACACTATCAATGAGTAACTAACGTATTGTTTGTATCAGCCACATCAATGTAAAATTTGAGTATTATAGCAGTACGATAACCATCGGTTTGTAACATCAATATAATGACACCTCCACTAGAAATCATAATGGGCTCATGCCCTCCATGTGTTGGTGTCTTGTGTGAATGAACTGTACTGACCTAGCAATCATCTCTCCTTCCCCTGTGCTGTGCTCTCAGAGTGGTTATATTAGTGGATTCCTTCTAAATCTGGCTGTCTGTTTAGCATTTGAACACATGGTTGTTCATGCTTTACCTCCCCAATACACACCTGGATCTAATTCTTTACACATCACTAGTAATTTTGGTGGTCTCTGCTGCATTCCCTGTGGAAACATGCCCACTTCATTAAACAACCACTTTATTTGTCAAAATTCAGAGCAGTTGTGTCTATCTAGAGCAGTGTTTCTCAACTCCAGTCCTCATGGACCCCCAACAGGTCATGTTTTCAGGATTTCCATTATTTTGCACAGGTGATTTGATCAGTTTCACTGCCTTTGTAATTACCACAGCTGTTTCATCTGAGGGAAATCCTGAAAACATGACCTGTTGGGGGTCCATGAGGACTGGAGTTGAGAAACACTGATCTAGAGCAAGAATAACAGCATGTTCTAGATCATTTTTAGTAATCTTAGCACAGCCATGGGGAAATGAAGTCCATTGCCAGCTTGTCCAACCTAAACTGACAGTAAGTCGACCTTTTTTTTTTTTACTGGTCTTAGGACTCTGATAAAAGTGAGGTTTTAAATCACTTTCTCACCACAGTGCTGTAGTATTCTTGCAATTAGGTAAACATGTTTGAGCAGATTTAATTTGGATAGTTTTATAGAGTCCAGTATACCAGTCAGCCATAACATTATGACTATCCACCATAACATTTTGACCACCCACCTAACAATGAGTTGGCCCCATTGCTGCAAAAACAGCCCTAACCCATCAAGGCATGGACTCCACTAAACCTCTGAAAGTATGCTGTGGTATTTGGCACCAAGCCCTAAGTTGCAGATCTTTAAAGTCCAGTAAGTTGCGAGGTGGGGCCTCCATAGATCGGATTAATCGGGATTAACCCTTTGATTGTCATTGATGTTAACCCCTTCCTGCCAGTGTCATTAGTACAGTGTCAGTGCTTTTTATTAGCACTGATCACTGTACTAGTGTCACTGGGGATGTCAGTGGCAGTTAGTCAGTTCCCACCCAGTGTCAGAATGCCCACCCGCAGTCCCGCTCAGAGACTGACCATTTGGAAACTCGGGCACTGCCCGTGGGCCCGGGGTCAGTAGGGGGCCCCATGAGATGCCCCTGG
The DNA here is from genome assembly GCF_062004578.1 of Staurois parvus. Taxonomy (NCBI): domain Eukaryota; kingdom Metazoa; phylum Chordata; class Amphibia; order Anura; family Ranidae; genus Staurois; species Staurois parvus. The sequence goes on along the minus strand of NW_028318432.1, from coordinate 5,512,861 downwards.
TACATTTTCCATAGGCTTTTTTGAGTTTGGGCAAGGACCCAGGGGCCCCATGATCCCCTATTGCCCGGGGGGGCCCCAGGAGTTGTCAGTCCGCCCCTGGTCCCGCTATAAGTTTGTAGATGTTATAGCTTTCTCGTAAACCAATTAATATACACTTATTGTTATTTTTGTTTAGCAAAGACATGTAGCAGAATTCATTTTGGCCTAAATTTATGAAGACATTTGATTTTTTAAATGTATTTTACTGGATATGTTTTACAGCAAAAAGTAAAAAATATTGTTTATTTTTTCAAAATTGTTGGTCTTTTTTTTGTTTATAGCGCAACAAATAAAAACACAGAGGTGATCAAATGCCACTAAAAGAAAGCTTTATTTGTGGGAAAAAGATATAAATTTCATTCATGTACAGCATTGCATGACCGTGCAATTGTCAGTTGAAGTAACGGAGAGTTGTATCGCAAAAAATGGCCTGGTCAGGAAGGGGGGGTAAATCCTCTGAAGGGCAAGTGGTTAAAGATGATTAGCAGGAAATTTGAAATTGCAAAAAACTTTGATAACTTTAATACAACTCAATAAAGCAGTGGTTCTCAACCTTCCTAATGCCGCGACCCTATAATACAGTTCCTCGTGTTGTGGGGACCCCCCAACCATAAAATTATTTTAGTTGCTACTTCATAACTACAGCAGCTCTTCTCATTCCCGCCAAAGAAGGTGTCACACCTCCCCCATCCCCACCACACAGAGCAGCCAGCTCTCTTCACACACGGCCCACTCTAACCTCCACCATCATGGATCCGCTCTCCCCCTCCTCCTCCACCCAGTCCCCAGCTAGCCGGCTCCTTGACAGAGGCCACGCCCAATCTGAGGACGTCAAAACGTTTTCACTGGTGCTTCCCATTGACACATCACCTCGTCTGGTTGTTCAAGTTCAATCCCGATAAGCCCTGCCCCGCATTTGGAGCTGGGGATGATGTCGCCGCTCAGCGATGATTGGGGGAGCAGTGCAGACAATGGGCGTGGTGGATGTTGTGGGAGATGATAGGCTGGGGCAGAGGGGTCATGTGTCATCACTGCTGACTGTTCTCTTACTCGTATGTGGGCGTATCTGCATGTGGGTGGACCCGCCTGGAGACTGATAGAGGAGCGGTGTCTCGGTTCCTAAGACCAAATCGGAAATATGTGTTTTCCGATGATCTTAGGCGACCCCTGTGAAAGGGTCATTCGACCCCCAAAGGGGTCGCGACCCACAGGTTGAGAACCGCTGCAATAAAGGAAAGCTGGAGAAAAGAAATAGGTGAATGCATACTTTGGGGGTCAGCAACCAGTAGATCGTGATCTACCAGTAGATTTCAGCCAGGTGAATGGTAGATCACGGTTTGACCCACCATCCCAGAACATTAAACAGAGTGCAATCCAGAGGGATGACTTATAAAGGTGGAGCTGTAGTAGGGAGCAAGAGCTGCATAAGCTGATGTCTCCTCTGCAGTGCTGCTCCTACCCCCTGTCATGGTTGGTGGGTGTAGCACCTGTCAAGCATGACCCATTCAAGTGAAGGAGGCCATTCTGTAAGTGCCCTGCAACCTTCTGCAGTACAGCAAACAAGGGGTTAAACAGACAGCATTGTGTTGCTTTCTATTCACCTACTTTAATACCTTAGAAGCAAGCAGTTGCTGGATGCTTGCAGAGAGGCCCCATTTACTTGAATGAGTCTTGATTGACAGGCTGTAGCACCCACCGAAAGCAATAGGCGGTGTATTTTCTGCTGCGGCATGTTTACACCTTTGGCTGCAGCCTCAGCAGCTAAAGGGAAGGGAGGGTAAGGATCGTGGGTGGTAAAACGGTGAGTCAGTCACAGGGTATTACCACCCCCCAACTTTATATGAGAATGAGTCCTAAGAGTGCTAATGCTGGATGAAACTAAGGGCTCATTCACAAATGCAGATGGCACGGCATCAGACCCCCAGCCCTTCTCACCAACTCGTGACCAAAGGACTAGCCAATCTAAAACCCCGCTGTCACGTGCGTAACAATACCATGCTCAGCTGCACCCTGCACAAAGATTTTCCAGCTAATGGACCACAATCTCTGTAACGCAGCTTGAGAGCGATTGTTACTGGGTCAGGTTAATTACGCAATTAACCCTTCACACTGCCACCACCGCCTTTTTGTACAGTTGAGGAAACTCACCAGTCTTAGCAGTAACACTATGATGTTTGAATAAGCATCTGTATACACACTGTCACCGCAGGCAGATGTATTCAGAAGTTTAAATCACACAGTAGCGCTCTTCAGAGACAGGGATTCTTAGTTTGCACTAAAGAGCTTTAGAAACAGTTCAACACTTTTCAGATAATAGGATTTATTACTAAAAAGGTCAAAATGGTGCAAATAAAATATTTACAGAAAAAGATGTAGCCAATATATATATATAAATACAGAGAGCAATACCAGAACAGAGAGATAACAGAAAGAAGTTTAGAGAGGTAAAATACTTGCCGTAAGCCTTGGTTTAAGCAGCGTTCAAGTGTCAGAGCAAAAGAGTGCCTTTTCTCCCAAAGTTGGTTCGTGATGTTAAAAAGGGTGAATTCTTCAACTTACTGCTCCAAGCATAACAGCCTTTTTCTAGGAACCCAGCAGGGTGTCTCCTTAAAGCAGAGAACCAATCGCCTCATTTGGGGAGGGGTGTTTTAGGCAGGGAACTCAGGCTATGACCAAATCCCTCACAGTTTATATCATGGTCAATAACCTTCCCTAGGTACATGTAGCAGCCTAGCCACTAGTAGATTAATATGCAGAATGATATCCTGAACGTCCAGACATCAAATATGCCATATTTTACTATTTCAGCTAGAACCATATGGCTTCCTACTTTCCTGTAGACTTTAACCAGGGGAGTAAGATATTAGGCGACTCGCATTAAAATGACCAATCTGAATATATGTTTTGCTTTATGGTATGTATTACCTACGAGAAATTATGAAATTGTATGAAAAAGTGTTTTCACATGGGATATATGTTTTACTGCTATCCTGGAATGCTTTTGAAGTCCAGTGACTGCCGGGTTTATGGCTTTACGATCAGCTTCAGAGCAAGAGTTTGCCAGACACCCTGGCATTAGCTAATTGGGTTTACAACCATGAAGGATATCCAACTGTGTCCTGTGCACTTCTGAACCCAGCACACAAGGACCACGTGTCACTCAACAGAGAGGGAGGGGGGAGCTGATTTGGAGTGAGAAATGATACAAGATGGAGGATCTTTACCAAAATGGATGTTCGTGTCCATATTTGTATGTACAGTTGCTACAGATGGGACTGTTGCTCCTATGAAAAGCAATTTAAGGGTGTTTGACATGTGGTGAGGAGGCAGTATGTTGCCTCCTCACCACCTGGTAGTTTGTCAAGTAGTGGTTCCAATCAGGTGTGAGGAAGCTACACTGTGCCGTGATCTTTGACTTCTCCCATGTTGTTCAGGTAGATCTCCACCTCTTTAACTGCCTCCCGCCCATCATATAAGGAAATGACAGGTTGGCAGCGGTTCTCTTGTTCTGGGAGAATGTCATATGACGTCCTTCCACTCTAACCACACGTGCACGCCCCCGGGGGCGTAGTGCGCCGATCGGTGGTGCTCTGTGTCCCTGGGACACAGCAGATCAAAGATCAGTGGAAAGAGCCAATGACGTTGACTCTGTCATGTGATCAGCTGTGTCAAATCACAGCTGATTGCATGTCAGTAAGAAAATGCTGGTTATTGGCAGTCCTCTCCACACGCTGACAGCTCGTGAGGGGAGGAGAGCCGGTAATCGGCATTCCTCAAAGGGGACATGTACACTGATCATCAGAGCACTGATGATCAATGCCCTGATGATCAGAGTAGCCCCATCATCGCCACCTGTCAGTGTCCATCAATGCCACCTGCCAGAGCCAATCAGTGCCACATATCAGTGCCTACCAGTGCACAGCAATGCCACATATCAGTGCCCACCTGAGCTGCCTTTCAGTGCCAACTATCAGTGCCAGTCAGTGCCGCCTATCAGTGCCTATCAGTGCCGCCTATCAGTGCCTGTCAGTGCAGCCTGACAGTTCCAGTCAGTGCCGCCTAACAGTGCCAGTCAGTACCGCCTATCAGTGCCAGTCAGTGCTGCCTATCAGTGCCGCCTATGAGTGCCATATATGAGTGCTGCCTTTCAGTGCCCATCAGTGATGCCTGTCAATGCCCATTTGTGCCACCTACCAGTGCCTCCTCATGAGTGCCTATCAGTGCCCATCAGTGCAGCCTATCAGTGCCCATCACTGCAGTCTCATTAGTGTACATCAGTGAAGGAGAAACATCACTTATTTACAAAATTTTATAACTCTTTTGTACCCTGGCAGCCTATCCTCAGGGATGCTGCTCACATTGGGCCCCGGTTCTACCTGCACTCAGTTAACCTTCATAGCTGTGTGTGTGCTCTGCTGATTGCTAATAAGACATTCTAGGGGTTTTCCCCAGTCTGTGGTGTACAGGCAGAGAGGAGATGATGAACAAAGAAACACAGCGCCTCTAAGTGTGTACTGTGAAGGTATTTAATAGAAAGATTAGTAGTAACTCACATCTTAGAATTTGAAAACAGGCTCATGGGTAAGAGTCAGGGCAGCCCTGCCTAATGAAAGAGCGTGCCTGGACTCCTCTCATCCTGCACATGCTCAGAAACGCATCGCATTTTGATGACGTCAGACGCCACATGTGCTGATCCCAGACATGTTGGAGACTCTGCCAGGCTTCACCATCTATGCTGCATATGCACAGCACCATCTGCTGGCAGACACCTTGGAGATTCCACCAGGCTTACCATCCATGTTGCACATGCACAGCACCACCTGCTGGCGGACTCAATTGATCTCCTCTCTGGATCAGTCACACAACATCTGGCTACAGACGTCTCACCCTCTTACCCATGAGCCTGTTTTCAAATTCTATTCTTTCTATTAAATACCTTCACAGTACACACTTAGAGGCCCTGTGTTTCTTTGTTTCCCTTCTGCAGAGTTATGCTTCGCTCCTACGCAGCTTGCCCTTAGTGCCTACTGGACTACCCTTACCCGTGCCTATTTGGAACTCATCAAACATACATGGACTGCCACACCATGCGGCTGTTATCCCTTTTGTAGAGAGGAGATGATGAGCTGTAACCTTCAGCAACCAACCATTGAGTCCTATTTATGTGCTGTAGCCTCTAGCAACCAATAAGTAAGTGGTAATAATGCATGGTAACCTATAGCAACCAATCAGTGAATGGTAGTATTGGGCAGTAACCTCTAGCAACTAGTGAGCGTTAATGATGTGTTGTAACCTCTAGCAACCAATCAGTGAACAGTGAGGAACTGCTGCAATTTCTAGCAACTAATCAGTGAGCAATAATGATGTGCAGTAACCTCTAGCAACCAATCAGTTATCAGTAATGATGTGCAGTAACCTCTAGCAACCAATCACTTATCAGTAATAATGTGCAGTAACCTCTAGCAACCAATCAGTGAATGGTAATGATATGCGGAAACGTTTAGCAACCAATCAGTGAGCGGTAATAATGTACAGTAACCTCTAGCAACCCATGGGTGAGCGGTAATGATGTGCAGTAACCTCTAGCAACCAAACAGTGAGCAGTAATATTGTGTAGTAACCTCTAGCAACTGATCAGTGAGCAGTAATAATGTGCAATAACCTCTAACAACCAATCAGCAAGCAGAAATGATGTGCAGTAACCTCTAGCAACCAATCAGTGAGCAGTAATGATGTGCAGTAATCCCTAACAACCAATCAGCAAGCAGAAATGATGAACTGTAACTTCTAGTAACTAATCAGTGAGTTGTAATGTGTGCTGCAACCTCTAGCAACCAGTCAGTGAGTGGTAATGATATGTTGTAAACTCTGGCAACCAATTGCAATCGCTGCCTGATCTGCTGCAGTAAACTGATTTTGAATCTAGCTGATCTTTATTGTATGTCTCAGAGTGGGGGGCTGCGGGGGGGGGGCAAGAAAATGTTTGCCCAGAGTCCAATAAATGTTAAAGATGGCCCTGAGCGCAACACAGAGCAGAGCAGATGGAGCCTCTGATTTGTCATGTTTTTGCTGCACAATTAAGGTTATAAGGATTTTGCTGAACTGTGTTTGACATGTCGGCTAAACACACATCCAACACAGGAAACTAAAACTCATTGACATGATCTCTACTACCTAACCTCTTTAAAACTACCAGGCTAGAATGTAGAAGGGAGATGGTGGCAAATGGACTGGAGGTGGAACATAATATAACTCTAAATTAACCTACACATTTTTGAAAGTGTATCTATGGACATTTTGTTCAGTTTTGGATAGAGTAGTGAAGGATTGGAGCTCCTGTTTGGTTTTACTGCTCAGTGGAGCCCCTATAAAGAGATTTCTGCTCCATTTGATGTTGTTGTGTTTCTGGGTGCAGAGCTTTTCTGTGCCTGTTGGGAAAGTGCATTACTTACACTCAAAGGTGTGAACCTGTTGGAATACAGTGTTCATGTATAACTACTGTACATCAGTGTTGGTGTTCAGTAAATATATATTCTTCAGCCAGTAGATGGCAGTGTTTATAAGTTTGTAGCTGCATCTATGGTTAAACTCTATGTCTTTTCTCTGTACAATAAAGTTCCTGTTTCCTGTTAGCAGAGAAGCAGCAGATAAACATATGTGAACTGTGCGCTGTCTGTTCTGTAGGGCTATATACAGAATCTCTAACAAAACCTACCCTCATTGTTTTTTTTGCACATTCCTAAAATATTGACTACCTGTGCCATGAGATAAAAATGAAAATGTCTATTTTTTCGGGGAGAATTGACTTGATTTATCTCTTTTTTTGCAGTACTGACCTCACATTTGTAACAAATTTTACTTTAATGAATTGACTCTTTTTACTGCATGCAATATTGCCAAAATATCACATGTGATAATTGTTAGTGAATTGACCCCACTATGCCCCGTTCATAACATCAGATGAGGTTGAAGATATGGGCTATCACGTGGGCCAGCATTTGGATGGTGACAGTGCAGTGATGACAGATGCCCTCTAAGTCATTTACATTGTGCATGAGCACAGCACTGTGTGGGTGTATTGACCAACTGTAGCAGATAAACCCACACTAAGTTGCACTGCCGTGACAGCTCCAGCTGGCTCACCTCAAATGCTCAACTTCTGCAAACTTGGAAGGCAAACAGACAGCTGCCTCTGGAAAATTAGTCATGCCAGCAGCATTGTTTAGCTGATAAAGACATCAATGTACACGTGTGGAGAGGAAAATAGAGGAACAGCGATGGGCTGAGCTCTGTAATCCAGCAGGAGAAAACTCATTGGGATATCTGAGGCAGAGGCAGCATAGAAGTAACTACAGGAAGTCAGATGTTCACTGGATTTCTGTCAGAATTAACAGTTATTTTTCTGTACTTTTTAATATTTTTTTAATTTTCATTTTAAAATCCTAATATACAGAATTTTTAGCACAGGAAATTTTAAAATGTTTTACAGTCATGTTAAAATTTGCATGTTTTGCTAGAAAATTACTCAGAACTCCCAAACGTTATATATTTTTTTTAAAGCAGGGGGCCCTGAAGAAAAAAATTGTAGCAGATTCAATTTGATTCAAAAAATTAATTAAAAAATGTTACATGATATTTGTGCAGCCTTTTATCAAACACAAATGTTTAGGAAAAAACTACACTTAAACATTTTACTGCACACAAGCACAATATAAGACCCCATTTCTGGTGAAACATAAAATATGATGTTGCATCGAGTAAATGGATACCAAACATGTCAAGAATTAAAGTTGTGCATGCAAATGAAATGGAAACAAACCATGGTACTAAAATTGTCCGTAGATGACACTTTAAGAGCCTTTACAGGTTATCAATTTAGAAATAAATTTGAGCTATGGTGCTAGAATTCGTTCTTTGTGATATCTCACATGTTGGTGGTGGGGGGGTGCTTTTAAATTGTTTTAATTATTATTTTTATTTATATATAGCCATTATCCTGGTATAACTGCTTGCTGCCAAGGCCATGTGTATACAGCCTAAATATTGCAAGCGTTTAATGTAAAATTCCAGCGTAAGCCTAACTAGTTTTAAAAATGTCTTTTCCCCCCTCCTAATACCTATGTGACAAACCTGCATAATAAAGATGTATATACTTATATGTTTGCAGCCTGTTCCAGTCCGTTCACATGATTCAGCTGCCCTGTGTCAGCCAGTGGATGCTGCAGGGGAGAGGAGTACTGACAACACCTGGAGCATGAGAGCTTATGAGTGATGTCACTGCCACCAGAATTTACAAGCACTGTTGAGCATGCTGTCTTCTCCCCTGCAGCTGCCACTGGCTGATACAGGTGATCATGTGACCGAACTGGGGCAGGCTTAAAATAGGTAGGTGTATACATCTTGCTTATACAGGTTAGTAAACATATGCATTTAGACCAGTGCTTCTCAACCTTTTTTCAGTCAAGGCACCCTTTAAAATTATGAACAGTCCAGAGGCACCTTTTACAATGATGGAAAGTCTCAAGGCACCCCATTCTAAAATGGGAAAAAAACTATTCTACTAGTTTATATAATGCAGCAACATCCACACATGTAGGACACCCAATTGTTAGAAGTGATTTATTCTTCCAAAGCAAATACACTTTTGCAGATTGGTACTGACTAGTATTCCAGTGTTTCTCTTCTCCCTCAGTTTTTCTTCATCACTGAGCTAAAGTGACCCCAACACTGATGGAGAGGGGCAGGGGAGGGTCAAAGTAGGATGCTGTGCAGGCAGCTGACATTCTCCTTATCAACTATTGTAATTGGTTGTCAGGACGCCGCTGGCTAGAAGGTCGTAACCGTGCACAATGAAAACCTGTAGCTTTGTGTAAATAAAAGGCAGACTTGTTCCACCTACTGGCTTGTGTAGTTTCGGGCAATTTTTAGCTATTTTGCCAAGGCACCCCTGAACAAACCTCAAGCCACCCTAGGGTGCCTGGGCACCTTGGTTGAGAAAGGCTGGTTTAGATGGTGAGGAAGGAGACATTTTTAAGGCTAGTTAGGTTAAGGTTGGACTTTTACTTTAAGAATCCTGGGAGCCAGAGAATGTTATGCTATAATCTTTTTCCATCCCTCAGCTTTCATTTTCTGAGGAGAAATAACTGCACAATTTTCTGGGTATTTTAATTCTCTCACATTTACAGTCTGCACAGGAACCCGGTATGAAATATGCCAAAAAAAATATCAGGTGGCACTTTTTTTTTCCTGTTCTATGAAAACAAATGCTTCCTCGCACCTTACTATTGCTGTTTACTCCTAGATTGACTGCATTGGCTCCTAAATTCTGGTGATCTTTGCATTCCCTGTATTACCACTGGAAGCAAGTGGGGATCCTACAAACCTATTTTTTTGTCAAAGAAATATACTGTAGGTCTTTACATATATACCGTATTTTCCGGCGTATAAGACGACCCCCTACTTTTCCTGTTAAAATGTAGTGTTTGGGCTATACTCGCCGTATAAGACTACCCTCTTCCAATGCACACCAGTGGGAAGAATCATGCCCCATCATTGGTGTCAGTGGGAAAAATCGTGGGCCATCATTGGTGTCAGTGGGAAGAATTGTGCCCCATCATTGGTGTCAGTGGGAGGAATAGTGTCCCATCATTGGTATTAGTGGGAGGAATAGTGCCCCATCATTGGTGTCAGTGGGAGGAATAGTGCCCCATCATTGGTATTAGTGGGAGGAATAGTGCCCCATCATTGGTATCATTGGGAGGAATAGTGCCCCATCATTGGTATCAGTGGGAGGAATAGTGCCCCATCATTGGTATTAGTGGGAGGAATAGTGCCCCATCATTGGTATCATTGGGAGGAATAGTGTCCCATCATTGGTATTAGTGGGAGGAATAGTGCCCCATCATTGGTGTCAGTGGGAGGAATAGTGCCCCATCATTGGTATTAGTGGGAGGAATAGTGCCCCATCATTGGTATCAGTGGGAGGAATAGTGCCCCATCATTGGTATCAGTGGGAGGAATAGTGCCCCATCATTGGTGTCAGAGCGACGAATCGTGCCCCATCATTGGTGTCAGTGGGATGAATCATGCCCCATCATTGGTGTCAGTGGCAGGAATAGTGTACCATCATTAGTATCAGTGGGAGGAATCGTGCCCCATCATTGGTGTCAGTGGGAGGAATCGTGCCCCATCATTGGTATCAGTGGCAGGAATAGTGCCCCATCATTGGTGTCAGTGGGAGGAATAGTGTCCCAACATTGGTGTCAGTGGGAGGAATAGTGCCCCATCATTGGTGTCAGTGGGAGGAATAGTGTCCCAACATTGGTGTCAGTGGGAGGAATAGTGTCTCAACATTGGTGTCAGTGGGAGGAATAGTGTCCCAACATTGGGGTCAGTGGGAGGAATAGTGTCCCAACATTGGGGTCAGTGGGAGGAATAGTGTCCCAACATTGGTGTCAGTGGGTGCTGGAATAGTGCCCCATCATTGGTGTCAGTGGGGGGGTGGAATAGTGCCCCATCATTGGTGTCAGTGTGGGGTGGAATAGTGCCCCATCGTTGGTGTCAGTGGGGGGGAGGAATAGTGCCCCATCGTTGGTGTCAGTGGGGGGAGGAATAGTGCCCTATCGTTGGTGTCAGTGGGAGGAATAATGCCCCATCATTGGTATCAGTGATACCAATGATGGGGCACTATTCCTCCCACTGACACCAATTACACTTGCTGACCCCTGTTCTAGTATGGTGCTGCTGCAGCCAGCATATGTGGTTGCAGCAGCACCTCTGGACGGCACACGCTCGGTTCTGCCTCCTCGCCGGTGATTGGCTGCCTGTGTGCCTTTCCTGAGCTACAGTTCTGGCGGCCAATCACCGGTGAGGAGGCGGAGCCGAGCACTAAGATCTAAAGCCCGGCAGTTGTGATTGTCTTTATTCACAATGGCTCCTATTGAACCATTGCCCCGTTAAAGAAAAATAGTTTTGGAGGGTTTTTCTTTAATATGTTGCTTCTATTACTCCTATTATTAGCCTAGTTTATGCTGGGGGTTTCTTTGTGATATATAGGTTACCTTTTAACTGAATGAATGAAAATAAAGGCTAAGCGGTGTATGTATATAAAATTAGCTTTGCAAATGTCTCATCATTAGTGCAGAAGTAATGAAAAGTACCCAAATGTTTGTAATATGTGTATAATGTTAGTTTCTATTTGTTGCATTTTGACTGGTGAAAATAGCCATAAGAACATTTGACCGTATGAGTTAAAGAACATTCACCAATAGGGAAAATAGCCGAAAACTATAGACTAAGAACATTTACCCTGAAAGGGAAATAATATAGGGGAGACCTCTGCACTATGTACAGTCTATGGAGATTCCTGTGTGAATAGGCATTCAGCTGAGCAAACCTCCAGTTGCAGTGTGAAACATTTAGCAGCAGTCCTATTACTACTACTAAATGAGATAGCTTTCTGCACTGGGCTCCTGGTTGTTAGGGAGCCAGAATCTGCCATGGTTGACGCAAAACTGTATCAGTGGATGATGTGATTGTAGCTAGTCTTAGGCTATTTTCTCTATTGATCAGATGTTCTTTAACTTGTATGGTCAAATGTTTCTGATATGTTTGAATGTTAGTGAATGGTACATTTGCCCGGCAAAAGGCAACATTTAGAAACTGACATTACACATACTGTATATGTAACACCCTCTTAGAGTAGGCTACTAGGACAAATTTAGTTTAAGCTCTACTGTAATCAGTGGACAGGGGTTGATTGATTGGGACTGCTCAGGGTTTAACAGGCTGCTGATCTGCTACTTTCTACTGTCTTCCAGAGAGCTCTTGAACATAGTGGGAGGGAGGGCAGAGGCTGCAGCCCGAAAATTTATAGAACTTCAGCCAATCCCTGTGGAGGTGTGCCCAGAAAGTTGGGAAGAGCCCATAAATTGTCTGAGGCCTGAGCAGAAGGGGAGCTTGCAGGATATGGGTGTATGGTAGTGTTCCTGAGTTTAGCCTGCTGGAGGCACCCCTGTTGGTGGGCCTTGCGCTCCTAGGCTGAAGTTTAGGAAAGAAGCCAGCCTGAAGACACTGAGGTCCCAGCTAGTCTAAGCTGCGGGACATATTTGCAAACTGAGCATCCAGAGGGTCTGGAGAGAGCTCACGGGTGAGAGTCAGGAGGAAGCTGTGGGAGTGAGCCCAAGTTGTCCAGAGGCAGTGTGAGTGTACATCTCCATCACTAGGATGATCCTGGAGGCAACGTTGTGCCAGGTTTTTAAGAGTTGTGCCAGATGTTTAGCAGTCCTCAGGTTGTTCAAGTTCAAGTTTTACAGTTCAGGGTATCTGATGCTCCCTATTAAAGTTCATTACTCCCCAATAAAAAAACAAACCTCTAGACTGATTCTTGAGACAGAGGAAGAAAGTGTGTCTTGCTGTGTGTGCTGTCAAGGAGAAAATAAGCCCAAATTCACCAGCAGCTCTTTAGGGGATGTTCTACACAAATTACAAACAATACAATTATTTGTTACTTTTGTGCGAATAATGCGACATTCACAAATCAAATTATTTATATATAGACTTCTCAATGTAATGTAATGTGGAGTAAAATGTAAAACCCTAAACATTCCATACAGTAAGAAGAAGAAGCAATACTGAAGACAGACAGCCAATAGCTGGTCTCACTAAATGTGACCATTTTTCAGAGAGTGACACAATGCAAAAAGCTGCTGTCATCTATGACAAGGAAGCCAGCAGCTTATTGTATCCTAAACACTTGTCTTTTAAGCTGAATAGTCATTTACCTTGACGTGAAGCTTTTGGTGTCCATGTACAGAGTCAATGCCTTGGTAACCCGTTTGCAACAGCTACAGCACATGCGTGCTCTGGAGTGTGTCTTCCAATCTGGCCCAGGGGCCAGGCAACAGCTGCCTTGATGTGATCTTCGGCTTCCTCAGCCAGGCAGATGGCTAATTGAGGGACCCCCTGCAAGGTTCAACACAAAAGTCCACACTAAAAAGCAATGCATATCAAGTAATCTCCTAGATAACACTAACCATTAGATAGAAATCATGGCTTTTATGCCCCCTCTGTATTACCAATTCATAGAAGGAGAGGAAACCATTTCACCTATGCAATTATCTAGTCTATATCACTAACCTCTCCATAATTAGGAAGCCTAGACAGCCTCAAAGGGTTAAGTGTTAGTCGGGTACAGAATAAAATAAGTATTTCCCCTCACCCAGCTACCCATCAATATTCTCACATCAACGTTTTTCTCGGATGTAGAGAGCTGAAAATACTGCAGGACATGATCTGATGATGATGTCTCATTCTATTACAAGAACACTTGAGCATTTTTAGCAATAAGGGCAATTCTGGGCAGTTACCCATATCAACCAATCAGCTTTCTAAAGTTTTACTGAAGCCAAAATCAAAGATAGCTTCTTACAATAAAAGGAGTTTTCTGATTGGCTGCTTCACTTTTCATTGTTGGCTCAATGTAATAATAGCCATAGTCTATTTAAATCTTTCAGATAAGAAATGAATGAAAGAGCATCAGTACTAGATAACAGCTATTAGTACGTCAGTGCTAGATAATGATTCTAAGGAAGTTGCTACTAGATACTGCATAAAAGTCAGAAAAGTAAAAATGGTGGAAATCTGTTTAATCAACAAGAAAGCATTTGTCCTTATAACACAATAGACTCCCAAATCTTTCATCCATAACTAAGATTACCCAAAGCATCAAACATTGTGCAGAAAATTGTATTTGTGACAAATTACTCTCATCTGCATGTATCTTTGTTTTTAAGCTCTTTCCAAAGTTTGATTCAAGAGACATGTAGAATATGTACCACATTAACTCTTCAGATCAGAGGTGCTCACCCACCTGGCCCACAGAGCCTTCTGATGTGGCCTGTGACCTCAAACCAAGGAAATTATTGCCCAGGGTCAGCAACCCTTTGAGCACAGTCTGGGCTTGCCGACCCATCATCCCAGTGCATCAGAGTGCATCGAGCAGCGGAGGAAGCAGGCTGCCGTGGAGGGAGCAGAAGCCACATGCTCCCTCTGTAGCACCATCTCTTGTCCCAGGAGGAGTGATACCTACTGGACTTCGTCTGGAACCTTTCTAGTAGCCTGAAGAGTGATGCTAGCAGAAGCTGGAAGAGGAAAAGAACGCCAGTGTTTATTAAACAACACATACACTGGCAGGGGTGGACTGAGAACTCATGGGGCCCCCGGGCAATAGGGGATCATGGGGCCCCTGTGTCCTTGCCCAAACTCAAAAAAGCCTATGAAAAAGCTACCAGGGGCATGTCCTGGTGCCCCCTACTGACCCCGGGCCCTCGGGCAGTGCCCAAGTTTCCAAATGGTCAGTCCGCCCCTGTACACTGGGCATTTCCTATGAGCATATTAGCACCTATAAAAGGGTTAATAACTATTAGGCTGCTTTCATAATGATCCACGGGTGCAGAGCAGTGCACCTACAGCTTTCCTGTGGGTTAGCTGCACTGAGCCATAGTCTTCTTTTACATCCTGTAAGTTCCTACGTTCATATGATGTCCTCCCATTCCAACCGCACATGCGCGGCTCTGGGAGCGCGCCGCGCGGCGATCGGTGGTGCGCTGTGCCCCTCGGACACAGCGGATCACCGATCGACGGAAAGAGTCGAAGATGTCAGCTCGGTCATGTGATCAGCTGTGTCCAATCACAGCTGATCGCATGTAAATAGGGAAATGCCGGTTATCGGCATTTCTCTGCTCACAAGCTGTCACGTTGACAGCTCGAGAGGAGAGGAGAGCCAGTAATCAGCATCCCTCAGAGGGGACATGTACACTGATCATCAGGGCACTGATGATCAGTGTGCCCTGATGATCTGTGTAGCCCCAGCAGTGCCACCTGTCAGTGTCCATCAGTGCCAGCTGTCAGCGCTCATCCATGCCATTTGCCAGTGCCCATCAGTGCCACATCAATGCCACATATCAGTGCCTACCAATGCACATCAATGCCACATCAGTGCCCATCAGAGCTGCCTTTCAGTGTTACCCATCAGTGCCAGTCAGTGCAAGCTATCAATGCCAGTCAGTGCCACCTATCAGTGCTGCCAATCAGTGTCACCTATCAGTGCTGCCAATCAATGCCACCTATCAGTGCCAGTCAGTGCTGCCAATCAGTGCCACCTATCAGTGCCAGTCAGTGCCACCTATCAGTGCCAGTCAGTGCCAGTAAGTGCCGCCTATCAGTACCACCTATCAGTGCCATATATGAGTGCTGCCTTTCAGTGCCCATCAGTGATGCCTGTCAATTCCCATCAGTGCCACCTACCAGTGCCTCCTCATCAGTGCCACCTATCAGTGTCCATCAGTGCAGCCTATCAATGCCCATCACTGCAGCCTCATGAGCGCACATCAGTGAAGTATAAAAATCACTTATTTACAAAATTGTATAACAAAAACTAAGAAAAAACTTTTTTTTCAAAATTTTCAATGGTTTTTGGTTTGTTTAAAAAAAATAAAAAAACCCAGAGATGATTAAATACCACCAAAATAAAGCTCTATCTGTCACAAAAAAACGATAAAAATGTCATATGGGTGCAGTGTTGCATGACCGCGCAATTGTCATTCAAAGTGTGACAGCACTGAAAGCTGAAAATTGGCATGGGCAGGAAGGGGGTATAAGTGCTCTGTAGGCTAGTGGTTAAAGCAGAACTACACTGCATCTGAATATTAATATTCGAGGCAAACTCAACTATCACCCATGTCTCCATGCTTTATTTTGCTGATAAATCACTTTGAAAAACACCCCCTAGCATTTCTGGCTTGAGTAAGGGCAGATGATTCAAGCATTTATTTTTTGGAGTCCATCTGCCCTTAGCTCAGGCATGCAGGCAGGAGGGTGTGCTTAGCAGAGAATACCCCTCCTCCCCTCCTGAAGACTCCTAGGATGTATGACATCATTTGCCCAGGCCTGGAAATCAGGAAGTAACTGAAGAAATGTAAACAAGTAAATATTATATTTGTTCCTATCTGTTTACTAATGCTAGCAGCATAAGGATTGAAAATAGTCAGTGTTTATTGAGAGAGTGAAGTTCTGCTTTAATTTCACCATTACAGTCAAATACCAGAAGGTAAGGAAGGCTTGACTACTATTCCCTGAAATTCTGTTGGGCCACAATAGCATCAAGTGACAGTATTGAGTAGGAGTGATGCTGTCCAAGAGAATGTGCTGCAAGGTCCTGCATGTGGCACTCCTCCACCTCAGCATGTTATCGATCAAATGGACTGGTTCAAAAACAAAATAAGCACCATTTCCATGAATCAGTCGGGGTTTCCAGCCTGTGCTTAATGTGCCCCATGCAATAGAAGTGCTGGGCAAGGGCTATATTTGCATTACATACCTTTTAAGATCCTTAGGTACACATCCAGGGCCTCTGATATGGCAGTTCAGCCAGCCCTCCTGCACCGGGCCCAGGCCCCATCAGGTCAAAAGGAGGGCCCGAGCATCTGCAGAGCAGGAGGGCCGGCTGTACTGTCTTCTTGCTGACACTTGTGACTCTTGTGGATCCCCCTGCAGCGCTGCCAGCTTCTACTGCTGTTTCTCCCCCCAGCTGTGCTATAGTGGGATTGGTTCTAGTATCTGTGCCCCCTTCCACCTACTGCTTGGGAATTGATTCAGGATGGAGACCAGAAGGGCATAAATATGTCATATTTACTGGCCCCTTCCTTTTCTGAATGAACACAGTGAGCAATTGATACCAATACCTCCTGTGTCCATTACTGAATGAATGGTAAACTATGTTTACTATGCTCCAGTTTGTGAATGAGCAGGAATCCTCAGAGCGCTTCTCATTCATTCACTGTCCAATGCAGCTGAGGCTGCAGGTAAAAGGACTGATGAATATCAGTCTCAAATGTGAGACATCAGGAATGTGTTCAGACCCCAGATATTTCACCAGAGCCCCCTGAACAGAGCAGTTAAAAATGGAAAAAATATTTTTAAAATTCTATAAAAAATTTAAAAAATTTAAATCCTAAAACATTATTAAAAAAATTAAGGACTCTTTTAAATGTGATTTGCTCTCTGAAGAACAGTCAGCATTTGGATCATTCTTCAGAGAGCATTTGACAGGCAGTGAGGAAGAATAGTGCTTCCTCACTGTCTACTTTTGTTCGATGGGAGTATAGTTTCTTCAATTGCTGCAAAGTACATATTGAGGCTATTGCATTTTAAGGTGGGGGCCCTGTCAGGTAGGCTGTACAGGACCCTGTGATTTCTAACAGCAGCCCTGTACACAGCATCTATATTGCCCATATCCTAAAATATTTATTTACTTCAGGTACTTATATAGCGCCATCAATTTACAAAGCGCTTTACATATATATTGTACATTCGCATCAGTCCCTAACCCTCAAGGGGTGTACAATCTAAGGTCCCTAACTCACATTCATACATACACATACTAGGGCCAATTTAGACAGGAGCCAATTCACCTACCAGCATGTCTTTGGAGTGTGGGAAGAAACTGGAGTACCCAGAGGAAACCCATACAGGCACAGGGAAAACATGCAAACTCCAGGCGGGTGGTGCCATGGTTGGGATTCAAACCGACGACCATAATACTGCCAGGTGGAAGTGCTAACCATTTAGCCACTGCACTGCCCACGTTTCAGAAGCCCCAAATATTCCTTTTAAGTTTTGGATAGAGTATGAAAGGGTTTAAAAAATTTAAATTTTTCCTGCACTTTCAGTCCTGATGACAGTGGTCACCAGGACAAATAAAAAACCTGAAATATGAAAAAGGATTTTTCACTTACCACAAAATCTGTTTCTTAGACTTCATTAAAGGAAACAAGATCAGTAATCCAGAGATTTATGGGCTATACTGTCATCTACAGAAGGATTTGGAAACAGGTAAACAAAACATTGTCCAGCCATGTATAACCTCTCCAACTCCCAGCATGCTTCCGTTTTATAACAAAGCCTAAAGGACTTTATACCCAAAGCTAGTATCACATGAAGCCTGGACATCCATCTGTTAATACTTTGAAGAAGCTATCATATACCTAGTAGAGTGAAGAAGAACCTTGTACTTAAGGCCATAAGCCTGGACAATAAATTGACTAGGCCATGTAGAAATGGTGGCACAAGAAGCTGGTTCCCATTTATGGGGACTTTCATAAATAATGTCCTTGCCCTTATGCAAAACCAAAAAGGGTTTTTGCAAGACAAGGCTGCCAGTTTGGAAACACGCCTTGCAGGTGTGTTGGCAACAAGTATTACAACCTTGTGGGTGAGAAAAGGAAGAAGAATATCCCTAATAGGTTCAAAAGGCAGTTTTTGAAGAGCCAAGAGAGCCAGTCCTAAATCTCATTCCCAATCATAGGAGGTCATACAGTTGAAAACTATATAGTCAACTCCCTGTATAAAAGGTTTAACTAATTAATAGGTGGACAGTGGTGTTTTGAATAAAATCACCAAGGTTGATATTTGTTCTTTGGTGGCACTCATGGGTAATTGTGGATCTAAACCTAAATGTAGATTTGCCCAACTGAGCTCTTTCTGGAATGTAAGTCTACCTTGTGTGGCGGTACAGTGAGGTGAATTTCCCAGCTTTTAATAGCATAGTAATTACTGAGTCAAATAGACCCCCTGTTCTTTAAAACCTTGACTTCGACAGCTATGTCGTTAAAGCCAGAAACTGTGAAACAGGATGATAAATTGGTCCCTAGCACAGAGGATCCTGACAATCCAGTACAGTCCATGGAATGACTGCCAGGTTTGTGTACCACATCCATCTGAGCCGGTCTGGAACAGTGAGGCACACTAGATTATCCTTCATCTAGATCTTGCAGAACAGACAAGGAAGAAGCTCTGAAAGAGCAAAAGCTCTCTGGGTGGTACACTGGCTTGATGTGGAAGAGCCCACAGTGTATCTGCCTGAGGTTACAACAGGTTGGAGTACCACATCTGTCTTTGTCAGTTGGGTGCTATGAGGATCTCCAATATGCTGTCATCTTGATTCTGTGGAGCAGATGAGGAAGGAATTTCAGGGGAGAAACCAGTGGATCTCTGGTGCTGGTGACAAACCTGTCCAGTTTGTTGTTGAACCTGGGGGCTGGGAGGTCATCAACAAGGTTCTGGAACACCTCCAGGTGTAGGGGCAATTGTCCTGGGTCCAGACACTACCGACTGAGGTAGTATGTTCTGTAATGTCTACATCTCGAATGTGAACAGTGGAAAAGGGAGTCATGCAAGTACATATCCTTGCTTTCTACAGAGGCTAGAAAGCCACCCAAGATGCATTCAGACTAGGTGTCTACAAATGGATGCCCCCACCCCCACTTTGTGAAGTGAGGGCACCCCTTCTAGGATATGCAAATGTACCGTCCTTCTGCCTTAGGCTTGTTTTTGAACTGTGAACTCTGTGAGAACCAAAAGGAACCATTCTTACCTCCAGAAGTGGAAGAAGACGTGCCGGCTAGAGGCTAAGGTTTCTTCAATCGGGGTAACAGGGTATTCTTAACAACAGTTGCATCTTTTATGAAGTTGTCTAGCAAAACTCCAAATATACAATTATCATCAAAAGATGTGTGAGAAGCGTTTTTTATATTGCCATTCCTTAGATGAAAGACCAAAGGGACCAAGAGATCTTATGCTGGAAACAAGACCAATAATGTAAATTAAACCGTCAACACAAAAATGTAATGCTCAAGGCAAAAGACCTAAGCGATCTCTCATCACCAAGTCAGTAAGGACTGAAGCTGGATCATCAGACATATGCTGAGTCCATTCCTTGAAAGTTTGGATATTGCGGTTTGCAAACAGTGCCTACTAGTGAAACAATGATTTAGAAAGCTTTTTAAAATAGGGTTAACCTTGAATAATGGCCCTAGAATTATTGCTCTCACTTTGGAGTAAACAGCAATATGTAACGTGTAAGGGGTCCACAGACGTTATCTGGCATCCAAATTGAATGTGTAGACAATCCCTCTGCCAATCCCTCCACTGGCTTCCGATTGCGCAACGGATCAAATTCAAAATCCTAACACTGACGTACAAAGCCGTCCACCATACTGCCCCGTACTACATCACTAACCTAATATCCAAGTACCGCCCAGCACGCACACTCCGCTCCTCACAAGACCTCCTTCTCTCTAGTTCCCATGCCCGCCTCCAGGACTTCTCCAGGGTGTCACCCATCCTCTGGAACTCCCTGCCCCAACCCATCAGATTATCACCTACTCTCCTCTCCTTTAGACGCACCCTGAAAACCCATCTCTTCAGGGAAGCCTACCCCACCCCCTGCTAACTTGCCGACCTCCTCCACTCTTCCTACCACTCCATCCCCCACAGCTATCTCCTCCTGTACCACTATCCCCTCCCTCCTAGATTGTAAGCTCAAAAGAGCAGGGCCCTCAATCCCCTCATGTTTTGCATTGTATTGGTATTGTTCTGTCACATGTCCTGTCCCCCTTTGTAATGTACAGCGCTGAGTGAACCATTGGCGCTTTATAAATACTGTATAATAATAATAATAGACAAGGCAGCAGTCCAAAGTGAGTGCAAGACCCCCTGCTGCTGATGATTCATGACATACCTGGTGGCAGTAAAAAGGGTTAAGGTATCCCACGGCACTGACAGTAGCAACAGGCTGTTTCACTTTAATAGTGGTACACACAGCAGCAATAATCTTGGAAGTTATATTAGCTGACTGAGGCCCCTCAGAAACAAACTTATCAAGTATGGATTTGTGAGACTCTTAGTCAGACATAACATCTGCAGTAGAAGGCACTGAGGCCACCACAGCTGCAGACGTCAAACAATGAAACTGGAGGGGAAGGAGAAAAAACACAATAACCTTAATTTGCTCATAACTTCCAATATGGCTGCCAAAAACTCTCTCTAGATAATGCAGAGGAAATTGACACACCAGACGCAGCAATGGGAAAAGAAGAGCACATGGACTCTAGCATTGGGAAATAATATAGGCAGTAGGTATCAGGTTCCTGAGGAGGGACACTGCAGGCCATCCCTGAACTGTTAGTGGAATGAAAGCTAGGTGGACCCAATGCAGCAGGAACACTCCCTCTCCATTTGACATCCTATATGTTGAACTGTAGGAACAGGAACCATGTAATTGAGCATACCAGGTGCAAAAACCTTGGTTACTCACAAACCAGATGCTTAAGCAGGAGAGGTTAATGGCCATATGTGATTCGGTTACCATAGGCATTAGCAAGGAATAATTGGTGTAAACAACATGTCTCTTGTATAGAGGAGCGATATCAGGAGAAAAACTACCCTAAAATAAGGTGGGAAGAGCCTGTGGAGAGTGACACTAGTAAGTGAACCAGCATTTCATTGCTCAGCTTCACCTTTATCCAAGTGCTTGATGGCCCTGTTTACAAACTGAGTATTTTTTCCTGGAAATTCTTGGAGACTGACTTTGGTGTGTAATGAGCAATGCCTGTACTTTAGCTTTGGTACACTGGCCTCTGTTTTGCAAGTGTAGACGTCTGCAACAATTATCTAATAAGGCCTCATGCACACAGATACTTATTTCCTCAAGCGTAAAATCCCCAGCGCTTTCCTGTGCCTGAAGAGTCACATGTAGCTACCAATAAAAGGGAATGCATCAGTATTTACCTATGTACACGTGTACATTGTATTTCCCCAAATACGAAAGTGTGCACTCAGAGGAATACCCCATATGCACATATGCATGTAAACACAGGTGCAGAAATGATTAGCATTTAAACGAGTATGACTGTGTACAGCCATTCAATTGTATTGGTAGCTGTATGCAGCACCTGTGGCTCTCCAGGTGGGGAAAAGTGATGGGGATTTTATGCCAGAGAACATAAATTTCTGTGTGCAAGAGACCTAACAGTTCTCTCCTTTTTAGCCAACTTGTTCACAAACCCCTATCTGGCTACAGTTCTCAACACCCTATGGGGCATGTCATAATTCAGGGCTGTACCATGGCCTAAAACTTCAGCCCACAAATTCCTCACAGCCCACACAGACCGCACTGTCTGCCAATTAGTGTACAGACAATGGAGTAAAAACTCTACACTACACTGTCCTCCTGGTCCAACATGGCACCAACCCATAAGTAATCGGGAGTACTCATGTTGCAGAGCTTTGCATTTCTCCGTGGTTCCAGGTCAGGGCTCTGACTGTCCAGCCAAACATCTGGGGCCCATGACATGGGGCCCAGGCAGAGGCGGACTGACCATTCGGGCATTGCATGAGGGCCCTGGGTCAGTAGGGGGACCGATGAGAGGATCACTGGGCACAATTCACTAAGCGATATCTTACCACATCCGAGTATGCGGTAGGATACCACATAGCATTTAAAAAAAAAAAACATTTGAACTCACTAAAAACGCTACTAAAATACCGCATGAGTTATTTTATCAAGTCATGCGGTATTTTAATAGTGAAAACCATGTGTTAATGTTTCAGCTGTCAGTGGGGTTCCCCACTAACAGCTGAATGTATAAGAAAGAATTGCAATTAAAAAAATTATTTAAAAAATGGCGTGGGGTCCCCCCCCCCCCTCCATCCATACCAAGCCCTTCGGGTCTGGTATGGATTTTGAGGGTAAACTCAACGCCAAAATTTAAAAAAAAAGGGTCCCCCCCAAAATCCATACCAGACCCTTATCCGAGCATGCAGACCAGCAGGTCAGGAATGGGGGGGACGAGCGAGTGCCCCCCCTCCTGAACCATACCAGGCCGCATGCCCTCAACATGGGGGGGTGCTTTGGGGGGGGAGAAGGGCCTCTTCCCCACAACCCTGGCTGGTGGTTGTGGGGGTCTGCGGGTGGGGGACCTATCGGTATCTGAAAGCTCCCTTTAGCAAGGGGGCCCCCAGATCCCGCCCCCCCATGTGAATGAGTATGGAGTACATGGTACCACTACCCATTCACAAAAAAAAAGTGTAGTCTAAAAAAAGACAGGAGATAGTCTTTGACAAGTCCTTTATTAAAAGAAGAAAAATAAAAGAATGTCCCCTGATGTAGATCCAACGTCAATCACAATGCCGCCGCCACCCGAAAAAAGAAAAAAAAAAGCTCCGCTCCGGACGCTGACTTCCGGCTGTCTGACTGCTCCGCTGGTTTGACAGTTCTTAAATATGTAAGGGGTGGGGCCACCCAGTGACATCATGTGTGCGGACCCGCCCCCTTGTGACGTCATTGACACAGCATGCCCTGATTAATGACGCCACAAGGGGCGGGGTCACACGTGATGTCCCACGTGGCTCCGCCCCTTACATATTTAAGTACTGTCAAGCCAGTGGAGCAGTCAGACGGCTGGGAGCCAGTGTAGGGAGTGGAGCTATTTTTTTCTTTTTTCGGGTAGCGTTGGGCATCGTGATTGACAGTGGATCTACTTCGGGTAGCATTCTTTTATTTTTATTCTTTTAATAAAGAACTTGTCAAAGACTGTCTCCTGTCTTTTTTTCACCACCCCATGATGAGGGAATGTGGCCTGGTATGGTTCAGGGGGGCGCTTGCTTGTCCCCCCCCCTTTCCTGACCTGCCTGGCTGCAAGCTCGGATAAGGGTCTCGTATGGATCTTGGGGGGGACCCCATGCCATTTTTTTAAATTTTGGCGTGGGGGTTCCCCTCAAAACCCATACCAGACCCGAAGGGCTTGGTATGAATGGAGGGGGGACATCACAACATTTTTTTATTATTCTCTAATTGCCGGCAATTTTTTTTTTTTTTACATTCGGCTGTCAGTTGATGGCTCATAGATTGTTAAGGACTCCGCAGCCACCCATTCCTTAAGAACCATGACAGTACTGACAGATACCAGTACATACCGCATGCCTGGACCACTACCTAATTACCGCATGCATTTAATTACCTATCTCCTTTTGTGAATTGACTTTAAGGTCTTTTTATGCTGTATTTACTGAGTGTTTTTCCTTCCTTCCTTCCTTCCTTCCATCCATTCCCTCCATCCCTTTTCTTCCTTCCTCCATCCTCTCCCTTCATTCTTTCCTCCCTCCCCTTCTTTCATTTCCTTCCTTCCTTCATTTTTCTCTCTCTTTCCCTTCCTTTCCTTCCTCCATCCCCTCCTTCATTCTTTCCTTCCTCCCCTTCCTTCCTTCCTTCCTTCCTTCCTCCATCCATTTCCTTCCTTCCTTTCCTCCCCTGCTTCCTTTTCTTCCTTTCCATCCTTCCCCCATTCATTCCCTCCCTCCCTTCTTTCCTTCTAATATACAGTGAGGAACAGAAGTATTTGAACACCTTGCAATTTTGCAAGTTCTCCCACTTAGAAATCATGGAGGGGTCTGAAATTCACATTGTAGGTGCATTCCCACTCTGAGAGACAGAATTAAAAAAATAATTCAGGAAATCACATTGTATGATTTTTAAAGAATTTCTTTGTCTTGCACTGCTGAACAAAAGTATTTGATTACCTGAGAAAATCAGTGTTAATATTTGGTACAGAAGCCTTTGTTTATAATTACAGAGGTCAAACGTTTCCTGTAGTTCTTGACCAGGTTTGCACACACTGCAACAGGGATTTTGGCCCACTCCTCCACGCAGATCTCCTCTAGATCTGTCAGGTTTCGGGGCTGTCGCTGAGCAACACGGAGTTTCAGCTTCCTCCAAGGATGTTCTATTGGATTTAGGTCTGGAGACTGGCTAGGCCACTCCAGAACCTTAATATGCTTCTTACGGAGCCACTCCTTGGTTATCCTGGCTGTGTGCTTCGGGTTGTTGCCATGTTGGAAGACCCAGCCACGACCCATCTTCAATGCTCTGACTGAGGGAAGGAGGTTGTTGCTCAAAATCTCACAATAAATGGCCCCATTCATCCTCTCCTTAATACAGTGCAGTCGTCCTGTCCCCTTCGCAGAAAAGCACCCCAAAGCATGATGTTACCACCACCATGCTTCACAGTAGGGATGGTGTTCTTGGGATGCAACTCATCCTTTTTTTTCCTCCAAACACGACAAGTGAAGTTTAGACCAAAAAGTTCTACTTTGGTCTTATCTGACCACATGACTTTCTCCCATGCCTCCTCTGGATCATCCAGATGGTCACTGGCAAACTTCAGACGGGCCTGGACATGTGATGACTTGAGCAGGGGAACCTTCCGTGCAATGCATGATTTGAAACCATGACGGCGTACTGTTCTACCGACAGTGACCTTTGAAACTGTGGTCCCAGCTCTCTTCATGTCATTGACCAGCTCCTCCCTTGTAGTTCTGGGCTTATTCCTCACCTTTCTTATCACCAGTGATACCCCACGAGGTGAGATCTTGCATGGAGCCCCAGTCCGAGGGAGACTGACAGTCGTCTTTAGCCTCTTCCATTTTCTAACAATTGCTCCAACAGTTGATCTATTTTCACCAAACTGCTTGGCAATTGCCCCGTAGCCCTTTCCAGCCTTGTGGAGGTCCACAATTTTGTCTCTGGTGTCTCTTGACAGCTCTTTGGTCTTGCCCATGGTAGTAGTTGGCGTCTGACTGACTGTGGGGTGGACAGGTGTCTTTAAAGAGCTCAGACAGGTGCTACTAAGTTAGATTAATGAGTGGAGTAGAGGTGGACTTTTTAAAGGCACAGTAACAGGTCTTTGAGAGCCAGAATTCTTGCTGTTTCTTAGGTGTTCAAATACTTATGTTCAGCAGTGCAAGACAAAGAAATTCTTTAAAAATCATACAATGTGATTTCCTGAATTTTTTTTTTAATTCTGTCTCTCAGAGTGGGAATGCACCTACAATGTGAATTTCAGACCCCTCCATGATATCTAAGTGGGAGAACTTGCAAAATCGCAAGGTGTTCAAATACTTCTGTTCCTCACTGTAAGGGGGTACAGGTTCTGTTTATTCATCCCAATCTAATGACAGCCCAATATATACTAGTGCTCCCTGTTCACTCCCTACTGACACTGTCCACTTTTCCCACAAAATCATGGTGAACAAAATAATACAAAAATAAATTGTTAAAAAATAATTTAAAAATGAAATAATAAAAATAAACAAATTCTTCCATTGCCATTGCTCAACTGACACCATCCACTGGCCACCCAAAAGCATTTTGAATAAATGATACAAATAATAACACATTAAATTGTAAACAAAAATATAAAATTGTAATTATAATAACAAAGATCAACTGACACCATCCACTGCCCTATTGACACCATCTTGTACATTCTACCCACTGCCATACACTCCGCTCTCCTCTCCCTGTACATACTACCCCCCGCCATACACTCCGCACTCCTCTCCCTGTACATTCTACCCCCCGCCATACACTCCACACTCTTCTCCCTGTACATACTACCCACTGCCATACACTCCGCACTCCTCTCCCTGTACATACTACCCACTGCCATACACTCCGCACTCCTCTCCCTGTACATTCTACCCCCCGCCATACACTCCACACTCTTCTCCCTGTACATACTACCCACTGCCATACACTCCGCACTCCTCTCCCTGTACATACTACCCACTGCCATACACTCCGCACTCCTGTCCCTGTACATACTACCAACTGCCATACACTCCGCACTCCTCTCCCTGTACATTCTACCTCCCACCATACACTCCACACTCCTCTCCCTGTACATACTACCCACTGCCATACACTCCGTACCCTCTCCTGCACATACTACCCACCACCATACACTCCACACTCTTCTCCCTGCACATACTACCAACTGCCATACACTCCACACTCCTCTCCCTGCACATACTACCCACCGCCATACACTCCACACTGTACATTCCCTATTAACATTAACACATTCTGCACTATGTAAGTCACCTCAGACTATACTTAACCATTCCCCTTTTAAGCCAATTTTTAAGCCCAATTTCTAGCACAATTTAAAACACACCCCCTCTCTCACCCCCCACGTCAACCCCTCCAGTCTCACCCCCCCAACCCCTCCTCTCACCCCTTCCTCTCTCTCACACTCCTCCTCTCTCTCTCTCTCTCTCTCTCTCTCTCTCTCTCTCTCTCTCTCTCTCTCTCTGTCCTATCTCTCTTACTTCTCCCAAATGGCAGCCATATTTAAACCTGGAAGTGCCCAGTGGCTTCTATGGAAAGAAGCCAGAAACATTAATGCAGTCTTTGCTGCAGTAAATATTTAAATGCCCTTTCTATGCAGCTGAGCTGCAATAAGTAGGTAGGGTGTTATGTGGTTGTGGCTTGAGTTTAGACGGAGACACAGGGGGCCCCATTATCTCCTATTGCACGGGGGCCCCATGAGCTGTCAGTCTGCCCCTGGGCCCAGGTCACCTGGCTGTTCTTCACTGCCAGGTGGGTGATTTCTTTCCCTGACCACCACCATTCCCAATCTGACCAGGTTTACACTGTGTACCTTGAATTCAGGACACTGTCCACCAGCCACCATGTAGTAGATCATGAGTTGTAGCCATCTAGCTGCTTATGGACCAACTGTATACTGGCAAATCTTACACGCTTCCCTTCAGGTATCCAGCATCCTCTTGAATAAAATCACTCCAGACAGAAGCAAAGTCTAATTTCTTTACTTGAATAAACATAAACATAATTTCCAACATTTGGCAAGGTGAATAGGGGATTGTAGATTTCACTTCAACAAACCCGTATCTTCTGGTACAGCCCCAAGTTTGTGTTCCCTTAAAGTCAGTGCTGGTATCTCAAGGTCCATAATTATGAAAGCCCAATTGGGAGAACCAACAAGGTTCCCTTGGCCCTCTGCTACATTCTTCCTATCCAAGGTACATAGCAGCTCCAACAACCTCCAAAGCTTGATCCACCTTATATAGGGATCCTGCCGGAGGGGCAGGGACAACAGGTCACTTTCTGTAAAAAAGGAGCCCTTAGCTAGGGAATAAGTTATCCCTTGTCTACAAGCTGCAGATTCATATACAATGATATATATGAATATACAGGATATAAGCTGCAGATTCATATAAAACGATATAGATGAATATAGAGGACATAAAATGTGGTGGCAGTTGGATATTTAACCTATTTTTAGGACCTGTAGCCCAGCAGTGGGAGCTATTTTCAAAGAACTGCATATCACAGATTGCAGCTGTTTCACTGCACTAGATCTTTACACAACTTAGAAAGATAAATGTCACATATGAATAGGTTATATTCATGCAGTAAAAGAACGTCTACTCTGTTTGAATATTTAAGCAGCTGACAAAGTTTCCAAACTCAAAATGAGCTATTATGACAAGACTTTGAAACAAAGTTGTGTAATGGCCGTTACAGACAACTTTCCCTGATCTACTGAACTCCTATTAAACACTGCCCACTGGAGACCTGAAAGGGTAACAATTCTCACCTGTGTGTTAAAAACAGCTGTTAGGATTCAGAGATTACACTGGGGAATATCTTTTTTTTTTGAGTGTGTCACACTAAACCAAAAGTAATGAGCTTGTTGTAAAATCTCCATAAATTTACCAAGTTACGGAACTGAAAGTCCAAACAGATTCTGGGAATGCTAATTTTTAGATTGTAAACTTTAATGAGCAGGGCCCTCTGATTTCTCTTTTATTGAATCATAAAGAAGTTTGAGGAATCTCTGGTACAGGAGCGTAATGCGTAGAGGATTTGGAGCCGCCAGGTGGGTATGAGAACATTGGCTGTGCTATCACTAATCACTATGACCCATGTTTATTCATACTGAGATACACAGCACTGGGGGGGGGGGTGCTTATTAAATGCAAGTGCTGATTTTAGGAGCTTTTAATAAATTGTTACAACACAGGGAGCACTGTTCTATTTTTGTATGCGATGTTCCCATGCTGAATACTGAGGAGGAAGGAGTGAGAGGAATAGCTGATGTCACATATGCCTACGGTGGGGCTACAAGTGTGTTATAACCTTGATCTGTATTGAGGTCCATTGCACAAGGTGAGTGTATATTATCACTGGGTGTTTGCATGTGTCACAGAGCTTGAGAAAAGAGGAAGGAAAAGATAATCACATCATGGTAGTGGAGGAAATTCAGTTTTATTGGATATTGAAGGACCATTATATTGTTTTGAATTAACTCCTTGGTGCCGGCGCCTCCTGGCACTTTAAGGGTTTCAGAAGTCGGGAGGCGGGCATGGTTTTAGGGTCATGTGACCGCCGTAATTCGCTGTCATGGCGGTCACATGATCAGGAAAAGTCCCGATCACAAGAGGAGTTTGGGACCTTTCTGTGAGTACCAGACATGTACGCTGGGAGCGCGCAGGTCGCGATCTCAGCACATGTTTTTTTTAATTGCACGCAAATGTGTGGCCGCTCGGTGTCAAGGCCCAGACGCTGAGAGGCCGCACATTTGCGTGCGCTCGGTGTGAAGAAATTAAGGAATGTCACATTATTTGATGGGATTAGCACTGCATTGTGGAGGATGTTATACATTTTGTTGAAGTGTGGTGAAAAGTGATGTGTTAGCAGCAATCACTTTTTATTTTATTTTATAGTTTTATTTCATTTTTCATGCATTTATTTTTAATTTTTCATATGTTTATGAACTTTTATTAACTGCACAAATTGTTTACACTGTTTTACTATATAAATCCTGTATAATAATAATGATCCATGAAAGGGGAGAATGAACAATTGGGCCATCTAAAATAGATGTAATCCCTAACTGAATAATATTTATTCAATAGTTTCTGCTTAAAGTGTCACTAAACCCTCTAGTGTGCTAATAGAATAGTGTAGTGTATTGTAGGTAAAATCATTGTGTATGACTCATGGTAACTGTGTGAGCCTGTGATTGAGGTCAGGTTATTGCAGGTAAGCTGGATGACTTAACAGGTTGTGGCTCTATCACCTCCTCCTGACTCTGGAGGACCACAGAACCTTCCAGAAGTCAGTAAGCAGGAAGGGGTGGAGACCTAAGCTGCATGTTTATGGGAGTCTGGCCAATCCCAGGATTGCAGACCCTGGTAGAGTGGTGGACTGGCCCATAAATATGGGAGAGTCAGGTTGACAGAGGGGTTGGGTGGAAGATAGAGTGCTGAGAAGGCTGTCAGTGCCTGGGAGGGGTCCCCTAGGTCTAGGGGGGAGCCAGTCTCCAGGCTGGGCTCAGGCTGGCTCCGGAGGATACATTCAGCAGTGTAGGATGAATGGGATCAAGACCTGGAGCAGCAAGTAGCAAGGAGGATAGAGTGAGTAAAGCAGCACTCTCTGGGATCTACAAGGGGAAAGACTGCCACACATAGCAAGCTTTCTATAGACAGCGCTGGGCTCAGTCCTTTATCCTAGTCCTGGGAGATCTTCCGAGAAGCCAGGAGGGCTGGTAGTGCTTACAGGCTGTGGACCTGGGGGCAGCTCAACAGGAGAAGAGAAGATATCCCTGCATGTAGTTACAGGAAGTGTAGCTGATTTTTGAGGGGCTGCTAGTTCCTCACTCATAAAGGGCTGTTGCTACTGATCCACAATGACTGATGGCTTTCAAGAAAAGAACAGTCCAGGATCTTCCTTTGTACATAGAAAGGAAGTTGTCCCCCCTTCATTGATTCAAGCCAACTGGGCTTCCCATAATACCCATTTTGCTATCCAAGTTGATTTCCTTTATAAAACAACAAACCAAAACCCACAGACTGGTTACTAACTCTTGGATGCAAGTCTGTGTAAGAAATACCTGTTGCCTAGCTGTGCAGACAGAATCTTAGGGGTACCCACAACACAGCGGTCCTTACATGGGTAGCGCTAAACTCTCAATAAATGCTGTATAACATTCTGTTCATACTCACTCAGTCACTAGGAGATTTGTTTTCTGTATTCTGCCAAAAATCTGCTTGATCCTGCTGTTTACTAGCTCCCCCTTCTGTCCATGTCCCCATTTCATCAAGGGATTTTGCTGAGTAGTGTTGGTACCTCTGCACATGCTCAGTTTTCAGTGAGTTTTTATGCAGAGCATTTCTTTCCTATCACATCTGAGCAGTCTACGTGATTATAGGGCACGCGTGGGCGTATACACAGTGGTAAATGACAGCCCACTCCCTCTCTCCTCCTCCATGCCCACTAACCAGCTAAACACAATGGGGTGGGATATCACCTGTAGATTGATGGAGGCTTCACCTCCCTCTTATTCTAAGTCACAGGGTGGAGGGGAGTGACACAGCCTGTGACTGGTCAAAATCTGCCCACACAATGTTATTGCCAAAAAATAATAAAGATTTGATTTCAAATATATATTTGTATGACTATTTAAACAGTTTATTGGTATAAACTATTTATTTTTACTCTGTATCCCAATCTTTATCCCAAAGGCTGTTTTTTTATTTTGAACATGTCACCAGTAGCGGAGGACTAGCAGCTCCTCCTGCTTATGTTTCCCTGCAGACAGGTTGGGAAAGAGCTGAGTCATGTGACAACTGTATATAGATTAGGATAAAGGTACTTAATGCTTTTTTAATTAAAATAATTACAGTGCCTTCAGCCATATACACAAATAGAAGGGACAATGTAAATTAGACAGTGTGTGTTTAGTATCACTTTAAAGTCTTCCAAACTTATAGCAAACCAGGATAAGTGAATTTGCTCTAGAACTGCCTTTTCCTATTTAAAGTGGTTCTAAAGCCTAACAATTTTTTCCTTAATGCATTCCTTGATTGAAGGTAAAAAATGTTTACTCACCAGTATCCCCCTCACCGTCCCCCCTTTTACTTACCTGAGCCCTCATTTCATCCAGCGCTGTGCACATCTGCAATTCTTGCCTCCCTTTAGGTCCAGGTGTCACAGGCTCTTGCTAGCTTTGCTGTTGGCTGCTGCAACTCTCAATCAAAGCCAGTGATGGGGGAGCTGGGGGCAGGGCCGAGTCCTGCTGTCTGTGTCAATGGACACAGACAGCAGGGTTTAGGTGCAAGGACACACAAGTGCCCCCATAGGAAGCAGCTTCCTATGGGGACACTAGACAGAGAGGAGGAGCCAGGAGTGCTGGCAGGGGACTCAAGAAGGGGAGGTTTGGGGTGGCTCTGTGCAATTCCATTGCATGGAACTGGTAAGTATAAACCTGTTTGTTATATAAAAAAAAAAAAATAAGTTTACAACCACCAATGTGGAAGTTCACCTTTCAGGTTTTCTTTTTTTCATTAAATCACCCTATGCAATTCTACATCGAATGAATAGTACATACCATAGCTTCTCTTGTTAGAAATGGTCCTCCAATTCCAGTTGCAGCTGTTTTGGGTCCTCTCCACAAAAAGTACTTGCCTCTCTTTCCTCTCTATCTTGCCATTTACAGGACGGGTTTTAGAGCAAAATGTTGTGCCCCTTTGCAGCTGCTCCTGACCAAACAAACTGTGTGCGTATGCAGTTTATATTGTATATAAACGGCCGGACGGTGGAAGTGCAGGGGAGGGTTGCTGTTCATAAACGGCGCCTGCCATTTTGGACTGTGCACGCTCCCTGGGAGCACGTGGCACCACGATCTGGTGCCTGCTGTACGGGACCTCTGTGTGAGGTCCCGATCATGTGATCACTGATTGGCCAATCAGTGATCACCTGAATAGGTGTAAGCAAGATGTCACTTCTGACATCATTGCTTACTACGTGTGAAATCTGTGAATGATCACAGAGATCACATGGTACAAGGCTATTCACAACAGCCTTGTACTATGTGACAAGCTGTGACCAATCACAGCTCACACAGTATTTCTCAATGGCTTTTTGGGTGTAAAAGCAATCAGTGCAAAAAAAAAACAAAATCTTCATCACCCCCCCCCCCCCCCCCCACAAGCTAGGGTGACAGTATGTTAAAAAAAAACATAAATAATAGTATAAAAAAATAAAATAAAAGTGTAAAAACATTTTTTTTGAAAAATTATAATTTTTGGTTATAAACTAATTTGGGTTATTTTTTTTACTAAAAAGATAACTGAATAAATGTTGGTCAAGATTTATGAAGAAAGATTATTTATTTGCAAATGTTATAAGAAAAACACTTTTTTCAAAATTTTTGGACATTTTCATTTATATAGCAAAAAAAATAAAAATCCCAGTGGTGAATAAATACCACCAAAATAAAGTTTTATCTGTCTCAAAAAAATGCTAAAAAATTCATATGGGTACAGTGTTGCATGACCGCGCAATTGTCATTCAAAGTGTGACAGCACTGAAAGCTGAAAATTGGCCTTGACAGGAAGGGGGTAAAAGTGTCCGGACATGAAGTGGTTAAACTGTAATGAGTAATGGTCCTAGCTATGAAGGCAAGCCTTGCACATCTGACACTCCCCTGTCTTTTGATCTGCCTTGGCAGCCAATAGGAGTCTTCTCGCAGCACAAGGGTTTCGAAGGTAGGCAGGCTTCATACATTTGTCAATGGTCATGGTCAGGGAGAAGGACAGCTTTCTTAAGAGAAACAATAGAAAGCTGCCTGGAAAAATTGCACCTGGCCAATCAATACTCAAGAACACACAGACAGAAGATGTTAATCACAGTTGTATTGCACCTAACCATGAATGGCCCCAAGCATTCTCTGATATGGGTGAAGGGTGTTCTGATTAACAAAGGTAATGGCATACACATTGTGGGTGTCAGCTCTTTGTCAAGACTTTTAAACATTTGAAATATCTAAAAAGTGTGCTTATCGCATGAGTTAAGTCAGTCACATGACCACATATCACATGCAATACTGAAAATGTCAATTAACTATTGCTAGTATGCGGTATTTGCCGAATATAGCAAAAACACTCCACAAATACCGCATAAAAAGACCTTAAAGTCAATTCACAAAAGGAAACAAGTAATTAAATGCATGCGGTAATTAAGTAGTGGTCCAGGCTTGTGGTATGTACTGTTATCTGTCAGTACCAGAGGTGGACTGACAACTCGTGGGGCCCCCAGACAATAGGGGATCATGGGGCCCCTGTGTCCTTGCCCAAACTCAAAAAAGCCTATGAAAAAGGAACCAGGGGCATCTCATTGGGCCCCCTACTGACCCCGGGCCCTTGGGCAGTGCCCAAGTTTCCAAATTGTCAGTCCGCCCCTGGTCAGTACTGTCATGGTTTGTTAAGGAATGGGTGGCCGCCGAGTCCCTAACAACCTATGAGTCATGAGCTGTCAGCAGTATTCCTCAATGACAGCTGAATGTGAAAAAAAAAAGTGCAGTAAATTAAAAAATAATTGAAAAAATTACGTTGGGTCCCCCCCCCCCCTCCATCCATATCAAGCCCTTTGGGTCTGGTTTGGATTCTGAGGGGAACCCTCACGCCAAAATGTTTAAAAAAATAGCGTGGGGTCCCCCTCAAAACCCATACCAGACCCTTATCCAAGCATGCAGCCCGGCAGGTCAGGAAAGGGGAGGGATGAGCGAGCGCCCCCCTCTCCCCCTCCTGAACCATACCAGGCCACATGCCCTCAACATGGGGGGGCTGCTTTGGGGCAGGGGGGCTCCCAGCATGCCTCAGTAGATGATGTCACATGGGGACAGGGTCACATGGGTGATGTCACTGGGTGGCCCCACCCCTTACATATTTAAGAACTGTCAAGCCAGCGGAGCAGTCAGACGGTCAGGAGCCAGCGTCCAGAGCTGAGCCTTTTTTTTTCGGGTAGTGGCGGCGGGCATCGTGATTGACGTTACTTCGGGGACATTCTTTTATTTTTTTTCTTTTAATAAAGGACTTGTCAAAGAGTGTCTCCTGTCTTTTTTCAGACTACAGGGGTTTTTTTGTGAATGGGTAGTGGTACCATGTACCCCATACTCATTCACATAGCGGGGGCCGGGATCTGGGGGCCCAGTATGGTTCAAGAGGGGAGGGGCGTTTGCTCGCCCCCCCCCTTTCCTGACCTGCTGGGCTGCATGCTTGGATAAGGGTCTGGAATGGATTTTAGGGGGAACACCACACCATTTTTTTTTACATTTTGGTGTGGGGGTTCCCCTCAATCCATACCAGACTCAAAGGGCTTGGTATGGATGGAGGGGGGACCCCACGCTGTTTTTTTAATTATTTTATAATTGCTGGCAAATCTTTCTTGTACATGCAGCTGTCAGTGCAGAACCCCGCTGACAGCTGCAACATTAACGCATGGTTTTCACTACTAAAATACCGCATGACTTGATAAAATAACTCATGCGGTACTTTAGTAGCATTTTTTTAGTGAATGCAAACGTTTTTTTTTTAAAATGCTGTGCGATATCCTACCACATACTCAGATGCGGTAAGATACCACTTCGTGAATTGTGCCCAGTGTCCCTTCAGCACAGCCTAAATTCATTACGACAACATATGACACACAGTTTAATGCCAATTTGTGCGAAATCCCTGTCAAATAACGTGAAAAGGCAATGGAAGAATGGGGAGAAGGGCTTTATAAAACGGTGGGCTAAATCGTTGTGACATCTCTTAGATCTGCACCTCGCCCTCTGCCTTTGTATTAATTGGGGGGGAAGAGCAGCAGAGAAACAATGCAGAGCTCAGATAATTAATGGTGGCTACTCCCTGTGATACAGCCACAGAAAAAATGAATGCTTGCATTAGTGCTTATTTATTGATTTCAGATCAGCAGTAACAAGTTTTATTAAGATCCCCATATTTCTTTGTGTTCATTAGGACTGCTCCATCAACAAGAAACGTCAGCTTAGCAGCAAACCCTTGAGGGCAACAGGTCGCTTCGCTGCAGCCCACAGGAGTCCTGCTGAGCCACATTACTGTGACTAGCAACAAAAGAAAGGATTTAAATATCCCACACGCTAATTCATCTGATGATGACTCATGTACAAAAGGATTAAAGTATCATTTTAATTTGCAGTTTACTCCCTCAACCCACCAATCTAGCGCTGAGTGCTGCTATTAATCCATTGCTGAGTTGTATATTAACACTGCATGTTGCTATTTGAAACACATTACCTCGGGTGTGTGTGTGGTACAATATCTTGGATTATAGTGGCTGAATTTTTTTTTTTTATGTTTTCATCGGGGTCCTTAAGGCCTGTCGGGATGATAGGGAAGACATCAGCCTCGACCACATCTTCTGCCAAATCCACTGAATGCTTTGATAGTTGAGTGAGAGCGGACAGCACCTGTTGCTCTTGCGTGGGCAGAGAAAATGATAGTCAAGTTGGTTTTTGGCACATAGAGCACAATTGTTCAAAAAGCAATTGTGATGTAAAAAGTGCAGGAACCCCAAGGAACCAACCAGATTTTAGTTAAATGCAATACGATCAGTAAAAAGATTATCATTTTGACCATCTTACACAAATACATTGAGGAGAATAAATCAAATTTGGAGCAACTAGAATCTGGAGCAGCTGTGCATGGCAACCAATCAGCGTATAGCTTTCATTTTGAAAGCTTAACCAAACAAGCTGAAGATAAAAGTTGATTGGTTGAGATGCACAGCTGCTACAGAGTCTGTCTGCTCCAGTTTTGATAAATTCCCCCATTGCACCTAATGAAGCACTTTTGCATTCCCTGTCTATGCCCTGATTTTTTATTGGGTTTTTTCAAAGGAAGTGAGAGGAAATTTTCACAAAATAAGGGAAATTGCCCTCTTAGATAGCTGGCACCTGAACAGATGCCCTTGCTGGACGATTTACCCTCATCTCCTGTTCAGGTGACATCTGTAAACTTTTGACTGTCCCATCACATTCTGTTTCAGTGACAGTGATAAGTAGGAGAAATGTGTACTTATTAAGAATACAATATTATTTCTCTTTGAAGTAAACCTGTGCTTTGCTCATACAGGGGGAAGCAACAAGTCTACTTTAATGGTGCCCTTCCTAGCAGCATTTACCAGTACTCACATTTGCTAAAATGCCACTACACTAAGGCAGGCTGAATTTCTTTTCTGCAACCACAGCTATAACAGCCGCTAGCAATAATCGATCAATCAACTTGGGTACATTCAGCCTGCCCATACTTGGTTCAAATCTCAGCCGGTTCAGCAGATTTGTCTATGGCCAGCATAAGTCACCAGGATTTAAGAAAGGATGTCTTGTATGAGCCTTGGGTTGCTTTAGTCAGCTCTTACACATGGCCAGGGACTCTCTTTGCCTCATGTTGCAGTACTGGGCCAATCACCAAGAGTAATACCATGTGCACAACTAGAAATACTGGGTATTTTTTTTAGCCCTGCCACTTGCACAGAGAGGTGGGGGATTGAAGGAAGGCATGTTCTTCTGAGAACAACAGGGTGGTATTAATGCTCACCTATTGCTTTGCCTTGGCTTGCATGGGTTTTTGTTCATTTCAAGTAGGTTTTGCATTCCCATACAAGTCTATAGGAATGTGTAAACAGTTGCAGTGCTTAAAATGAGACTCAAAATCATTCTTCTTGAAGTGTCCTAAGTATCTCAACAAATCCCCTGGCCACCACCAGACAAATGAGTGAATCACTCACCAGATCAAAGGACCCCACAGGTATAAAGGTCAATTTACACCTGATAAAATCAGCAACACCCTTGTGGAGATATTGCATGGAACAGACCACCACAAAGAGAAACCTGGCAACTCACTGGGGTTTGTGAACTGTTGTTGAATCTAAACTCATTTTACCTTATATAGAATAGGGACCCAAAACATGAAGCAAAAACCCCTACAAGGCAGACTCAATAAAATGTATTTAAAACTCCATAAAAGTACAATAAAGCTGCTACCCTTACATTCAAACACATGTGGGTTATTTACTAAAACTGGAGAGTGCTAAATCTGGTGTAGCTCTGCATCAGGGGCGGACTGACCATTTGGAAACTCGGGCACTGCCCGAGGGCCCGGGGTCAGTAGGGGGCCCCATGAGATGCCCCTGGTACCTTTTTCATAGGCTTTTTTGAGTTTGTTCAGGGACACAGGGGCCCCATGATCCCCTATTGCCCGGGGGCCCCATGAGTTGTCAGTCCGCCCCTGCTCTGCATAGAAACCAATCAGCTTCCAGGTTTTTCTGCCATAGCTTAACTGAATAAGCTGAAGTTAGAAGCTGATTGGCTACCATTCTCAGCTGCACCAGATTCTGAGGGCTCCAGTTTTAGTAAATCTCCCTCCGTTTGAGCCAATAGCATGTGATATCTGTATTCTAGCATCACCCTACATAATTTGGCCAGTTGAACATTCTCCAGGGCTATCAGCATTGACAAATAACTCCATTAAAGCTGGCTATAGATGGATCAAATCTTGGACGATTCAGCAAGGACTGGACGAGATTTGATCCATCTATGGGCAGGCTGGTTGTGCTTAAGTCAATCCTTTGGCTATAGCTGCCAGCAGGGGCGGACTGACCATTTGGAAACTCAGGCACTGCCTGAGGGCCCGGGGTTAGTAGGGGGCCCCATGAGATGCCCCTGGTACCTTTTTCATAGGCTTTTTTGAGTTTGGGCAAGGACACAGGGGCCCCATGATCCCCTATTGCCCGGGGGCCCCATGAGTTGTCAGTCCACCCCTGGCTGCCAGCAGTGATCATTTTGTTCTGCCTGTAGGGAAGGCTTCCTGCCAGCAAGGCACAATAGGACTGCGGGAGAGATTTCCTGTGTTGATGGGGAATTGAGCAATTTTTTTTCCTTCCATTCATGGTGGAAGGATAGAAAATTGCATAATCTATGGGCTGCTTAAGTAAACCCAAAAGATACACCATCATAATATTATTGGCTCACTCCTATGACCTAATAAGCCAATATGGACAAAGTC
The DNA here is from genome assembly GCF_062004578.1 of Staurois parvus. Lineage (NCBI taxonomy): Eukaryota > Metazoa > Chordata > Amphibia > Anura > Ranidae > Staurois > Staurois parvus. Next base: position 5,474,248 of record NW_028318432.1, on the reverse strand, counting down.
ATATCAAAATACAAGGATATCGCTCACAGAGCACAACACTTTCAGTGCAAAACCGTGAGGCTGCAAGGAGTGCTAGGTGGAGGTTGGATTGCAAACCAACAGCTGCCAAACATAACATTACTCATCTATAAATTATAACTATCAATATAGAAAAGTGGAATAAAACATAACAAATGAGCGACAATGTCAATTCCCAAAAACTAACATTCATCAACCTACACTTAAAGTGGAACTACATTGCATCTAATCTCCACAAAGCAAAAACGCTATTTCATTAATTTTTTTAATTCAAAGCAAACTCCCTTATTAATCCATGTCTCCATGTTTTAGTTTGCTGAGAAATCACTTTGAAAAATACCCCCTAGCATTTCTAGGTGTGACAATCTTGAGTATGGGCAGAGGATTCATGTAACATTTACTTCCTGAAATCCATCTGCCCTTAATTCAGGCATACAAGCCGGTGAGCATACTTAGCTGAGAAAACCCTCTCTTCCCCTTCAGAAAACTCCTGGGATGTATTACATCATTTGTCTAGGCAAGAAACCAGGAAGTATAAACCCCAAAGGACACAGCACCTCTATGTGTAAACTGTATGAAAATTTTAACAAAAAGGTAAGTATAACAACTCACATCTTCAAACAGTAAAACGGGCTCTTAGGGATATGTGTAGTACTTCTGTCGCCAGATGTATATCCATCAATGTACCAATGTAACAATGTAATGTTTATCGTATATCAAATTCACTTTTATGTCCCTATCTGACCATGCAGTTTACCCCATATATCTGTTGGTTCTCTCACACTGCCACCAAAAACGCATGGTTTGCCCTCCTTCCCCATTTCTCAGGCCCATATTATTTCATATATGTTTATATATATATATATATATATATATATATATATAATTCTTGTCTCTCTGCCTACAGGAGACTATTCCATACACATACCTATGTATATGGCCCCTCCTCGTCTCCCCCCTCTCCTCTTACCCCCTTATGAATCATTTTTATTGTTGTTTTTATTATTATAATTTTTATCTCTGTTTACATTCTTCTGCATTATGATGATCCTTTGTCAAAATCCTTTATCATGTTATTTCAATTTTAACATCTTCACTGTGACCTTCCATCATTGGATTTACTATTTCTCACAGACGGACATTGTTCTGCTGTCTTCTCACTTTTTTTACTCTTGTTTCCCCGCCCCTGGCCTTGTCCATCATCCCCCATCGCTCTACTTAAGGCTTTCCCTTTCTGTTCCTGCTCCTATGCCCATACCAGTTCCCGCACATGCTCAGAAATGCGTCACATCCCAATGACGTCAGACACCCAACGCCACTAGCTTCGGACATATTGGAGACCCAACCAGGCTTTACCATCGATGCCTTACCTGTTGCAGCGCCTTCTGCTGACCGACCAGGGTACCTCCTCTCCAGAGCAGTTCCTACATCTGGCGACAGACTACACATATCCTTAAGAGCCTGTTTTACTGTTTGAAGATGTGAGTTGTTATACTTACCTTTTTATTAAAATTGTCATACAGTTTACACTTAGAGGCGCTGTGTCCTTTGTTTATTCTTCCACTTCAGAGTTTGTTTCCCTCCATTGCAGCCTGCCCTGGTGCTTACTGGATTGCCTTTGCCCTAACTGGAACTTTATCCATTTATTCATCATTACATGGACTGCAACATTATGTGCCTGCTATTTCCTTTGTAAGTAACCAGGAAGTAACTGAAGAAACGTAAAAAAAAAAGTTTAAAACAAGCAAATATAATACACTTTCCTATCTATTTACTAATGCTAGCAGTATAAGGATTAAAGTATATACTATAGTGTGTATATATATATATATATATATATACACACACATGCTGGATATGCACAATAAATACTCAATCATTGTTCCCTAAATGAATAAGTGAACAAAATAATACATATTAAATACAGCAAGTGAACAAAATAGTGTGAACAAATTAACTGTGGTTGATTTACTACAGGCAAATGTGCACTTTGCATGTTCAGCTACTCCAGTGCTTCGTAAATAAGGGGAAGCTCTGCTGACTTCGATCATCCAGTTATGTGCAAACAAAAATGCTTTTGGTTTATTTTCCTTGCATGTGATTTTGTATTCTTTGCAAAGTGAAACTTCATCTCATTTACTAAACTCTGGAGCAACTGCAATTGCAGAGTGCACAGTCTATTTGCTTTCAGTAAAACCACCCCATTGAATACAATAACTTCCCCAAATTGTCATGAATAAATTAATAATATACTATATAAATATGTATGAATATACATTAAAAATTGCAGTGCAAAACATTCAGTGTAAAGTGAATAGATGAATCTCTATTAGTTATCAATGAAGCAATTAATGTTCCAATTAATGATATGTAACCTATGGGGAGTATTTAGTATTATGTAACTTGTAAATCACCTATGTTTCCCTTATGGAGATTTCTCCCTTCTTTTTACATTCTTTCCAATGGGGATTTAACTTTTCTAATCCTACAAACTTAATCTCACTAGGATCCCTGTTGAGATAAATATCAAAGTGGGCAGACAAATTGTGTCCTTTGAAATGCTTTTGATATTATATATAGTCCTTCAATCTCACTCTCAGGGTCTGTGTGGTCCTGCCAACATACAGTAGACTACAGGGATACTGGAGAAGATATACCACATATTGAGAGTGACAGGAAACAAAACAGTCAATTGAGTATTCTCTAGCAGTAGTAGAGATAAAGGATGTTTTATTTTTCTATTCACCTCTATTCACCGTACAGATGACACATTATTTACAAGGAAGAAACCCTTGTTCTATTCATTCAAATTCGTTAATATAGTAGGATCAATTATATTTGGGGAAAGCACATTGTGTATTTTAGGAATTTTTTTTTAAGAATAGCAGGACTATTGGGCAATACTGTAAATAAATCTGGATTGGTATTAAAATGTTTCTAAAGCATAAACATTTTTTGCCTTAATGCAGTTCCTTCTGCAGTGGCTCACTCCACTTACTTTCCGGGCTCACAGTGCTTTGCTGATGCAACAAGAGCCATTAGTTCCCACTGCTGTCAGTCAAATCTTGTGACGAGGGTGTGGGGGGCGGGACCGAGCCACACTGTGATTGACTATGGACACATGCAGCACGGCTTGGGATTGAGCCTGCAGGTATGCCATGATCTTCCTATGGTTGCACGCCAAGAAGAGGAGGAACCAGAAAAGAGGAGTTTCAGGCCACTTCCATTGCATAGAGCATTTTAGTATAAACCCGTTTTTTCTTTTTTTTTTAAGAAAGCAGCACATTGGTCTTCCCAATGAGTGGCTGTGCAGGGGGGGGGTCACCGCAAGCCTGATCATTGGATTAGCTCCCAGCACATCCTGGAATCCTGACCACACTAAGCTCTCCTGCTTGATATGGGCAGTACTTAACAGGAAAGTGAAGCGACTGGCAGGAAAACCAGGGATTTCAAACAAAGGAAGCAATACAAAGAGAACAGGATACTTTTTCATGCAAGTCTATGGTACAGCAGACACCTATCAGGATTATGAATTGTTGGGTTTAGATATTTATTTAAGTCCAGGCTGCAGCTGTTAATGCTGCCAATCATTATCTTCCTTCTCTCCAGGTCTGGTGGGCCAGCAATTACATTGCAGTTCACTTCCTGGCCTGTCAAATAAATGAGGCAGAAAAGGGATACTGCAGCACAGCCTTGATTGTTCCTGGGCCGAGCAACTCTGATTTAAAGGGACCTCTAGCCTGGTTATGCATTCTTCCATTTTCCATGCAACACAGGTTATTCTGCCACTTGGTCAGTTGCAGAATCACAGAGGTGCAGCTGCTTCCCCCTGATGAAGCTATGTGACCCAGTGGCGAAATGCGTAGGGGAGGGGCTCTGATGTCACGACGCTTAAAGGCAACCACACAGCAAGTATATGGGAGTGTGGCAAACATATTAAGGATCATGCAAAATTGTACAAAAAACATTTTTTATCTGTATACTATGCGAGTGCACTACATTTATTTAATATATTTTTTAAAAAGAAGATAAGGCACTATATTCTCTTTTTAATTACATAGTATATATACACACAAGGAGGAAAAAGTTTGAAAGGAGTCAGGAGACCCCGTAGTGGGAAGAGGGATAACTCCATCCATCCATCCGCCTCCAGGAAAAAGATCTCTGGGAAACAGCCAGACCGCCTGCTGGGAGAAAGTAAAAACTTCATTCATCCATCCATCCATCTGGGATACAGGGATGTATCCATTTGTCTACCTCTGAGCCCAATTAAAGGGACACAAGCTTGTATGACCTCACTTAACGGTTTGGTCATATACGTCAAGTGAGAGCACAACTGGTGAAGGAGCACATTATATATGAATTGGTGGACTATATTTGTTTTGTAACACACCATTAGAAGACACCATACACCACTCAATATTATTTGTTTGCAATTTATTTAATAAATTAATCTAATACGTATATATATATATATATATATATATATATATATATACAGTTGCAAGAAAAAGTATGTGAACCCCTTGGCATTACGTGGAGTTTTGCATGAATTGGGCATAAAATGTGCTCTGAACGTCATCTAAGTCACAACAATAGAAGAACACAGTCTGCTGAACATAATACTACACAAACATTAGATGTTGCCATGGTTTAATTGCACATAACATGTAAACATTCACAGTGCAGGGAGGAAAAAGTATGTGAACCTTTGGACTTAATAACTGGTTGAACCTCCTTTGGCAGCAATAACCTCAACCAAACTTTTCCTGTAGTTGTAGATCAGACCTGCAAAACAATCGGGAGTATTTTTGAACCACTCCTCTTCACAAAACTGTTTCAGAGTAGCAATAATCTTGGGATGTCTGGTGTGAATCGCTCTCTTAAGGTCATGCCACAGCATTTCAATCGGGTTGAGGTCAGGACTCTGACTGGGCCACTCCAGAAGGCGTATTCTGTGCTGTTGCAGCCATTGTTTTGTTGAATTACTTGTATGCTTTGGGTCATTGTCTTGTTGCATCACCCATCCTCTGCGGAGATTCAGTTGGCAGACAGATGGTCGTACGTTTTCCTGCAAAATGTCTTGATAAACTCTGGAATTAATTTTCCCATCAATGACAACAATCCGTCCAGGCCCTGAGGCAGCAAAGCAGCCCCAAACCATGATGCTCCCTCCGCCATGTTTTACAGTGGGGATGAGGTTCCGATGTTGGTGTGCTGTATCTTTTTTTCTCCACACATAGTGTTGTGTGTTCTTCCCAAACAACTCAATCTTGGTTTCATCTGCCCACAGTATATTTTGCCAGTAGTGCTGTGGATCGTCCAGGTGCTCTTTTGCAAACTTCAAACGTGCTGCAATATTCTTTTTGGACAGCAATGGCTTCCTCCGTGGTGTCCTCCTATGTACTCCATTCTTGTTTAATGTTTTCCTTATTGTAGATGTGTCAACAAAAATGTTAGCATGTGCCAGAGATTTCTGTAGGTCTTTAGCTGACACTCTGGGATTCTTCTTTACCTCATGCAGCATTCTGCGCTGTGCTCTTGCAGTCATTTTTACAGGACGACCACGCCTAGGGAGAATAGCAACAGTGCTAAACTTTCTCCATTTGTAGACAGTCTGTCTTACCGTGGACACAGGAACATCATGGCTTTTGGAGATACTTTTGTAACCCTTTCCAGCTTCATGCAAGTCAACAATTCTTGATCGTAGGTCTTCTGAGAGCTCTTTTCTGCGAGGCATGGTTCACATCAGACAGTGCTTCTTGAAACCAGTAAACCCAAAACAGGTGTGTGTTTTTTAAGGGCAGGACAGCTGTCAGCAACACATCCAATATCATCACACTGATTGGAGTCAAGGTTGGCTCACTCCTGGCTCCAATTAGCTCTGGGAGAAGTCATTAAGCTAGGGCCTCACATACTTTTTCCTCCCTGCACTGTGAATGTTTACATATTATGTGCAATTAAACCATGGCAACATCTAATGTTTGTGTAGTATTATGTTCAGCAGACCGTGTTTGTCTATTGCTGTGACTTAGATGACATTCAGAGCACATTTTATGCCAAATTCATGCAAAACTCCACGTAATCCCAAGGGGTTCACATACTTTTTCTTGCAACTGTATATATATATATATGTATATATAAATGTACTGATAGTGGAGCACGACACCACAGGTTTTGATTTGTTTAGACACACTGGTATGAGTATGTGTATAGTATAGGCGACCCACTCATTTATTTAAATATTTAATTATTTATTTATTAATTTACTCAATTATTTGTATATTAGTTTAATTGTTTTAATTTATTGCACATATATCAAACATACGATGATATATTAAAATATATTAATGTTGGGACTTCACTGACCCCCTGATAGAGGACCACTTGTGTGGCAGGAAAGGAGAGAACCCAGCTAGAAGGCCTGGTAGCAGCCACGAACCCAGCTAGAAGGCCTGGTAGCAGCCACTGACCCACCGGCAGTACAGGAGAGGGACCAAGTGAGTCCCTGCACCCCCTGGGCTGGTAAAGGGGAAAGAAGCACTCTAGTGAGAAACTGGATTTGCTATCTTACCCAGGACTGTTTCACACTGTGGGGGCAGGCACTGGATTCCCTGTTCAGGGATTCACCCAGTACAGCTGGATGAGGAGAGGAGTCGTCTGGGGTGGTACTACAGGAGATGCTGGCTAGCCCAAAAGAGAACCTTTGCTGTAGAGACTTGTACATAGTTGCTAAGGAGTTTGTCCTCAGTTGCCATTTCCCTTGGGCATTCCATACTCCCTTACCCCATCCAAGTTCTAAACCCCCTAAAAAAAACTTCAAAACAAAGCTCAAGGACTGGTTACTGTCTCCTGATGCAAGTCTGAGTGAAGTAAATACCTATTGCCTGGCTTTGCAGGACTATAGGGGGACCCAATCTCTTGCAACTCCTAAGGGTGTAGTGCTACAAAGCTATGAATTTCCTCTAATGAAAGGAAGAAGATGGAGCTTGGGGCATTATTTTTACATTCCAATGGTTGTGTACAAAAAATAAGAATTAGATTTAGGAAAGTAACCTTTGACTATTTTTGCCTGGAGTCCATAAACTCAGGGGACTTCCTAATGTAGCACGGTTGTTTTTGGTTCTTCAATCAAAAACAACTGATTTATTTTACTTGTTGCTTGAAGTTGTTTCTTCCCTAATTGAAAAATAGGAGCTGTCATTAATGGCCTCCTTCTGAAAATACTAAATGCCTGGCTATTATGCCGAGTCAATGACTCCAAACAAGCATGTATATTAAGAAAGTTGAGGAAAAATCTGCTGTCAACATCTGCATCTTCATTCAAGGTTAGGATCTCAAAGTGTTAAAACAAAAGGATCAACATGACTGCCAGGCAACTAGTATTTTCAGAAGGAGAGGTTAGCATTGGCAACCTCCGTGTCTCTCTCATAAAAGGTTCCCTTTCATTCCTTTAGTGACTCAGTAGGAATTGCTGCACAGCAGCCAGAGGCGACTGTCCAAGGAAAACAGTTCATGAGAAATGAGAAATGCAGCTGTGTGGGCACTCGAGGCAAAGTGGAAAACACAGCGGATGGCAGCAATGAAGAAATATTTTCTACTGGGCAGAGATAAAAATGACCTATTTTAGCATGGTAGCTTTAATAGCCCTCCACAGAGGGACTGCAGGATGCTCAAACAAGCCCAATAGCCCCACACACAGACATACCTCAGCCTATACAACAAAACATACCCATAGATAAAATAATCAATATCTATATCTGTGACCTACAAATAATTTGTTAATAGTACAAATTTGTTTTAGAGGGCAGCACTGTGACTGTACTAGACATCTGGGGGTTTATTTACTAAAGCTGGAGAGTCCAAAATCAGACTCCCTTCTGCATAGAAACCAATCAGCTTCCAGGTTTCATTGCCAAAGCTTCATTGAACAAGCTGAGGTTAGAAGCTGATTGGTTTCTATGCAGAAGGGAGTCTGATTTTGGACTCTCCAGCTTTAGTAAATAAACCCCCTGGTGTCTGGTGTTAAAGAAACCTGAACTTTTATCAAAGTTGATTTAAAAAACAAAACAATTAAATTATATATATACATATATATATATATATATATATATATATATATATATATATATATATAAACTGCTGCACAAGTAATTACATTTTCCATTCAATTTCAAGCAGCTGGTGCTATGATGTTCTAAAACTGCCAAAAAGTGAAACTTTGCTTGCTTGCAACCATAGTGACAAGACAGGGTGGTTTACAGAATGCCCCCAGAAATAATGCTTCATGCCCATATGATTGGCTGACTGAAGCATTCACCAGCATATTATATCATGTATTTTATATCTGCCTAGAGTTTAAGTTTAAAGAACATGTCAACCCAACATTTCATATTCCTGATATGTGCCTGCTGTAACATATACTTGTATGAAAAAGTATCCTGTTCTCTTTGTACTGCTTCATTTATGTGAAATCCCTGGTGTTTCTGTCAGTCCCCTTGCTTACCTAATAAAAACTGACCATATTAGGCATCAGAGCATAGCGTGGGCAGTTCTCTGTCTGTGCTTGGAACTTATCCTGCTCTCTTCCAATGATCAGACTTCTGCCGACACCCCCCTGCACAGCCATTCACTGGAAAGTTCAGTGCTCTGCTGTTTCTCCTCCCCCAGCTCTCTAAGTTCCTTATGAAGCTGAGAGCATAGGGTATGTGATCACTTATATCTATACATAAATATTTTGTTTTTCATTTATGTTTTAAATGGAATGAGTTGTTTTTCAAGGTGAGGGTTTACATATTCTTTAAAGAAAACTTATAGTGTTTTCCCATATTTTCTTACTGGTTATGTTCAATGCTAAAAAATATATATATTTTTTCAGTCTTGAAAACATAACATATTGACCATGATTTATGAAATAAGCAGCATGTGTTCTCTTTCAGTTTGAGTTTTTTCCGTATCTTTATGAATTAGGTAGAGTTGTGTTGCAAAGCCCTTTTTTAAAAAACAAACATGTCATACTTAGCTGCTTTGTGCAATGTGTTAGTGCAGAACAGAAACAAATCTCCACTTCTCAGGTCCATGGCCAGCACTCCTGGCCCCCCTCTTCTTGGTGTGTCACCATAGGAAGCTGCTTCCTATGGGGTACCACCTCTGAACACGCTCCCGAGCCAGGCTGCCCATATCCATAGACACAGTTGGCCCCACCCCTGCTCTCTCGTCACAGCATTTGACTGACAGCAGCAGGAGCCAGTGTCTCCTGCTGCCTCAGCAAAGCCTGTGAGAGCGGGGAGAGGCACTACAAATGGGCACAGAGCTGCAGGGAATGCATTAAGGTAAAAAAATGCTTAGGCTTTAGAATGACTTTAAATTTCCCTTGAATGTGATTGCCTATGTTTTGCAAAGAGAAGACTCGGAAAGTTATGTCACCACTCAGGCCTTCCACCTCGTCCAATCAGAGAATGCTTTGCATTCATTAAGAAAATGCAAATCTTTCTCTGAATGGAGCCTGTGCTGCTCAGATGACCTCCTGTGTTCCGAATACAGTAAGGCAGACAATCTGCAGAGAACCCAGAAGCAAGTAGAGATCACTGGAGTATTACTGTCTAATTGTCTAATCCAGCTTCCAGGCCAGATACGGTGTATGCATAGGTACATTGGTCCAAGCCTATCCCATGTAACTATGTATAAATTATCCACACTTGGAGTTCTTCCTAAAGAGAAGGAACACCCTCCCTTTATGGAATGCTACAACCATTCCAATAACATATATGTTGTATATGGTGCTAATCAAATGATCATTTGTATGCTCATGTTTTCATCTAATGGGTATGAGTACTGTAGAATTTCAGTTAATGTTCAGGTCCTGCTGGCAATATGTGAATTAAGTTGTTCAGTATAGAGAAAGATTTGTAAACTGGCTATTGTACAAATAATCATGGATGGACGTTCTTGCAGTCATCATTGGGCCAGTGGTTTAGTTCTTTCAGTAACACCATGGCTCATCAGCTACTGACTGAGCTTCAGAAGAGATGGTTATGCTGTAGATGTGCTTATTTGTTTAACTGTACAAATCCTTGCAAATTATGGGGAAAATGGTGGTTTTATACTAATATGCAAAAAATCTGACTGCACTGGGGTACATTTACAAAAGAAGTGGATAGTGATCACTTAGGTTTGTAAATAAGGTAAGGTTGTGGCCCTCCATTGGTAAGGTACATTAAAAAACAGAGAATTTTTATTTGCACATGATTGGAAGATTATATTGACTATGGCTACACCTTATACGCTAAACTTTACAAAGGGAACACTGTCTACTCCTTTAGTATATCAACCCCCTTATAGATCATTCTCAATGTTCTAATGTAAAACATAAAATCACTACCTCTGAAAGCTATTTCACTAAGCCATTGTTTACTGAGTAAAGCATGTACATATATTTATCATACATATGTCGCACCCTCTTAGTCAGGAGCTAGGATAGGTAAATTTAGTTCGGGCCCATAATAGTCAATGGGGTTAATCTGTTATGTTAGGCAAATTTAGTTTAGCTCACTACATGTACCTAGTGAAGCTGGAATTTGTTTGGTTTATAGTTTGGATGTAAGCAGGGGTGGACTGACCATTTGGAAACTTGGGCACTGCCCGAGGGCCCGGGGTCAGTAGGGGGCCCCATGAGATGCCCCTGGTACCTTTTTCATAGGCTTTTTTGAGTTTGGGCAAGGACACAGGGGCCCCAGGATCCCCTATTGCCCGGGGGCCCCATGAGTTGTCAGTCCGCCCCTGGGTGTAAGTGTAGGTAACTTTAGTTTTAGCCCATTGTAACCAGTGGAGCTGGGTTTGATTATTTTGGTCTGGTCTGTGTCCCAGAGGCTGCATGGGAGGTGAGTGGAGGGAGGGAGCGCTAAGATGCATCTACCCTGTGTGCCTTTGGGAATGGACCATCAGCAATGGGGGTTAGTAGAAGATCCATGTGGAGGTGGTGTCCAAGTCCATCTGTAAGGGGGGGGGGGCTTGTAGTAGAATGGACTTGTCCGAGGAGGCAGCCAGCTGTAAGAGCTTGTAGATACTCCTAATGCAGGTAGAGAAGAGTCACTTGACATGCCTACCTGTTACCTATCTATGCGAGTACAATTTTACCATTAAATCTGCCTGATTTTAACCATCTACACTTAGAGTGGCGTTGTTGTCTCTCTTCTCTGATTGTTTGCTTCTGCCTGTTCACCTGGAGGAGATCTGGGTAGTAGAGGAGGTAAGATTTCAATCAGCAGTTTAATATTTATGTAGCCCCAGCCAATCCCTGGGAGGTATGGCCCAGAGGATTCTGGGAGAATGCATAAATACCCTGGAGCAGAGTTCAGTCTCGTATTCTTCCAAAGGGAGAGGTAATCGCTTAGGGAGCTTGTTTGTCATTCCTGGACATTCTGTCATGTGCTTGCTGAGTGGAGGCCCTAGCTGGGAGGCTGGGGGGCCTAGAGCAACTGTCTGCTGCTGAGGGCTGGCCGAGTGGCTGTCGTCTGCAGATCTAGTTTGGTACCACTGGGAGAAGCAGCCTGCAGGATTCTAGTAGGAGACCACCATTTGTCCAGAGGCATTCTGTGAGTATAGGCGGGAAGAGATCCTAGAGACTGAGTGCCATCACCTCTCTTATGTGCTAGGTCAGCCACATGTTTGCTTAGAGGTTTTGTCCAGAGGAGCATAGTCATTCCATTCCTTGTGAAAGGGCTGTTGCTGAGACTGTTTACAAAGGAAGGCTCAACCTCCCCAATACTGTTACTGCAGAGCCTGTCCACAATCTGCTACACAGGGACAGTGTCCAGAGTTTCAGGAAACAAGTTTAGTATCCTCAAGTCCGTTATAGCAAGCTATTGGAGTATACTACTTTCCCCATCCAAGTTCAACCCTTTATGAAAACATCTAAACCAGCAACCCTAAACTGTTTGTTGAGCCAAGACAGTGAAAGAACATGTGTGTCTGGTTGGGGAGCAACTACTGGGAAAAGAAACCAGGACATATTACCAGTGGCTCCTACGGGGGTAGCACTACATGCATATTCATCTACTAATCACATACACGTATGTGTGTGTGTGTGTGTGTGTGTGTGTGTGTGTGTGTGTTGGAGTATACACCAGCCTCACAGATTCTCATTGCTTCCAAGCATTGAATAACACTACAAATCATACAGTATAGGATTATTGTTTGAAAACAGTCTGATCTCTGGGAAAATAGAGCTGTGCGTGATCAGCATTATACGAACAAATGGGCACTTCCATAAGTGAAAAAACTCAGCTGAATTGATTAGAACTCATTCTGAATATTGGACAAGCCCGAAGCAGAAATCATTCAGTTAAAGAGCCCTGAAACAATGCCTTCTCTTCAAAGAAATGTAACATATTTTTAGATTTCTCAGCAGGAATACATCACTGTCGGTACGTATATAGGGCTAAACACCATGCACTCCCAATCCACATATCTATCAGATGTGTGTTGAAGCAGCTGAAAATGTCTAGTCATCTGTCAACAGCATTAGTGCTTCACTAGGTAATGTTCACAATGACTTGTCATTACACTGTGCCTGAAGCTTTCATCTCGCAAGCAAGACTAATAATCACATAGTGATAATATGCATTTTGTCAAAACGATTATTTGAAAATATTTAGAAAACACAATAGTGTAACTCCACGAAAAACTGACTGATCATATAGTATTATTTTACACTAGACCATTCAATAATAAAGAATATGTAAACCCAACATTTCATGTTCATATATGTGCCTGCTGTACCATGCACTTGTATGAAAAAGTATCCTGTTCTCTTTGTATTACTGCCTTTGTGTTAAATCCTTGGTGTTCCTGCCAGTACCTCTTCTTTCCTATCAAAAACTGACCACACTAGGCATGAGAGCACAGCATAATCAGTTCTCTAACTGTGCTAGGGAACTCAGTGTGCTCTCCTCCAATGATCAGACTTGTCCTCATTCACTCCCCCTGCACAGCCTATCACTGGGAAGATCAGTGTCCTGCTGTTTCTCCGCCCCCAGCTCTTATGCAGCTGAGAACAGATGTGATCACTTATTTAAAAAAAAAGAGGAAAAAAGGTTTTTAAAATGTTTTTTATATCTATACACAAATGTTTTGTATTTAATTTATATTTTTAACTGAATTAGTTGTTTTACAAGGTGAGGGTTTACAATCACTTTAAGCTCAAACTAAAGATACCCCTCCTACCACCTTTATTGGGCTTCCCTACCTCCTCCACATCCTCTCTGGGGTCTATTGATCTTCCCCAATTTGACCATTGTGGTGGTCTTCTAGACGGGGGGGGGGGGGGGGGGACAGGGGACAGCCTAAATGAAGGGCTTCTTGTATGGGGATTGTCTGGTCCCAGTTGGACTGTAAAACCTGATCCCTGGTGGTTTATCCCAGTTCTCCTCCCTGAAAAACAATACATTTCTCTTTGTGTTCCCTTATTCTTCTTTGGCCTCTCAGTGGGAAAGTTTTGACATTATTATGATACAGGTTTTGAAATTTTAATATTATATTAGTCAGCTGGATCCTGGAGAAACCTTTCCTGCAGGGATGCCTGTCTTCTTCCACTGCTTGAAACAAAGTTTGTGAATGAGGGACAGTCTGATCAGTCAGATGATTCTCTCCCCATTCATATATCTTGTTACAGGCAGTGTTATCAATCAAAGAACTTTTCTTAATGGAGGGGGAGAAAGGAGAGGGGGGGGTGTTTCCATCAGATCATCTGTACAGATGTTCTGTTCAAAGATCCAAAGCTGTTAACCATTGCCCAGCCAGAAATTCAAAGACAGATGAAGGACAGGCATCTTTGCAGTGAAGATTTCTTCAGGATCCAGCTACCTGCACAACCTGGGCCATACTTCATTCTAGGTAAGATATGTGATTAAGCTGTAGGGATTTTTTTTTTTTAAGTTCGGCTTTCATTTTATTACATCATGTTTCCCTTTATATAAACCTGTGTTTACTAAGAAGGTATACATCACTGTTAATAAAACGAATATACTCCCTGACGCGTGAACATTCATTTCCAGTATCCCTAATTACATTTAAATGTTTCCCAAATGATTGTTTTAAAAATAATACCAATCAGAAATAATTTCCATATGAGTTATTATGTTATAAAATGTTGTGTGCAGCTGAAGTAGCTCAAAACCTACCAAAATGATCTCTAAACTGGTTGAAATAGTCAGAAATACCCAATAAACTATCAGAAGAACACCTACTGGTTGAGAAAGAGGGCTGCATAACTCCATGCTATTGCCTCACATGTAACTGATGTGCTGAAGATTGGCAAGACCCATACAAAAAGAATGGCTAGCAAAATAATTCTACATGCAATAAATATTTCACTGTTGCATTTTCAGGAACACAGAGCAGAAACAAAGATGGATAAAACGGTAATTGAAAGCAGTACCTTGAGTTTGGCATCCGGATTTAGAATCATCTGGGCTAAGTGGGCGATAGCTCCTGCGTCCACCACGGTCTGAGCCAGCTCCGGAGAATGCTTTGATAGATCACTCAGGGCTGAAGCAGCAATCCTTTTCAGAGCAATTTCTGGCTCCTGGATACACAGCACTAGCAGGGGAACAGCTCCTGCATCCACCACAGCTTGTGACAGTTCTGCAGGTCCAACAAGAGGTAATTAAGTAAGTATGGGTGACTGACCCTTATAAGAGCTATTTTTCACTATGACACACACACCAAAGGAGAGAGGGCAAGCTGGACTGTGCTGTCTGGAGATCTGCATTTCAAATCAGCCTCCTTAGCTCCTGAAGCCATGTGGACCAATCCCTTACTGAAAGGGACACTGGTCAATAGTTAGGACCTCTTTTACAGACACACACTTGGGGTAGATTAGGCTGAGAAAGCTTGTTATTCTACAGGGGAGGGGGGAACTAGCAGATGTCAGCTGTTTAAAGCCAGATCCACCAGTGTGCAGCCATTTTCTGCATGGATAGATAGGTTACACAAAGCCACCAAATAATAGAGGGAGGATAGAATGTTATATTCTAATTACAGTGAAATGCAAACAAAAGCTTTTACATATGTTGCAAGATGTGTCAAGAGTACGCACATCATAATTCACTTTTTTTTTGCTTTTTTTTGGTGGTATAAAAAAAAAATATTATTTTATATTTTTATTTATAAAAAGCATTTAAATTCCATGTAAATTGTACTTCTAAACAAGAGTTTTAAGGATAATTAGTCAAAAGTACATATATATATATATTTTTCACATTAAATATATATTCATATATACATTATATATAGAGAAATATATACATATATATATATATATATATATATATATATATATATATATATATATGTGTGTATATTTTATTTTTTTGTATTTGTTTATTTATTTTTAATTAATATATATTTTTTCTTTGTATATTTATATAATTTTGTTAACCCATAACTTTTCCTAAATACAAATTATTTTTCATTTCTTTTTTTTTCCCTTCCTTTTTTTTTGCTTGTTTGTTTTTTTTGGGGGGGGGGGTCAAATATATAAAAGATATATTATACACTTTCATTTATAAAAAATATTTAAAATATCTATAAAACTTACTTATAAACATGAGTTTTAAGGATAAGTAGTACAAGATATATATTTTTCCCCAATAAATAATTAAATAAATTATATATAACATTTATTTATTTATTTTTAAACTTAATTTGTCCTGAATACAAATTATTTTCAATTTACATTTTGGCAAAATATGCACACATATTTATACAACATATTGCACACAAATTAAGAATGTATGACATGTTTAAGTTAAATAAACAAGGACAACAATATTTTACATATTTGAGATTTCAAACAAACAAGTTAAAAGTATGTCTTTTTAGTATCTTTTACTTTGACGCAAAGTGTCATACTATAAAATATAACCTTAACTTTATCGCAAATACAACATATTGATAAAATATAATAAAGTACTATATTTATTAGATAATTTACAAAGCTACATAGTAAGCTCACACAGAATGTTGTCTTATATAAGAAATTCAACACAGATTTCAGTGCTGTAACAAAGAAGGGTAGAACTAAAACAAGAAGTTTTATTTGTGGAAGGAAGACATTTGTAGAAAGCTGATTTTTTTTTTATTGCTGCCAATCAGATGTCAGATGTCATTCTTTAGTAGGGAGCACAAAATGTTCGGGTTAAATAATATCTATAGAAAGAACAAAAGCCATTTATAAAACTGCCTCTGTTACTTAGCAAAGACAGGCAAAGACAACTGTCAAAATGAATTGAATACTTTGTACTCTTTATTACAGTTAAATATAATAAAATATATGCATCAAGCATTTTAAAAACAAGCTTATTTCAGGTTGAGCTGCATTAGTGTGTGTTTGCAATTCAAAAATGTTTTATTTATTTTAGTTGTTCTAGGGAACCATTGAAAATAAATTCTAAACATTCCAAAAGTTGAGGTTATATTTGGTTGCCAACTGTCTATTTTTATTTGGTTAATGATCGAATGATCAAATTATTGCCTTAATTTTTTTTGCTGAAATTTTTTAAAAGACGAGGCTTCTGTAATGAAAATGTGGTGGCAGAAAAAAAAATAGTTTCCACAAGAGCTTAATAATAAATGACTCACATCATCCTCTATGGCATATAAGCCAGTAAACCCTGTTTGTTTCTAGATATAGTATGTGAGCAAAATGCATAATGCTTTATTTTCACTTAGATTGTGACATTTTATACTGACCATGACCATGGTCATAACACTGCAAATGTTAGGTATAAGTCCAATTTGATATAGAACAGTCATTGTTGGAGTATATAAATAAGACAGACAAGCTCCTGAAGGAGGGGAGAGGGAAGGTATGGAGGTAAAGAATGAAATCTTACCTATAGAAAATGTGGGCTGACAGAACATCATCTGAGTTATTAAATATAGATGACCCCTCCCCCCCATAAACCAATGAAATTATGTCAGAATTCTGGCCATTAGAATGAACTAACATTGATATGCCTCAAATAAGTAGAAAGAACTCAATGGTATTGAGATATTAGTATAGTGTTGTATGGTGGTACTTGGTCAGTAAAGCCGTTAAATCATGGCAGTCAGTCACATTATAATTGATAAAAGTCCCATCAATTAAAGATGATTTTTGATGCATTGCTGCAGGTCAATGCACTTACAGTCATGGTCAAAAATATTGGCACCCCTGCATTTCTGTCAGATAATGCACCACTTCGCCCAGAAGATTATTGCAATTACAAATGTTTAGGCATTCTCGTGTTTATTTTATTTTGTTTGTATAGGTATGATACAAAAAATTGGAGAAACAAAAAGACAAATCTGACACATTCCACGCAAAACCCCAAAAATAGACTGGACAGAATTATTGGCACCTTCTCAAACGTGTAAGAATTAATTACATTCCAAGTTTGTGATGCTCTTGTGATTTGTAATTAAATGCACCTGTATCGATTAACATAGAAATCACACCGGTAACCAGATAAAATTGTGAAAAATGGACACAACCTTTCTGTTGTGTGTCCTTGGAGAATAGAAAGAGCAGCAAAGAATTGTCTGAGAATTTGAGAACAAAAATTGTGGAAAAGCATGGACAACCTTAAGGTTACAAGTCCATCTCCAGAGATCTTAATATTCCTGTGTCCACTGTGTGCAGCATTGTCAAGAAGTTTACAGCCCATGGCACTGTAGCTAATCCCCCTGGACGTGGACGAAACAGAAAAATTGATCAAAGATTGCAACAAAGGATTGTTCCAATGGTTGATAAAGAACCTCTAGATAAATTCAAGCTGAAACTATATGTCGCCATCTGAATGAAAAGGGATGCTATGGTAGGAGACCTAGGAGGACCCCAATGCTGACACAGAAACGTAGAAAAGCCAGACTGGAGTTTGCCAAAGCTTACCTGAGGAAGACAAAATCTTTTTGGGAGAATGTGCTGTGATCAGACGAAACTAAATTACAGCTTTTTGGTAAAGCCTATCATTCTACTGTTGAGTAGAATGTGATGAGGCCTTTAAAGAAGAGAATTCAGTCCCTACAGTCAAACATGGCGGAGGTTCACTGGTGTTTTGGGGTTCCTTTGCTGCTTCAGGCACTGGATGTGTTGACCATGTGCATTGCATTATGAAATCTGAAGACTACCAAAGATCTCTTGGGTGCAATGTAGGGCCCAGTGTCAGAAAGTTAGGTCTCCGTCAGAGGTCATGGGTCTTACAGCAATACAATGACCCAAAGCACACATCTAAATGCACCCAGAAATGGTTTCAGACAAAGCGCTGGAGAGTACTGAACTGGCCTGCAATGAGTCCAGATCTCAATCCCATAGAGCGCCTGTGGAGAGATCTCAAAACAGCAGTAGGGAAAAGGAACTCTTCCAATCTGGGAGACCTGGAGCAGTTGGTGAAAGAAGAGTGGTCCAGAATTCCAGTAGAGAGGTATAAGAAATTCATTGATGGTTACACGAAGCAACTGATTTCAGTTATTATTTCTAAGGATTGTGCTACCAAATATTAAATTGAGAGTTCCAATAATTTTGTCCAGTCCATTTTTGGAGTTTTGCGTGGAATGTGTCAGATTTGGCTTTTTGTTTCTCCACTTTTTTGTGTCGTACAATACAAACAAAAGGAATGAGAATGCCGAAACATTTCTAATTGCAGCAATTTTCTGGTGCATTAACTGTCAGAAATACAGGGGTGCCAATATTTTAGGTCATGACTGTAATTCCACTTTGTATTTGTCTTGTTAAAGAAAAAAAAGACAATTGTGTTTACATTAACTATGCCGCTGACTGACTTCTGAGCACATTGTCATTCTATGTAGTTGCTGAAATTATCTGCGTGCATAAGATCTCTCTCCATTGGACAAGAGTGAATGAACCTGTTTTATTAGGGCAGGTGATGGGTAAGTGGCAGTTGCTGACTATTGCAGCAAGCTTGTTCATTTCTTGAAGATAATAAAATTGAAGCGGAACTTACCTGTATCTGAGCACCACAAACTGAAATTGGTACTGTAAGAAAAGCCCAGTACGTATCAGAGCTAGAAGCCTATTGCATGCTCATGTGTATGGACATGCTCATAATTCATAGCAAATGCTC
Source organism: Staurois parvus (assembly GCF_062004578.1). Classification (NCBI taxonomy): domain Eukaryota; kingdom Metazoa; phylum Chordata; class Amphibia; order Anura; family Ranidae; genus Staurois; species Staurois parvus. The sequence continues at coordinate 5,455,106 of NW_028318432.1, read as the reverse complement.
ACTGCAGGAAACGTATTAGCACATGTGCCCCAACATATTAGCATGCACGCTAAGCAGTGGATTGCGGCATGAACAGATTGCAGCTAGCTCCTGCTTTACCTGTGCCCTGACCTGCTATATATGCCTTCCCGTGTACAATCTATCTTGCTTCTGTCCTTCCTTTGGATGCATGCCTACCTGTTTTGACCTTGACATGTTCCCCAGCTCTGCTTCTGCCTTACTTTCCTGTACTTTGGTGCCCTTCTGATCAAGTGTCACCATGAACTAGTCTCTGGTCCCTGTTTGGTGATCCACGGTCATCCGGATCCTGCAACCAACAGCTGACACTGCCTACCACATCAGTCCTTGTGCCGCTTTGTGTCCTCCTCACACCTCCTGTCACCACAACCAAGGGCAGGGGCAGACTGACCATTTGGAAACTCGGGCACTGCCCGAGGGCCCGGGGTCAGTAGGGGGCCCCATGAGATGCCCCTGGTACCTTTTTCATTAGGCTTTTTTGAGTTTGGGCAGGGACACAGGGGCCCCATGATCCCCTATTGCATGAGCTGTCAGTTCGCCCCTGACCAAGGGTGTAGGACAAGAGGTGCAAGAGAAGCTCCCCTCTCCAGCTCCAACTCCACCAGGTACATGAAAGCTACTTCATTCGTTTTTAATATTCAAAGCAAACTCCCCTCATCCATCCATGTCTCCAAGTTTTATTTTTTTGAGGAATCACTTTGAAAACATCCCCCCCCCCCCTAGCATTTCTAGCCGCAGCCTTCTCGAGTAAGGGCAGATGATTTATGTAGCATTTACTTACCGGAATCCATCTGCCTTTAGCTTAGGCAGAAGGGTGTGTTTAACTGAGAAAGCCCATCTTCCCCTCCTCCAGATAAAATGGGAAAAAATGCACATGGGATACATGACATCATTTTGGCCTAGGCCAGAAACCAGGAAGCAACTGAAGAAATGTAGAAAAAAAGTTTAAAAGAAGTTAATATAGTATACGGTACCTTGCTATACCTTTACCAATGCTAGCAGCATAAAGATTAAAAGGGTAATGTTGATCGAGAGAGTAAAGTTCAACTTTAATTGGTATTAAACCCAATAGCAAACATTTATTATATTGCAGATTTCCAATTCTTAGATGTGGCGCCAGCAGTCGTTTTCTTTTGCAGGCTTTCTTTCTTCTATTTTCACCTGGTGATCCAGCCAGTGAGTCTGCTGTCTTTCAAAATAACAAGCTGTCCTACAGATGAAGCCAGTGGTGTATTTAGGTTTTGTGCTGCCCTAGGCAACACAGACATTGGCTCCCCCCCCCCCATGGAGAGACCCTGACACCTCCCCCACGCAGAGAGACTGACATTGACCAACAACACCCCAGCCTTCCCACCCGAGAAAGCCTTCCACTACCACCTCCCCCCATACAATGGCAACCCCAACCCCAGCAGGAGATAAGACTCTCACCTTCACAGCTCTGGATATTCCTGGGAATAAGAGTCAGGCTCTGCATACACCATCAAGCAGCCCTCTGCCTCTCTCAGATCCCACCTGGTCTCCATGCAGCGTGTGTCCCTTCTTCCTTTCCTTTTTTTGGGGGACGGCACTGCCCCCTGAAAAAATGCTGCTGCCCCCCTGAAAAATGCCACCCTAGGCAAATGCCTTGTTTGCCTGGTGGTAAATACACCCCTGGATGTAGTAATTATACGGATGAGGCAAACCATTTAACATTGACAGGGGTGTTTACAATGATTGGCTTTTATTTATTTATGTAAAACATTTATCCCAAAAGAAACAATTCTGTTTGCTGTAATTGCCTATAACATAATATTTGGAGTTTGGCTTCAATTTGTTAGTGTATTTAAATATGCTAATCCATCTAATACTCACCTACCAGAGACTAACTATGCTGCTGTCCAAAGGTGCCCTGTGCTTCTTCATCCAGAGTGGGGGCACTCCAATACAGGAGGTGTGTTACTAGCCAGATTACCAGGTGAAAACAGAGGGGAAAAAGCCTAGAAAAAGAAAACTAATGCAGCCACCACATCTAATAATTGGTAAACTGCAATGTATTACATTTTTGGTTTTGAGTTTATTACCGCTTATGGCAGACATATGATTGGTTACAGTAAGTGACATCATAATTTTTCATTTTGTTCTTTCTTGTTGTTGTACCTCTTTATCTCAAATATAATCAGTTCAAGTGAGCTCAGTTTTATTTAGTTATTTTTAATTCCTTTTAATGGTTTTCTTAATCACTCGCAAATATAGCACATTTACTGTGGGCGGGCAGCAGCTACAGGCACCTCGACGTACCCATACCTCGCAACCTGTTTCTGAATTTTCAGACATGCATGCGCATTGTCCCTGCTGACCTGTGCCGTGTTTGGACACAGCACAAGTTTCTAAGCAGGTTTCAGCCAATGATTTTGGCTGTATACCTATTGATCAGCTGTGGCCAATAACAGCACAAAGTTCTTGTTTTCCAACAGAACTCTGTACAGGACAGAACAGGAGTCTGGTTGTTTCTTCTCCCTGAAATCAACTCTGAGTTCAGGGAGAAAAAGCAGCCAGATCTGTAAGTAAAAGCAGCACACATTACACTTGTTATGCACACAGTAAACCCCTTGATTGCCCCTAGATTTTAACTTCATCCCAGCCAGTGTCATTAGTACAGTGTACAGAATTATAACTGATCACTGTATTAGAGATATCAGTGTCAGTTAGAGATTCTTCCAGCCAGTGCCTGTTAGCGCCAGATTGCCTGCCACACTCAAAGTTGCTGATCACCACCACTACTAGTAGAGCACCTATAGCTGTGTAAATTCCAGTATATACACTATAGTTTGTAGACACTACAATTTTCACACAAACCAATTAATATATACTTACTGGGATTTTTTTTTACCAAAGACATGTAGCAGAATACATTTTGACCTAAATTTATAAAGAAATTTGATTTTATTGGATATGATTTATAACAAAAAATAGAAAATACTGGGGTTTTTTTGGTTAGGGTTATGATTTGGGTTAGGGTAGGGGCTAGGGCTAGGATAGGGTTAAGGTGGGGCTAGGGATAGGAGGTGTGGCTTCAAAGGTCAGGAAATTTGGCTTCAAAGGTCATTTTCCAGCCCCAGACCCTCCATCTAAGTGTTTGGACGCTCTGTGCGCTACGCACACTCACCAAAGTCATATAGTGAAAAAATAAAAAAACGAGTGGGAATTAAATCCCATCAAAAGAAAGCTCTACTATGTGTATGATATACATTTCATTTGGGTACAGTGTTGCATGACCAAGCAATTTCCAGTTAATGTAGCACAGTGCTGAATAGCAAACAAATGGCCTGGTCATGAAGGGGGTAAAACCCTCTGGGAGTCAAGTGGTTAAAAAGACTCTGTTTTGTTGCTTATTTAAAGCAAAGTGAAAGTGTCTGTTTAAAGCCCACCCGTGACCACCTTATACTCACCTCCACAGGACTCCCATCTTCACAGCACAAAACTACTTTCTGTCAATGTTTAGTGACAGCACCCCTCTGTAATATGTCAGTGCTCGGTCCTAGTGATTGGCCGTTGGGCGACATCATGGGAGAAGGTCACAAACCCAGAAGCACAGGGAAAGCAGCAGAGAAAGAAATAGGGAAATACTGTGAAGGTGATTATAAGGTGGTCTGGGGGGGTGGGCTTTAAACAGACCCAGGAACTTTGCCCTCATTTGGCCTTGGTGATGGTTCCAGGGACACCAGCAGAAAGAGCTGACTGATGACAAGCTACAGTGTGTCTGAGTGACAGTTATGGCCGGATAAAGGTGAATACAACATTATTTATTTCTTTGGTGCAGATCACCTATAGCAATAAACAACATTTGATAAAAAGGGGAAGGGCGTATAGCAAACAATTATGGAAATGGAAAGCGAAACATAATTATTTATAACAAACTGAAATATTCTCACATATTTTAGTGGTGGAAAATGTTGAATAGGGGAACTTCAGTTTAACCAAATAGAGACAACATGTTTGCTTTCCAGCAGTAACGCTCTTCACCTCCACAGGCTACAAAGTCACTATTTGTGCTGCATTCAGTCACAACAGACAACATTACAGATAACCCTTCTATTGCATTAAACCACAAAAGTAATGTCTGAATCATAACAATGACTGACTTTTTTTTAAGTGTGGTTTCTGTTCCTATCCTGTTTTCTTTTACATATGTACACTGTGTTCAAGATTTTGGCAACACCTGTTCTGACATCCTGCCACAGTGATGAACTGGTAATAGAATCACAATGATCAGTTTCATGAAAAAGATCGCTTTCAACATCTATGAAGCTTTTTTAACCACTTGCCTACCGAGCACTTATACCCCCTTCCTGTCCAGGTCAATGTTCAGCTTTCAGCGCTGTCACACTTTGAATGACAATTGCGCAATCATGCAACACTGTACCCATATGAAATTTTTTATCTTTTTTTTTCACGCAAATAGAGCTTTCTTTTGGTGGTATTTAATCACAACTGGGTGTTTTATTTTTTATGCTATAAACAAAAAAAAAGCAAAAAATAAAAAAAAAAGGTTTTCTTAGTTTCTCTTATAAAATTTTGCAGACAGGTAATTTTTCTCCTTCAGTGATGTGCGTTGATGAGGCTGCACTGATAGGCAGCACTGATGGGCATTGTTAGGCAGCACTGATAGGCAACACTGATCGGCACTGATGAGGTGACATGGATAGGCAGCACTGATGGGCACTGATAGGAGGCACTGATAGGCGGCATTTACAGGTGGCACTGATGAGCTGGCACTGATGATGCTGCACTGATAGACAGCACTGATGGGTGGCACTGCTGAGCACTGATGGGTGGCACTGCTGGTCACAGGTGGATGGCACTGCTAGGCACAGGTGGGTGGCACAGCAGGGCACAGCTGGGTGGCACTGATGGGTACAGGTGGGTGGCACTGATGGGCACAGGTGGGTGGCACTGCTGGGCACTGATCATCAGGGCACTGATCATCAGTGCTGATCACTTCTCTGACAATTGCCAGTTGTCGGCAGTACTTTCCTCACGCTGTGACAGCGTGAGGAAAGTGCAGCCAATAACCGGCAACCATATTTACCTGGTGATCTGCTGTGTCATTGGACACAGCTGATCACGTGGTAAAAGGCCGCTGCCATTAGCGATTTACTGTATCACATGATCAGCTGTGTCCGTAGGACACAGCAATCACTGGCGGCGCTGGGTGCATGCCACAGAGGGTGTGTTCTAGAATGACATCCATGGAAATCATCCCAGAACTAGACAACCGCGCTGTAGCTATCATTGGGCTATAGTTCGGTAGGGAAGAGGTTAAATGAAAAAAAAAATTCCTTGAAGGAGAATGAGCTTGCATTTATAAACTCATGAAACCATATTTTATTAAATGATAAGAATCTGCTAATTCCTGAAAGTAAAAATAAAACACTAGCTGGACAATATGCGATTGATTTACTAAAACTGGAGAGTGCAAATTCTGGTGCAGCTGTGCATGGTAGCCAATCAGCTTCTAACTTCAGTTTGTTTAAATACGCTTTGACAAAAAACCTGGAATCTGATTGGTTTCTATGCACAGCTGCACCAGATTGGGCACTCTCCAGTTTTAGTAAATCAACCCCACTGCATCCCTGAGCCCCAGTTCACAATGGATGCGACTTCACTAAAGTAGCACGATTTCAAAGGTGCAAATCAGTGCAATTTGTACCTCCAATATCACTGAGGCTTTCAACTTCATTTAACAAAAGTCAATGCAAGTCGCAATGAAATCGGAAAAAAGTAGTGCAGGAACAATTTTTTAAATCGCGATACTTCAGATCGCACTGAATAAAACAGTGCCATAGAAATACATTAGATGCGACTTCAGGTGCAATTTGTCATTTGCATGTGATACCTGAAGTCAAACTGGTTTGAACCAAGGCTTAAAGTGACCCTGTGGTCAAACAAGCAGGAGATAATAAAATCAAGCTTCTACTCACATGTCTTGTAGAGCCCCCAAAACTCATTACTCTTTATAATGCAACCCTCATCCAGTGTTTTTGGGACCATATTAACCAAAGTATGAGAGAGATTGTGATTCTTCCCCCTACCTTCTAAGATGCAGGGCTCAGGGCCTGAGTGGCCAAATGATTTTACATGAGGTCAGAAGAGTGTCCTTAGCACTGACTAATCTCCGACACAGATGGAATGGGGCAGACACAAGAAGGATGATTTATTAAAGGATTTAAAGTGGTCATAAAGGCTCAAGGTTTTTTACCTTTTGTGTGCAGCGGGGCCCCCCCACCCCATTCTTATCTGAGCCCCCTCTGATCCAGCAATGTTCTTGACAGCCTCTGCTGTCTGGGGACTCTTCCTCCTCATTTGCTGAGACAGCAGAGGGAGCCCTTTTGCTCTCACTGCTGTCAATCACAGCCAGTGAGCCAATGAGGAGATATTGGGGGGGCGGGGCTGAGTTATAGCTCTATGTGTCTTATGGACGCATAGAGCTGTAGGTCAGGGATGGGCATGCAGCGGTGCCCCCAGGGTGAGCGGCTTTCCCTAGGGGCACTGCCTGAGGGGGTGGAGCCAGAAGTGCCAGAAGAGGATCAAGCCTGCTCTGTTGAAAACCACTGCACAGAGCAGGTAAGTATAGACATGTTTGTTATTTTAGAAAACAAATTCCTGAAGCTTTAATGTCACTTTAGGAGTGTATGCACAATAAATTGTTTAAAGATTCAGATCAACTATCCAATCATGTGAAAAGCAGAGCATAGTTTACTTCATTTATCTGCACATGATTGGATAATTGAAGTGAATATTTACTTCATTTATTGTGTGAACATTCCTAAATCCTTTAGTTAATCAGCCCATTGTAGGTATGTTTTATAGATATCTTGTATTTGTATATTTTTCAAGTAGCTTCCCCATTGTATGATTTCCAGCTGTTTAATAGGATACCGAGCGCAAAATTAATACATTTTATTCAAAGTGTTACTAAACCCACAACAGTAAAATCAGTCTGTATATGCAGTAAAGCATGCTTGTTAAACTCACTGTGGAACCTAAGAGGTTAATCCTCCGCATTGTGTAAAAAGGATGTTTGAACCTGTCTTTTCTGATCCTCCCCTTCTTCTACTGTCCCCAATCCATCTGCTAATAGTACAGAGCCCTAGGAGGCACTCTGCACATGCTCAGTTTGTTGAGTTTGGTGTGTATTACTAGAGAGTTCTTTCTTTTGGGGGGGGGGTGTATGTGATCAGCACAAGGCCAATCAGCACTGTCCATACAGAGGGTCAAGGGTCATGAAGCCTCATAGGACAGTCAGATAGGAGAATGAAAACTCCTTCTACAAGCTTTAACCAGTGCTCGGTCAGACACTGATAGAGGACACAAAACTGCTATATACTGCTGATGAGAAAAGGTATTTAGCAGTTTATATTTACTAAAATAATTTCGGTTTTATGTTCTGTGTACTGTGGGAGACACTTTAACCTTTTCACGACAGTGCCTCCCAACCCTTTAAGGGGTTGCAGACGCCGGGAGGTGGGGCGGGTTTTTAGGGTCATGTGAGCACCGTGATTCGTTGTCACGGCAGTCACATGATTGGTAAAGGTTCCGATTGCAAGGGAGATTGGGACCTTTCTGTGAGACACTGACATATGTACTGGGAGTGTGCAGGACGCACGCTCCCAGCACATATGTGTTTTCAAATGGTACGCAAATATGCAACTGCTCAGCGTCAGTGCTCAGCCACCGAGAGGCTTCATATTTGTGTACGGTCGGTGTCAAGGGGTTAAGAATCAATCAGCCCCTATGAGCCTTCACAGACATGCAAATTCTCTTGGTACATACCTCCCAACTTTTTGAGATGGGAACGAGGGACACCTATTAACACACCTATTAGGACACACACCCCTGCCACGCCCCCTTAAAGGAGAATTCTACAAAAAAAAGATTAGTTAAACCCACAAGTGTTTTTTTATAACTACTATTCCTTAATACTGGCTTTTGAAGTTTACAAATGCAACCATTTAGAAACTGAACGAAAGGTTTATCACTGTGAAACACTTTTTGAAAGATACGTAGCGCATTTTATATACAACTATATAGTTCAGACCAAAATGAGGGACAAATGAGGGGGAAAGAGGGACTTTGTTCTAAATCAGGGACAGTCCATCGAAATCAGGGACAGTTGGGAGGTATGTTGGTACCTTGTTGTAGATTGCACAAAACAGACTGTCTGACAACTCCTCTAGACACAGCAAATTTTAGGCTGTTACATATTACAATTTGCACTCATATCTAGCGTGTAACATGTTCCAGTACCTGCAGCTCTCACGCCCTCTCCCCTTTTCCTATGACAGCAGGCAGGGGTTCTTTTTCCCCGCAGCTACTGTCACATTTGGCTCCTCTTAGTCCATTGACACTTCCTCCAGCTTTTTAACAGAAAGCCCATACAGAGGTGTGGGCAAGGAAGCTGAAGAATGTGTCTGCAGGAACCCGACATTGCACCCGATAACACTGATCATGGGTGTTATGCTTTGCAGGCTCCTGTAGCAAAAAATATTTGTGCATTTAGTGTGAAATTATCAAATCGCTTGGTTACCTGGATGCATTTATCCCTTTTGCGGCTGAAAGAGTTTTGAGCTTGTGGAAAGAACCAGAGTCCAGAATGGGACAGGGGATCCAACACTCCCAAAAGATTCTTTTCTTACCTCTTGAAGAGAGTGAAAATTGGCAGTGCCTGGGGTTGGATAGGTAGGTATTATCCATTTTATTTGATGCCAGGCATTTATTTTTAGTTATTTAATAAAAAAATTGAGTCTCTTTAAGCAGAGATAAATCCATGAGGCCAGCAAAGCTTGCTTCCCCAGAACATTCAAATGCTATTCAAAAGATTTTGTTTGCTTTTAACATTTTCTTTTGGAGTGAATGGGTTTTACCCGACAAAAACTACATACACTGTTAGAAATTCATTCAAGAAAAATTTTCTATCCTGCTAATTCAATTTTTCTCATTACTGCTGTCAAAAACGAATGTCCATTTGACCCCACTAATGATTACAAAATGGAACGCACTTTCTTAGAACATCCTTTTCCTAAGAATTATTGTTTGCAAATCCTACCCATCTACAGCCAGCTTTAGCACACTTCCATTTAGGAGGTGACATTTTTTGAACTCTTCTTTGAGCATTGGCCAATTGCTGAAGGCTAGTTATAAATTGTAAGCACTCACAAGCAGGGTCCTCCTATTTGTCCTGTATTGAATTGTATTGTAACTGTTTCCCTTTTTTTTTGTAAAGCATTGCACAAACTGTCGGCATTATAAAAAATCCTGTATTGTAATAATAAAAATAATAGTATCAGTATAGCAGGCTACAGCTGCAGAATGTTTACAGAGTTGACACCATTGACAAGAACAATGTGTTGTCATTGGTGACTCTTGTCAATGGTGTCATTTCTACAAATATCCTGTGGCCTTCTATGGATGTTGGACAGCCTGCACCCCTCCTTCATCAAAAACTCAATGGCAGCATGCTGTGTCTTCTTAAAATCCATAATTTACATGCAATGAAAAAAAAAGGTGAAATTTGAACGACCTAAGTTATTAAAAAAGTTATGGCCGCTTATGCATTACTTTCAGTACAGCCGTATAATTATACAGACGTATTGTATATTTAAACATGTTCAGGCATGTCATGTTCGCTTTGGCTGCAAATGACTCATTAGCTTGTTTTACACTTGTGATAAGGTTTCAGAAGCCACCTTTACTTTAATCATTGTGAAAAGGTACAAATTAGAGTTCACATTGGGAATGATAACACAGAGATGCTCTCAGAATGAGTAAAGGTACAACGATGACTCGGTTAAAGCTCCTTTGAAAGAGCACTGCTTATGATCAAGGGGCAGTAAAAAAAAAAAATTAGTGGAAAAAAGTATTTACATTGAAACTATAATGAGTCAAACTTATTTTAACCACTTCAAGTCCAGACACTTTCACACCTTTCCAGTCCAGGCCAATTTTCAGCTTTCAGCATTCTCGCACTTTGAATGCCAATTACTCAGTCATGCAACACTGTACCCAAGTGAAATAGATAGAGCTTTTCTTTGGAGGTATTTAATCACCACTGGGTTTTTTATTTTTTTGCTATATAAATGAAAAGAGAACATTTTACTTATAAAATGTTGCAAATAAATAATCTTTCTTCATAAATCTAGGCAAAAATGTATTCTGCTATCTTTTTTGATAAAAAAAACCCAAATCCGTATATAAAAAAAAAATTATAATTACACTTTTTATTTTTTTTTTTTTACATTTTTATTTATTTTTTTACATACTGTCACCCTAACAGTACACGGTCACCATAGTGACACTGTACTACTTGTGGGGGGTGATCAGGATTTTTTTTTACACTGATTGCTTTTACGGCCATGCTGGCTATAAAAGCAATAATTTCTCACTCTCTCTGGCTGCATTCCTGCAGCAATTGAAAATTACTGTGAGGGCTGTGATTGGTCACAGCTTATCACATGGTACAAGAACCTGGGGGTCCCCAAGGAATTCTCTTAATTTGTAGGGATTTCCCCTCACTTCCTGTTTTGGCTGTGGGACAGGACAGTTCTACTTTAATTCTCCCTTTTTTCTATGATTGGTTTTGCTTTAATTATACACAGTATTCATATAATACATCTGGATCATGGCTGGGAATGATAACACAGAGATGCTCTCAGAATGAGTAAAGGTACAGTGATGATTCGGTTGAAGCTTCTTTGAAAGAGCACTGCTTATGGTCAAGGGGCAGTAAAAAAAAAAAAAAAAAAAAGAGTGGAAAAAAAGTATTTACATTGAAACTATAATGAGTCTAATTTATTTTAACCACTTCAAGTCCAGACGCTTTCACCCCTTTCCAGTCCAGGCCAATTTTCAGCTTTCAGCACTCGCACATTTTAAATGCCAAATATTCAGTCATGCAACACTGTACCCTAGTGAAATATATTTGTTTGCTATATAAATGAAAAAAAAAAACATTTTACTTCTAAAATGTTGCAAATAAATAATCTTTCTTCATTAATCTAGGCAAACATGTATTCTGCTATCTTTTTTGATAAAAAAAAAACCCAACTCAAACCCAAATTATAATTAATTTTTTTTTTAATATACTTTCATTTATTTTTTTTACATACCATCACCCTAGCAGTACAACATAGTGACACTGTACTACTTGTGGGGGGTGATCAGGTTTTTTTTTTTACATTGATTGCTTTTACGGTAAGCAATCATTTCTCATTTTCTCTGGCTGCATTCTTGCAGCCATTGAAAATTACTGTGAGAGCTGTGATTGGTCACAGCTTATCTCATTGACCTGGGAGTCCCCAAGGAATTCCCTTAATTGTAGGGATTTCCCCTCACTTTGTGTTTTGGACAGGAAGTGAAGACAAATCTCCCCTATGGGGCACAGATGGCAAAAAATAAAGTAACAGGGGTCATAACCCTCCCTTACTCAAAATTTATTTTAAAAAAAGTTTTGCCCATAGTTCTACTTTAATTCTTCCTTTTTTCTATGATTGGTTTTGCTTTAATTATATTCAGTATTCATATAATACATCTGAATCATAGCTGTCAATTGTTTCTTATTTGGAGGGATTGTCCCTCTTTTGGAACTAAATTCCTCTGTCCTTCTTTCCTGAACAAATGTCCCTGCCTTTGGTCTGACATACTGACATCTATAAAAGTGTACCTATATACCTAGGTGCTATATTAAACTAAAAATGTCATCCAGCCCCAAATTTAATGCATTGGTTATTCTGAAAAGCCAGTATAAAGGAAAAGTGGTGGTGAAAAGGGGCTTTTGACTTAATCAATCATTTGTTGCATACTTTTGCATATTAATTCTTCCTGATTTGCATAAGCAAATGAGCATGTGGCAGGATTGTGTCCTTTGCCTACATACTTTGTGCTGAAATGTGTATTTCTCATCTCAGAAAGTTGTGTGGTATGCTGAATATGTGTGTTTTTTTTCTATACTATGTTTTTATGTATCATGGAACTAGTCTAATAAATGGCCATATGGGCCTTTTTAATGAGAAAAGTTTTTTTGTGAACCACAACCAGTGTGCAGTTTATTTTCTTTCCATGCAGGGAAATAATTTCCCCTTGCGTTAGTCATATTAACAAGTCCTTCTGAGATGCTGTGAGTGTTGGCACGTGGCCAGCCTCTTCAGTGGGTACTGCCGGCTCACACAGGTGTACAACCTCTGGAGAGTTTCAGAATGCTGTATCACACAAGGATATAATCACATTCTATGACCTTTGAACTGTGGCAGAGCAATTCTGGAAAGCCACAGATTACCATAAATACCCACGACTGACTATATAGAGCAACCCGATTTTTTTCTTTCTGCTACAGCACAAATGAGATTAAGTATAATCCCTCTGTTTCTTGTAAAGTTCATTTCCATGTAAAACCTACAGCCCAGAACACCACTTCTGCAGTCCATCAAGCATGCTGGCCCAATGGATTTACAGCTTGCTGCATTTTAACTGTAGATTTCCATTAGACAGAAACTGCACGTCTTTCCTTCCTGCAACAATGCTTCCCATTGTGATCCGCAGCATCTGTTATTATTATTATATTATTATTATTTTTATACAGGATTTACGGTGTATAGCACCAACAGTTTATGGATCACTTTACAATATAAAGGGGGACAGTACAATTACAATGCATTTCAATACAGAGGGAATAGGAGCACTGAACTGCAAGTTGGAAAAAGCACAACAGTTTTCAAAAAGTTGCTTTGCTTGTGTAAGGGTGCAGTCACACTAGTGGTTCTTCCATCTGCATAAATAGGGGTTTTATATTTGTATTTTTCTTATATTAAAACTGAAGTTTAAAAAATACATATTTGTTATCAGTGCCTGGACAAGGTCATCTGGAGCCCAGGGCGAACATCCTAAATTGTGCCCCCCCATCTCACCAAGATGTATAAGTATTATGTGTCAGCAAAAACCCTCTTCCCCCAAAAAAGAAATTGAGCACTAATCTGCATGCTTATCCTCTAGGCATAAATTCCCCCTTCTCCCAGTACAAATCCAACCAACTGGTGAAATTCCTCCTCCCAGCACAAATCTTTGCCCCTCCCCGTTCCCCTAGCTCAAATCCTATTTCTCCCCATATGCCCCCATCACAAATATCCCCCCCCCCCCCCCCCCAAAAAAAAAAAAAATTCCTCTTCCTAGAACAAATCCTCTGCCCTTAAAATTTCCCCTCTGAGCACAAATCTTCTTCCCCCCACTCCAAATTCCCCCCTCTCATCACAAATTCCACTCCCCCAATCCCCATCCTAGCACAATACCCCCCAAAAACAAATAGAATCCCCTCCTAGCACAAATATCCCCCAATGAACCCTACTATCACAATTCCCCTCCTCCCAAAATTTCCCCTCCTAGCACAAATCCCCCCTCCCACCATATTTCCTTTTCTAGCGCAAACCCCCCAAATCCCCCTTCCTAGCACAAATTCTTCTCTCCATTCCCCCCACGTCCCACCAATGCAAATCACCACTCACCAAATTTCCCCTCCTAGAACAATTTGTACTCCCTGCAGCCACCCAAATCCCCCCTTCCAACACAAAAAGATCCTCTTCCCCCCAATCACCTTGTGATGCCTCTCCACCTCACATGATACCACAATGCCCAGAGCTGCCACCCCTCCTGCCCACCCTTGTCCCAGCCTTGTTTGTTATCCACACACTCTTTGTGTATCATTTATATTATGTAATAGTAACTGGCTATTTTCTATCCAAAAGCTAAAGTGTGATCATCAGTGGTGCATCTTCCTGTAATGGTCACCTAACTGCGCCTTGTAGTTTGTAAGAACTGAGTGTGACATCATTTTGGTGGTATTCACGACACCAGAGTTTCTCAATCAGGGTTCTGCAAAATGCTAGGGCCCTACAAGAAGTCCCCAGGGGTTCCACCGTGAGCCACTGCTGCAGCGGGTTTATATCCGATCAACAATGGCTTTAATGCCTTGCCTGCTTCTATTGCTGAGTACTTCCAGGCAGATTGATATCCACCCCACTGTACTGTTAAATTATTCCACAAAGAGATGGCTGCACAGGATAGAACAACCACTTATGTTTTCAGATAAGTTCTCAATTGCGAATTACCAGCATTCATTTGCATGAGGTCAGTGTGGGTATCTCTCTATACCGATACTTGCCAGTTCATTGCCATCCTACTGATCATACTCAGGAACCTTAGATTATACACCCCTTGAGGGTTAGGGACTGATGTGAATGTACAATACATATATGTAAAGAGCTGTGTAAATTGACAGTACTGTATAAGTACCTATAATAATAATAATGGTCCCTGCGATAATGGAGAGTAATGTAAGCTGTAGGGTATTGGAATTGGTGAGAAAACATTTGTTAGGTACAACTTTTTCCCAGAGTGGTCTTATTAGGGGGCATCCTCACTGTAGGTGGATAAAGGTGCCTTGCACCCCGGCATTGCCATCAGATGTCAGCACAGTGGCTAAATGGTTAGCACTTCTGCCTGGCAGTACTAGGGCTGTTGGTTTGAATCCCAGCCACAGCACCACCTGCCTGGAGTTTGCATGTTCTCCCTGTGCCTATGTGGGTTTCCTCCGGGTACTCCGGTTTCCTCCCACACTCCAAAGACATGCTGGTAGGTGAATTGGCTCCTGTCCCTAGTATGTGTATGTGTGAATGTTAGTTAGGAACCTTAGATTGTAGACCCCTTGAGGGTTAGGGGCTGATGTGAATGTACAATATATATGTAAAGTGCTGCGTAAATTGATGGCGCTATATAAGTACCTGAAATAAAAAATAATGTCAAGGTGAAAGGGAAAATCTTCTGGAATTTCTTAGGACAGAAGTACCACCGAAGGAACACAATTACAAGGATTCCTGCACTTTACATGACATGGCATAAGTGAGGATGGTTGAGGCCAGTTCTCTGCTGAAATAGAAATTTGTCATTCCGTTCCCCCTTGGAGTTGCAAGGAGGTTGGTTTTAAAAGTTTGTTTAAAAGAAGTTAGTACATTAATGAAATTGTGTGTTGTGGTTGCTGTGATTGAGTACAGATCACTTCAAAAGCAGTCATTGAGTGATGGATACATTTTGGGTGGCTTAAAGTTCTGTAAAAGCTAAACATCTATCTATGTAAGAACCAAATGCTGCATCTACTAAAACTGCAGGACTGAAGTTCAGCATGTGCAATTATAGAGTTGGTGGTGGTTACATTTTTTAAATGGGGTCAGCAAGCTCTGAGCCAAGCACCAATATAAGGAGGGCTGACATTTTCTCAGCCCTCTCCTCTCTTCCAACATGCAACACCAGTTTTGTTATTGTTGTAAATAGTGATATTCATATGAAGTTATGCCAACTTGGAGGATTAGAGCTCCATTTTCTCACTTGTTGCAGGTAATGAATGAACCATAGCGGGGCAGAAGGGTTTGCCGTTTTTGCAAGACAATGCACCCTGAAACAAGTCAGGCAAGACACTGGCTGTTTTGAAGGATTTAGGCTAGGTTCACAGCTATGCTGATTGCTGTTGATGCATTTTCCAGGTGCATTTCACGTTGTTTTCACACTTGTTTTCATTGTGGGGGTTTTTGCATTTTTTATGCACTTTGCGTTTTATACTTTGTGTGACTTTACCTGTTTGTCAAGGAGTTGGCGGCATCCTTAACAACCAGTAAACAACATGGTCGTTAAGAAGCAGGCAGCCGCCGCGTCCTTGACAACCGATGAGTCATCAACTGTCAGTGGGGTTCTCTGCTGACAGCTAAATATAAACAAACCTATTGCAGGTGTAGCGGCAAAATGAGTCCCCCCATGAAGATGTGTCTCCCTGACGCATCTGCGCATGTCACAGTTTCAGAGACAACCAAGCGATCACAGAGCTACTGCATCCAACCTCTCTCCTTTCCATGATGCTTCTATCCATCTTGCAGGAGCATCGCCTATTGATCCGCGGGATCAGCTTCAACGGTGCGTGTACTCAGCGATGCAGCCTAAAAGGGGTTAACTGTGGCAGTTCTGTGCTATGGATGGTGATCGGCGATCGGCTACTTCTGCCGAAAACCGTGACATGCGCAAATGCGTCAGGGAGACACATCTTCATGGGGGGACTCATCTTGCCGCTACACCGGCAATTAAAAAAATCGGGAAAAAGCATGGTTTGTAAAAAAATGTCAAAAGTGAATAAAAACTCAACAACAGTGGCATGCTGGGTGGGATGACGAGGGGCAGGGTCACCTAGTGATGTCACCGGGTGGCTCTGCCCCTTGGCTTATTTAAGAGCTGTCAGACAACGGAGCTGTCAGATGGCGGAAGCCTTCGTTGGAACAGAGCTGTTTCTTTTTATCTTTGGGGCAGCGGCAGCGTTCATCGTGATTGACATTGGATCTACTTCGGTGGACAATTTTTAAAAAACTTTTTTAAGAAAGGACTTGTCAAAAACTGTCGTTGAGTTTTTATTCCCCTTTGACACTTTTTCAGTGAATGAGTAGGGCTGCTATGTAAAGAGGGTTTCCAGATTCCGATAAGTCACCCTCCGCAGACCCCCACAACCACAGCCCAGGGTTGTGGGGAAGAGGCCCTTGTCATCTGCAACATGGGGCAAAGCAAAGTGAGTTAGCCTCTCTGCTTGATAATTTTTTTGTGAGACCCTTGAAACATCTCAGGACTGGAACTATCGTTTGAACTCTGAATTGCAGGACCTCTAGAACTGATTGAGATTGGAGTTCTTAGAGTGACAGCTGTTATCTTATGCACATATTTTCAAGTTGCTTTCCTGTACCTACATTCGATCTCAATACAGACAAAATATTAGTTCACTCTAAAAAGCATGTGAATCTATTTCATAGTTGCAGCCATGAGGTTTAGGGTGGTGTGAGTGGGGGTTGGGCTTCCAGGGAGGCGTCAAGAAGGACAGGGAACCTGAAAATTACTCAGCGGCCCCTGAGGTGGTAGTTGCATCAGATTTTGCAGTTATAGTAAATAACCCCCAATGTGTTAAGTGTGTTGAACTTAGGTGAGAATATGTAGAATAGCCTGCAAGTTTTGTTATTCCTCAAACAGTGCATCGCTTGAAATAAAACCATGTGCAAACCCAGCTATTACCTTGACAAACTCAAGATACACCTATTAAGCCAAAATGAGTGAATATATCCGCTAAAGTGTAAGTGAACAGAAGTATTAATGCAGTTTATTATTTATTTATTTCAGGTACTTATATAGCGCCATCAATTTACGCAGCACTTTTACATATATATTGTACATTCACATCAGTCCCTAACCCTCAAGGGGCGTACAATCTAAGGTTCCTAACCTACATTCATATACTAGGGCCAATTTAGACAGGAGCCAATTAACCTACCAGCATGTCTTTGGAGTGTGGGAGGAAACCGGAGTACCTGAAAGAAACCCACGCAGGAACAGGGAGAGCATGGAAACTCCAGGCAGGTGGTGTTGTGGTTGGAATTTGAACCAACGACCCTAGGACTGCCAGGCGGAAGTGCTAACCATTTAGCCACTGTGCTGCCCAATTATTACCCCATCAGGATAAATACATCATACATGTGAAACTATAAATTGCCAAGTGATTGAATAATACATAATTGTGTCAATAAATATTGTAAATACATATAAAACAACATGTGAATACATTAAAAAAAAACAGAAAAAATCCATGAGAAAAAGTCCCATCTCTAAGTGAAAAGTCTTGAACAGTGTAGATCAATCATCCATATCATTCCAATGACAGTGACATATTATGAGCTCATGCAAACGTGTCACCCCACACTGTGTTCAAGGGAGGTTTACCAGACGTGTTTGACCCTCATATTACTGAATTATCAAAAACAGCTTTATGATAATGGGTACTGTGTACCTCAGCTTTCTCCACACAATCAGATATCCTCCAATTAACGTTCACCTAATTTGCAATATCCACTGACTCTCGGTATACCAGGCATCCAGAAGTGGCATATTGCATAACAAGGAAGCTTCCTATGGTATGAAACCTTACTTAAAAGACTTTATTTAGCTAAAAATTGCACTTGCAGAAATCATAGTTAAAATAAAGTGCTGCACAAGTTTTGATCTATTCCCACATCCAAGGCAGGTTTTGTTGCTCTAGCTCATATCCTTCTTGGTCAGGCCAAGACCTTTCCAGCCCCCCTTGTACTAGAGTTATGAAGGCCATAGGGCATTTTCTGATTAACTTACAGTGGATTTAAAGGGCCAGGGATAGTGGAAAAGCCATCGTTTTGAAATCTTTCAAACCAGCAGTTAACCATGGCTACTGTTAAAATGGAAGAGTGCTTTAATTCATGTCTATATAATTTATTTGACTATAGAAGGGCTTTGGGATGCCAAGGAGAGATAAAAAAAATCAATAGTGACCCATTGTTTGTGACGTTCATTGTGGAACCAGTCTAATATACAGGTAAGTAACACTGTTTCAGGATAAAGGTTACAACCAGGGAGGCCTCCTCCATGCCAATCTTTGCAGCCAGTTAGAGCTGTAAATTTAAGTCAGGAATGACCATTATGCCAAAGAAATTTGTTGGTGATATGCTGCAGTTTCTGTAACAGGGGCGGACTGACCATTTGGGAACTGCCCGAGGGCCCCGGGTCAGTAAGGGGTCCCATGAGATGCCCCTGGTACCTTTTCATAGGCTTTTATGAGTGTGGTTTGAGTGCAGGGGCGGACTGACCATTTGGTAACTCGGGCAATGCCCGAGGGCCCGGGGTCAGTAGGGGGCCCCATGAGATGCCCCTGGTACCTTTTTCATAGGCTTTTTTGAGCGTGGGCAAGGACACAGGGGCCCCATAATCCCCTATTGCCTGGGGGCCCCATGAGTTGTCAGTCCGCCCCTGTTAGAGTGTGAGTGAGGACACAGGGGCCCCATGATCCCCTGTTGCCCAGGGGCCCCATGAGTTGTCAGTCCACCCCTGTTCTGTAAATACATTCTTGGCAGGGAGACAGGAATGATTTGAAAGAGATATAATAGGTAATATCCGTTTTAATTACATTTATTCTACTGAACCAGTAAAAATGAAAAGTAAAGATTTAGGAAAGTTAAGGGCCCTCATGAAATTCTGATAAAATAGCTGAGAGAGCATTTCTAGACTTTTTCTAGAGTTGAACCCAGTAGATATGAAAGCGAAAATTCACCTTCCCAATCAACACTGAATTTTTTAAACTCCTATGCTGCTATTATTAGTAAATAGATACCGGTAGGAAAGTATATCATATTTACTTGTTTTAAACTTTTTTTTACATTTCTTCAGTTACTTCCTGGTTTTCATGACTAGGCAAATGAGGTCATACATCCCAGGAGTCTTCAGGAGAGGAGGAAGTGTTTTCTTAGTTATGCACACCTTCCTGCTTGCAAGCCTAAGCTAAGGAAAGATGGATTCCAGAAAGTAAATGCTAATGCCCTTGTTCAATATGGCTGCAGCTAGCAATGCTAGGGGTGTTTTTCAAAGTGATTTCTCAGCCAAATAAATTATGTAGACATGGATGGTTTGCTTTGAATATTAAAAATGAATTAAATAGTATTTTTGGTTTGTAGTGTCCAGATGTACTGTAGTTCCGCTTTAAGTAGTTTTGATTTATTTAGGTTTACTTTAAAATTGCTCAAAAAAACTTAACCTATTAAATTCTTTTAAAATAATAGGCAGACTTGTCAATGAGGTTGATACATACATTAGTAGATTATCAGCATAGAGTGCTATTTACACACAGCTATTAGTTTTAATGTTTGCTGAAAGGCAGAAATAAAGGGCCAATAATTATTGAGATTTGGTGGTCACCTAGGCCAGCATATATTAACTTGAACTTAACTCCCAAAAGAGAGTTAGTTCCATTTTAACACTCTCTCAATCCCCAAGCAGAATTGCTAGAAATTATTTTATTTATTTCTTTGAGTACCACTTTAAGGGTCAGTCAACCCTTTTATCATCTGACAATAGGCAAAGTGGGATATTTCTTCTTTGGGCTTGGGAGAGTAGATGGATGGTCTTGTTGGCATTATCTCATGTTTCTCTATGACCTTACTTGATCAGTAAAGATTGCAAGTGAATAGCAATTATTTTGAAGTGCAGATTCATGTCCCATTCAGCAGAGAAATGAATCCTTAACTCCAAGGATCAATTTCAACCTTACTAGGTTTTAATATTTAGCTCTTCTCCCATAGGAGCCGCAGGAATACTGTCCAGGTCCCCCCCCCCAAATACCTTACCCAGAAACCAGGCTCATAGGCTCATTCACTTGTTTCTCCAATAATCAATCTAGGTGTGTTGTTTTTGTTGTTTTTATTTTCGAAGAATGGGGATAGGGATGAGGGAGATGAGTGGAATACTCCAGATTAGGAACTATGTACACTGAGGACTAATCTTCAGAACAAGCTACAGGTGAAACTCAAAACATTTGAATATCGTGCAAAAGTTCATTTATTTCAGTAATGCAACTTAAAAGGTGAAACTAATATATGAGATAGACTCATTATATGCAAAGCAAGATAGTTCAAGCCGTGATTTGTCATCATTGTGATGATTATGGCTTACAGCTCATGAAAACCCCAAATCCACAATCTCAGAAAATTAGAATATTACATGCAATCAATAAAACAAGGATTGTATATTGAACAATATCGGACCTCTGAAAAGTATAAGTATGCATATGTACTCAGTACTTGGTTTGGGCCCCTTGTGCAGCAATTACTGCCTCAATGCGGCGTGGCATGGAAGCTATCAGCCTGTGGCACTGCTGAGGTGTTATGGAAGACCAGGATGTTTCACTAGCCTTCAGCTCTTCTGCATTGTTCGGTCTCATGTCTCTCATCTTTCTCTTGGCAATGCCCCATAGATTCTCTATGGGGTTCAGGTCAGGCGAGTTTGCTGGCCAATCAAGCACAGTAATCCCACGGTCATTAAACCAGGTATTGGTGCTTTTGGCAGTGTGGGCAGGTGCCAAGTCCTGCTGGAAAATGAAGTCAGCATCCCCATAAAGCTCGTCTGCAGAAGGAAGCATGAAGTGCTCCAAAATCTCCTGGTAGACGGCTGCGTTGACCCTGGAGATAATGAAGCACAGTAGACCAACACCAGCAGATGACATGGCTCCCCAAATCAACACAGACTGTGGAAACTTCACACTGGACTTCAAGCATCTTGCAGTGTGTGCCTCTCGATTCTTCCTCCATACTCTGGGTCCTTGGTTTCCAAATGAGATGCAAAAGTTACTCTCATCTGTTTTTCTTTATCCCAGGTAAGACGCTTTTGACATTGTTTGTTGTTCAGGAGCGGCTTGACAAGAGGAATACGACATTTCAAGCCCATGTCCAGGATCCATCTGTGTGTGGTGGCTCTTGATGCACTGACTCCAGCCTCAGTCCACTCCTTGTGAAAGTCCCCAACACTTTTGAATGGCCTTTTCCTGACAGTCCTCTCCAGGCTGCGGTCATCCCTGCTGCTTGTGCACCTTTTCCTTCTACACTTTTCCCTTCCACATAACTTTCTATTAATGTGCTTTGATACAGCACTTTGGGAACATCCAACTTCTTTTACAATTACCTTTTGAGGCTTTCCCTCCTTATGGAGGGTGTCAATGATGGTTTTCTGCACAACTGTCAGGTCAGCAGTCTTTCCCATGATTGTGATTCCTACTGAACTAAACTGAGAGACCATTTAAAGGCTCAGAAACCCTTTGCAGGTGTTATGGCTTAATTAGCTGATTAGAGTGGGACACTTTGAGCCGAGAATATTGCACCTTTTCACAATATTCAAATTTTCTGAGATTGTGGATTTGGGGTTTTCATGAGCTGTAAGCCATAATCATCACAATTATGACAAATCACGGCTTGAACTATCTTGCTTTGCATGTAATGAGTCTATCTCATATATTAGTTTCACCTTTTAAGTTGCATTACTGAAATAAATGAACTTTTGCACGATATTCTAATTTTTTGAGTTTCACCTGTATGTACAAGTCCCTGCTTGAATCAAATAGCAGACTTCAGCTTTAAGTAGTAGCAACAAATAGTAGCTGTAACAGCAGTAACTTCTTTAGAGCTGAGAGCAGTTTACCTTTAAGTAGTAGTGGACAGGTGGACAAACCTCTTCGGAACACCAGCTGGCATTCCCTTTGGTAAACCTGCTGCTGAACTTCTAGCACCAGATGGGGTTAAACAGCCCAAAGTCTCTAAGATCCTTAAGGATGGCTTTATTCACAAATCCCAAGAGCAACTGGACGCCTTCCCCTGTGATACCAGACCAGATTTTAAGGAGACAGCCTCTCAGTCAGCATAGCAGAACCTGGGTCTCAGCAATTCAAGCCCTCAGGTAGCCCACTTGAGGCCTACAGCAGCAGCTGCCAGGGAGGGCGACGTGCCCTCAACCAGACTTGGGCAATCATAGCCAGGAAAGACCCAGAGCCCTGTGTGCTCAGTGAATATATACAGTTACCCAGCATGCCTTGGAGCCCCTCACTCTGGGATAGGCTGAGGCTGTGTCCATATTCGAGCTGCCATCTGCATAGCTACACACCTATCATCTAGAAACTTATGCAGTCTCCTGGATACAGAGTAAGCTAGGCAGACTAGCACCACCTGAGCACACAGAGCAGACCTCATAAAATTATCGCAGCTCACTCAGTACAATGAGCTAACTATATATTTACCTAGCAAATTACTGCCGCTCTGCCTACAGAGTGACAACTAATGCAGGCCTTAGATGGGTCAATTATCGGCTGAATTTTCGTCCAAACGAAAAATCAGCAGCTATTCACACCGTTAGTGGGACAATGCTGTCGGCCATTTTTCGTGGATCTTCTCATTTCTTTTTATCAGTCATGCTGGAAAATCCACGAAAAATTGCCGTTTTTCGTAAGCATTGGTGACAGCATCCATGGCAGCAACAACTGATTTTTCATTTATCGGCCGATAAATGGCCCGTCTATGGCCAGCCTAAATTTACTTATCAAAAAACATACCTAATTCTATTTATCTAATACTAGCACCTACCTAAGAGGGTGCTACAAATATGATGGAGGTGTGGGGCTTGAGGAGGAAAATGAGGTTCAAGCCATCTGGTCTTTGGGCTTTTCCATCAGGCTATTCCTGTTTAATGGCTGGAGCAAGTTCTTCCTCAGAAAAGGGAGAATTTAGAGATTTGAAGGTATTGGATGGAAGAGAGGGGAGTTTGGTGTCTTCAAGGTAGATAAAGATCTTACTCAATTTTTCGATTGACAAGTAAATTTATTATTTGGAATATACTGGATAAATATTTACAAAAAGTGATGGGCATTTTTTGAACGTTCATGAAGATGGCCTCAAGAGGTGGATTATAGGGATAGCATGCTATGCTGATGCATACGCAGATGAAACAGGCACACCAAGGAGAGGCCACCGTTATTACTATGCTCATAAGATGTATGCAAAAAGCAAACCAGGGCAATTTTAATTCAGGAGTTGCATGAGTTGTTGCATGGTTTCTGAGAGCTCCAGTATTAAAGCATCAGAACTGAGCCGCCTATGCTTGAGGTCTAATTCCTCTTTTATAGCAGGGTAAAAATTTGTCCTGACCATATTATTTTTCAAATATGTACCTTGTGAAATTAATATACCATTCATTATAAAGAACATAAAGTGAACACATGTTAAGGCTTCCCAGTGTAAGGGGAGAGGAGTCAGATTTGTGAGATGATGAGCTGAGAAGTCTTTAAAGGCTTTAGTGATGTCTGCTGCACACACTGGATCTTGGAGCAAATTATCATGTAGATCTCAAGTCAAGGGTTTAGAGGTAGGGCCTCCCAGGTTGAATCTACAAAAGATGGAAAATGGTCAGACCAGATTTTGGGGCGATGCTGATTCTACGTTGTGTGTATAAAAGACATTGGGAGGTAATATCATTAATTCAACTAAAAGACTTATGAATAGATGAGAAATAAGAAAAAATTTTTCCACTGTTGAGAATGTGCTAAAGATCAAGTAGTTTCATATGAGATCATTTCCTTTTAGGTTTGCACTGATCACAAAATCATTTAAAACAGACACATAGATCATGATCAACAACACAATACATCAAATTGTAAAATACAGGTTCAGATGAGAAAACATTCAATGATCACCACATTGACATGTACCAATCCCAATACGCTTCATGAAGCAACGTTTACTTCTTCAGGAGATATAAACAGTCATGGGTGCAGTGTCTATGGAGAGACCAGGTCATTAGTATAAAAACAAAAACAAAAAAAACAGGAAGGGGGAAATGCACAAAATGGCAGTCAAATAGGTCAGCCCCATATCCAAAAAAATAAGAAATGACAACAATCCTATATACATACTTACATATCACCAATACCAATGGTGAGACATACAATCAGAAAAAACAGTCCTGGCCCAGATCATGGAGTGCGACAGGAAAGCACCACCTTGTGATACCATTCCGATTCGGGAGCTGTGGAAAAGTCTGGACTGCCCATGCAGGGCATATATCAAGAGCCAAGAGTGGTAACATTTGATTAACTAACCACTGGGAACAAAAAAGATAAAAGAACATAGTAAGTAAAAATAAGAAAAGCTATTGGGAAAAAGGTGTGTATAATGGAAAAAAATCCCAAGGACCCACAAACAAAGCAAGTGCATTGACCAAAATTGGTGAATGAAGATTGGCAGTGAAAAAGCTGAAATGTGTTGGACAATGATGGATGAGGCACATGCGTATCTGAGGAGCATCTTGAGAATTCATTGAGAATTGCTACTACATCCATCGAACAGATATTGGTGCATTAGTTTATCAACAGTGTCAAATATCACACTAGTTTTATGTTGCCCTCTTTTACTTTTATCATAAAAAGTATTTCAGAAAATGAACTTTTGTTACTCAGATAGGTACATTACCTTTATCAGTGATCAATAACTTTTTGTACTCATCAGTTATCCTTATAGTTAGTGTATTTTATGTGTGACCCAAGACAATTCATTTTCCAGTGTGACCCAAGAAGGTCAAAAGGCTAGACACCCCTGCTTTATGATTTGTGTAATTTGCGTTAATGCCTAGTTATTTTTGGCAATCCATATAAACTTACCTGAAAAATCTCCTTTCATGTTGTAAGTTTTCTTCCTGTCTGCCCATCGTCTCTTTCCACAACTTCCTGGATTTCCTGCATGCTTTGCATCTTCCCCATTTCTAGGGACTACTTATCCCATGGTACTTTGATGCCAGCAAGCAGTGATTTCTGTACTGACTCCGCCTCCTGAAATTCCTCCTCTCAGCACCTCTGTAATTCAGAAGGCAGGCTCTGTGAAAGGGGTAACAAAGCAGTGTCTATAAAGAAGACATAGTGAATACATGTCATGGAATTCAAGGAAGAAAAATGTGTGGAGATCTTTACAAAGTAACTTTACAAACTTCAATATCTTTTAGATTAATAGGAGTAGACTAGAAAGAATTGAAATCCAATGTCAAAATGAAATTATGATTCTATATTTTGACCAAAGATACACTTTAACATGTGTATTTGACTGCTTGCTTGGATTGTAGCTTAAATGGTCGGGTCATGGCTATGATTTCTGGTAGTTTGTCCAAATTAGAAAATTACCAAAAAGACATTTTTTTTAGCAGGAAGGAAAATTCACATGTACGGAATTCTGCCAATTATTTTGCTGTTTCTATACACTTGTCCTTTAAGACATTAAAGGCTTGCAACTTAATTATCTAGTGCTTGCTCAACTTTTTAATACCACTTTTGTCATTTTATTAGTCACATAGTTGCACATAAGTACACATGCTGTCCTTGCTAAGAACACTATTTGTTTAGTGATCTTTAGTCCTTAGAGAACATTTTGTGATTTTTTTTCCCTGCTGCTTTCTCCACTTCCACCAAATGATTATACAAGTTCATGTTTCATCTGAATTGCTTCTTTGTTTCAGCATCCAAAACACTCGGAGCAAGGAATAAAACAAGGCTGATCTTGTTACAATGCAGATATGTTAACTGTCTGAGTGTGCATATTCAATAATTTCAGCTTTCAATGTTAATTACTGAGCCAGCATTCCTGACAGCATTGCTCCTCTGTTTAGTTTAATTATTTTCCTTTCTAGACACCACATGTAGAAGAAGCAGCTTCCATCACTGAACAGCTGTAAAGAACGGACATAAATCTTTTTTCATGGTTTAAAAATAATCTCTCATTACTTTTCTGATTTCTCTGTCTGCTAAGCACCTGATGGTGAAACGCATAGAGTGGAGCTATATGTGATTTTTTTTTTTTGCCAGTAGGTGGGCGGAGAATTTACCTTTAATGCGTGAATATTACTTTCCTCATTAAGGCCTCATTGGCAATGGGGTCCTCAATAAAGAGTCTGGCATCCATGTAATGACAACTTTAAAACACATTTAGACTTCTTTTTATGCAATTCCTTTTTTTTAACAGAAGTTAGACAGATATGGGTTCAGAAGACTCAAGACAAAGTATCATACATATAGGAAAATACTGTGTCATGTATAAAGGCATTAACTTCTAAGGTAACACTGAAAAACCTAATTCCAAAGAACAGTAGGTTACTGGAGCATATCCTAAAAATATACAATGAAAGAGATACCATAGACCATCGGAAGAGGGTCTATGGTAAAACATGAACACTTCCGGTGGTCTATTCCCAGATATAGTATTAATTGAACAATTACCAAATTCTTAATCATAAAAACACTTTAAGACGAGCTTTCAAGAGCAGGGGTGGGTAGAGGAGGGAAGAAGGGGAAAAAAGAGGAGGGAAAATAAAGGAGAAAAAGAGTAAAAGTGTGAAAGACAGACTGGGAGCCCCTGGTAAAGGAGAGAGAGAGGAGAGAGGCATCCCGCTCCCGGATAGAAGACTGGAAGGTGCGGGATTGGAGTCACTGGGTTGTAGCCAAATCATTGAAGTAGGCATCTGTGTATATGAAATTATGCCAGAGCCTCCAAGTTTCAGTAAACACTTCCTTCATACTGTGCAACATGGCCGTGGGGTCTTCCATGTCCTGCAGTTCATTGACTTTTATAAACCATAGAGCTTTTGTCGGAGGGTTGACATATCTCCAGCGGAGCATTCAAGGGTTGTAAGGCAAGGGAGTTCTTATACTTTTTATTAGGCCTCTCTGTCAGGTGCAGCAGGCAGGCTGAGGGGTCATTGTGTAGGTCAACCGCAGTGAGTTGCTTAATGATAGCAGTCACTACCTGCCAGAAAGGCTGAATTTATGGACATTACCAGAAGAAGTGGACCATAGATCCCTCCCCCGCCCTGCAGCGCCAGCAAGAGCTGGATATCTAAGGGAAATTCGGTGAACCATGGTGGGGACCTCATACTAACTGGTAAGGATTTTGTAGCTGGTTTCCTGAATGCTTGAGGCAATAGACGATTTGTGGGAGAAGTAGAGAATTTTCTCTCTGATCGGTGCCTTGAGTTGTAGGCTTAGGTCTGCCTCCCATTTGGCCAGAAAGGTCAGTACAAAGTCAGCTCCAGGATGGATCAGGGATGCATAGATCTGACACAAGGACTCAAAACCCCTAAGAGGTCTGGAGATGCTCAGAGTGAAGGAGCGTCTGTGGAGAAAGTACCCCCGAGGTCAGAAAATCCATCAGGTGAGTGTGGACGGTGTGGACGGAGGTTTTTAGTCACAGAAATTGAGGGTGCTAAAGGCCCAGGCTAAATTCTGGGTTGTCTAAAATGGGGGTAATGGGCGAGGGCTGTGGATTGATCGAGAAGGTACGAAACGTCTCCCTTGAGACCAAAAGTGCTGCCGAGGGTAGGGTGTGCACAGAGCTCCTTGGGTAATGGGGAGGAGATTCAAGGCCAACTCACAGCAGTACCAGCAGAATCCTCCATTTCCATATCAAACCAGAGCTTGGCACCCCCCATGATAGTGCCAGTCCACCAATCTGGTAAGATAGGTTGCCCTGTAGTAGGCCTGAATATTCGGAAGGACACGGCCCCCAGATAGCTTGGGTAGAGTCAAGCAGTGTAGGGCTAGACAAGGCTTCCTATGCAACCAAAGTTCCGGAAGAGGGAACTGATTCTGTGGAAGAACGTAGAGGGAATATTATTATTATTATTATACAGTATTTATATAGCGCCAAAGGGTTTGCTCAGTGCGGACCAATAGCAAGGGGGACAGAACATGAGACAAAACAGTAACAGTACAATACACGAGGGGTTCGAGGGCCCTGCTCTTTCGAGCTCACAATCTAGGAGGGAGGGGAAGTGGTACAGGAGGAAGTGGCTGTGGGGGATGGAGTGGTGGGAGAAGTGGAGGAGATCGGTTGTTAGGTGAGGGTGGGGTAGGCTTCCCTGAAGAGATGAGTTTTCAGGGTGCGCCTGAAGGTGAGGAGGGTAGGTGACAGTCTGATGGATTGGGGTAGGGAGTTCTGGAGGATGGGGGGAAGTCCTGGAGAAGTCCTGCAGTCAGGCATGGGATGAGGAGACCAGGGAGCTAGAGAGTAGGAGGTCCTGTCAGGAGCGAAGGGCACGGGTAGGGTGGTGTTTGGGTATCAGGTCAGTTAGGTAGTTTGGGGCGGCGTTGTGAGTGGCTTTGTAGGTCAGAGTTAGTAATTTGAATTTGATGCGCTGGGCAATCGGGAGCCAGTGAAGGGATTGGCAGATGTGGAGCGGTTGGTGAGGTGGATGAGTCTAGCCGCTGAATTCAGAATAGACTGGAGTGGGGATAGCGTTTGTTTGAGTAGGCCAGTGAGAAGGGAGTTGCAGTAGTCCAGGCGTGAGATGATGAGGGAGTGTACGAGTTGTTTAGTAGTGTCTGGGGTGAGGAATGTACGTATCTTGGAGATGTTGCAGAGGTGGAGCCTGCATGACCTTGATAGTGATTGGACATGAGGTTGGAAGGAAAGGTTTGAGTCCAGGGTGACACCCAGGACTTTGGCGTGTGGGGTGGGATTGATGGTGGCCTTGCTAGTAGTGATGGAGAGGATGGGGGGGGCGCAGGCTGGGGGGAAAACCAGGAGCTCGGTTTTGGACAGGTTTAACTTGAGGAAATGGAGCGACATCCAGTCTGATATGTCGTTCAGGAGGTGGGCGATGCAGGCGGAGAGTGAGGGGGTGAGGTGGGGGGTGAAGAGGTAAATTTGTGTGTCATCGGCATAGAGGTGATAGTTGAAGCCGTGGGAGTGTATCAGTTTGCCAAGGGAGGAGGTGTAGATGGAGAAGAGGAGGGGTCCGAGGACAGAGCCTTGAGGGACTCCAACAGAGTGGGGGAGGTGGCAGTGTTATAGGTGACGCTGAAGGAGCGTTGGGATAGGTAGGAGGAGAACCAGGAGAGAGCAGCGTCCCTGATGCCAAGGGAGTGCAGTTTTGTAAGGAGGAGGGGGTGGTCGACTGTGTCGAAGGCCGCGGAGAGGTCGAGGAGCAGGAGGACTGAGTAATGGCCATTAGCTTTGGCGGTTAGCAGGTCATTAGTAGGGCGGTTTTGGTGGAGTGTAGGGGACGGAAGCCAGATTGTAGTGGGTCAAGGAGGTTGTTATCAGTGAGGTGGGCGCTTAGGCGATTGTAGGCCAAGCGCTCAAGGAGCTTGGAAGTGAATGGTCGCAGGGAGATGGGTCTAAGGTTGTTTGGGTTAGTGGGGTCAAGGGAGGGTTTTTTGAGTATGGGGGTTATATACATATTGGAAGGGCTTGCAGTAGATAAAGAACTCTGGAAAGTAACGCCATCTTGAGGGTATTGCATTATGTAAACCATATCAATGTTAACGAGTGCCAATGTAAGAGGTCTGCCTTAATTTTAAGCAGAAGTGGTTCAAAGTTGGTCATAGTATAGTTTGGCGGGATCAGGAGTAATGTTCATGCCAAGATACATTATTGCTTCTGAAGTCCATCTAAAGGGAAAGGATGGTCTAAGGCAACGGACAGTTGCCACATCTACAGAGATGTTGGGGGTGGAAGAGTTCAATAAGTTGACCTTGAAATGGGACAAACAGCCATATATCCAAAGCACCCAAAGAAGATTGGGCAATGATTTAAAAGGGTTTGTGACAAAAAGGATTACGTCATTGGGAAAAGCTGCGACTTTGTGGCTTCTCGAAGGTTTTGCAGAAACCTGCAATATTAGGATCTGCGCAAATTGTACAGAGGAAGGGTTCCAGCATTAAAATAAATATAAGAGGAGAGAGGCGGCACCCCTGACGTGTCCCATTAGAAATGGAAAAGAAGTGAGACCTGGTCTCGTTAACTTTCACTGCTGCCGAGGGGGACGAGTAAAGAGCAGAAATCCACTGGAGCATGGGGGTCTCTTGGCCAATATGTTCTAGAGTCGCTCGCATGAAATGCCACCGGACCCTATCGAATGCCTTTTCCGCATCCATCGAAAGCACAATGAGCGGGTGCTTACTGGTCCTGGCAGCGTGAATTAGGTTGAGTACTCGTATATTATTATCTCGTGGCTCTCTAAGAGGGACAAAGCCTGTCTGATCTTTGTGAACTAATTGAGGAATATATGAACATAACCTATTGGCTATGATTTTTGCAAAGAGTTTTAGATCAATGTGAACAATACAATCGGCCGATAGCTACTGCATAGAGCAGGGTATTTGCCATCCTTGGGAATCACGCAGATATAGGCCCGAAGGGAGTCAGGGGCATGGGCTTCCCTTTCACCAGTGAATTCAGTGTGATCACCAGGCAGGGGGCAAGTAAATCACAAAACGTTTTATAATAAGGTGCAGTTAGACCATCAGGGCCTGGGGCTTTCTTCGGTTTGGATTTGAAAAGCGCCACGCCAAGCTCATCTTCTGTGATTGGAGAATTCAGCTTCTCCCTCACTGGTTGAGCTCTATAAACGTACTATTTAACAATCAAAAGTATTATACTTGTGGGTTTCACCAATTATTTTTTGCATATACGGTTATCTCACAGAAGTGAGTGCACCCCTCACATTTTTGTAAATATTTTATTATATCTTTTCATGTGACAACGCTGAAGAAATGACACTTTGCTACAATGTGATGTAGTGAGTGTACAGCTTGTATAACAGTGTAAATTTGCTTTCCCCTCAAAATAACTCAACACACAGCCATTAATGTCTAAACTGCTGGCAACAAAAGTGAGTACACCCCTAAGTGAAAATGTGCAAATTGGGCCTAATTAGCCATTTTCTCTCCCAGGTGTCATGTGACTTCTTAGTGTTACAAGGTCTCAGGTGTGAATGGGGAGCAGGTGTGCTAAATTTGGTGTTATTGCTCTCACTTTCTTATACTGGTCACTGCAAGTTCAACATGGCACCTCATGGCAAAGAACTCTCTGAGGATCTGAAAAAAAGAATTGTTGCTCTACATAAAGATGGCATAGGCCAGCCTTTCTCAACCAGAGTATCCAGGCACCCTGGGGTGCCTTCAGGTTTCTTCAGGGGTGCCTTGGCAAAATGTCTACAAATTGCCCAAAATCCAGTGGGTGGAACAAGCCTGCCTTTTAGTTACAGGTTTTCATTGTGCACCATTCTGACCTTCTAGCCTCTGACGTCCTGAAAGCCAATGACATCATCAGTTGATAAGGCAGATGTCAGCTGCCTGCACAGCATCTTTGTCTGACCCTCCCCTGCCCCTCTCCAACAGTGCTGGTTTAACAGGACAGGTTCCACTCAGAACAGGCCTCGCCATGGTCGACCAAAGAAGTTGAGTGCACATGCTCAGCATCATATCCAGAGGTTGTTTTTGGAAAATAGATGTATGAGTGCTGCCAGCATTGCTGCAGAGGTTGAAGGGGTGGGGGGTCAGACCATACGCCGCACACTACATCAAATTGGTATGCATGGCTGTTGTCCCAGAAGGAAGCCTCTTCTAAAGATGATGCACAAGAAAGCTCGCAAAACAGTTTGCTGAAGACAAGCAGACTAAGGATATGGATTACTGGAACCATGTCCTGTGGTCTGATGAGACCAAGATAAACTTATGTGGTTCAGATGGCGTCAAGTGTGTGTGGCGGCAACCAGGTGAGGAGTACTAAGACAAGTGTGTCTTGCCTACAGTCAAGCATGGTGCTGGGAGTGTCATGGTGTTATGATCCGCCAGGTGGTGCCTCAGGCTGCCAACTGACAGACCTACTCAGAGCGTGGGGTCTAAGCCCGGGCTGTGCCTTCACCAGGGCCCCTGATGGTGGGGATGGACTTGAAACAGTCCCGGGCCAGGTCACGACCTCCGAGCAGGCCCACCAGTGGCTGAGGAGACCTCCGGGGACAGGTACCGGGAGAGCCAGATGTGAAGAGGATGGTGGCCCCAGCAGGGTAGTAACGGATTGTGGGCCCGTGAGGGTAAGCGGGGTACAGAATCGGTGGGCAAAGAGTAATCGGGTCACACGCAGGGTCAGCAGGATAAGTCAGTCCGTAGAATGGTCAGGGCAATCCGGGTCAAACGCAGGAGCAGGCAGAATAGTCAGGACAATCCGGGTCAATCACAGAAGCAGGCAGCATAGTCAGGGCAATCCGGGTCAATCACAGGGACAGGCAGCGTAGTCAGGGTCAATCAGGGTCACTAGACGGGTGCAGGAACTCAGGATCACAGAAAGACCTTGCGGCAATCTGTGACAGTGCAGGGCATCTTTAAATAGTGCGCCCTGCACTGTCATTGGCCGGCCAGAACGCGCCCCCGGCTGTCATTGGACGCCTGAGGCACGCCCGCGGCTCCTACTGCGCATGCGCGGCGTCCTGTCAGCCGCGGCTCGCCGGGACCTAGTGCCTGTGTCCCGGCGTGATCTGCCACCAATGCGCATGCACGGGGGACAGCGCCGCGATCCTGGGCTACGGAGCCGCGATCCCTGACATTGCCCCCCCCCAATGGGCACCCTCCGGGAGCCCCACTGATCTCTCCACCGCGGGTGACTACGACAAAATTCCCGGATGAGCCTGGGTGCGTGAATGTTCTGGGCGGGTTCCCATGAGTTCTCCTCAGGGCCATAACCCTTCCATTTTATCAGGAACTGTGTCTGGCCCCCCCTCTTTCGGCAAATGAGGATAGTCTCCACTTCATATTCCTCCTGGTCACCTATGGTGACTGCCTCGGGAGGTCCGGATTCACGGTCCGGGAAGGGATCCGGTCTGGATGGCTTCAGGAGAGACACATGGAACACAGGATGTATCTTGAAGGTCCGCGGAAGCTCGAGTTCGTAGGCCACCTCGTTGACTACACGTTTCACCAGAAATGGGCCAATGTACTTAGGTCCCAGCTTCCTTGAAGGGCACAGCATCTTCAAGTTGGTCGTTGCCAGCCAAACCTGATCCCCTGGTTGAAGCACTAATTCTCCTCTTCTCTTTCTGTCGAACGCCCGTTTACTGTCCTCTTGGGCTTTAGCGATGGCTTCCTGAATCATTTTGTTATTGACAGAAAAGAAGTTCAAGATGTCTTGAGACGCCGGTACCGGATTTTCAGGCATTAGATCCGGGAGGAATGTGGGATGATACCCGTAATTGGAAAAGAACGGGGATTGACCCGTCGCTGAGTGACTCGAGTTGTTGTATGAGAATTCTGCGGAAGGCAACAACGTCAGCCAGTCATCCTGAAGGTAGGATGTGTAGCATCGTAAGTACTGTTCCAGCGTTTGGTTGGTCCTCTCGGTTTGGCCGTTGGTCTGTGGATGGTAGGCGGATGAAAGCGACAGCTTGATTCCCAGCGCTTTACATAAGGCGTTCCAGAACCTGGAGGTGAATTGGACCCCCCGATCTGACACTATATCTTCGGGGACCCCGTGAAGCCTCACCACTTCCTTAATGAAGATCCGTGCCGTTTCTGGTGCCGATGGGGTCTTCTCCAGGGGCACGAAATGTGCCATCTTTGAGAAGCGGTCGACGATCACCATTATTGCTGTGTAGCCTTGGGATGGTGGGAGTTCGACCACGAAATCCATGGCTATCATTTGCCAGGCCCGCTTGGGTATGGGTAATGGACGTAACAATCCCCATGCCCTGCTCCTGGAGGGCTTGTTCCTTTGACAGGTGGGACAAGTCCGGACGTAACGCTCACAATCCTTGATCATGTCCGGCCACCAGAACGAGCGCCGTAGTAGTTCCAGAGTCTTCATAACCCCGAAGTGACCCGCCATTGGATGGTCATGGCAGTGCCCTAGGACCAAGATTCGCACTTCTTCTGGGACCATGATCCGGTCTTCCTTCCAAAACAGCCCACCGTGGCTCTGGAGGGGTGACCCAGACGGAACTGGTAGTCCTACAGAAGCATCGAGAAGCCGGGAGCGAAGTTCCGTTTGTAGAGCGAGGAAGCTTCCAGAAGGTAAGATGGTGTCAGGTACCATGGCGTCATCGGGGTCCTCAAACATGCGGGACAGAGCGTCTGGCTTTGTATTCTTAGTACCGGGTCGGTACGTTATATGGAGTGTGAATCGAGAAAAGAAAAGAGCCCATCTCGCTTGGCGCGTTCTCAGTCGTTTTGCCGTTCTTAAATATTTAAGGTTTTTGTGATCTGTGAATATTAGGATTGGGTGCATGGCTCCTTCCAGTAAATACCTCCATTCTTCTAGAGCGGCTTTAATGGCCAGGAGCTCCCGATCTCCAATGTCATAGTTACGTTCCGCCGGTGTCAACTTCCTGCAGAAGAACGCCACAGGGTGCAGTAGTTCCTTGGTACCATTCCTTTGGGACAGAACCGCTCCTACCGCGTTTTCGGAGGCGTCCACTTCCAAAACATATGGGAGAGAAGAATCCGGATGGCAGAGAATGGGAGCAGAGGTGAACAATTTCTTGAGCTTTTCGAATGCCGTCTGAGCTTCGGGAGTCCACTTAAAGCGGACCCCTTGTTTCGTCAGTTGTGTGATTGGGGAGACCAGACCAGAGAAGTTCCTAACAAACTTTCTGTAAAAGTTAGAAAAGCCGATGAAACGCTGTACCTCCTTTTTGTCGGCGGGTATTGGCCAATCCAAGATCGCCGTGACTTTCTGGGGATCCATCGCGACCCCCGCGGAAGAGAGAACCAGTCCCAAGAACCGTTCTAATACCCGTAAAACGTGGCCTCGATGAACCTCCAGTGAGGGGGAAAAAATTAGGATGTCATCCAAATAAACCACCACGAAAATATCGAGAAAATCACGAAAAACATCATTGATAAAGTGTTGAAAGGTCGCCGGTGCATTACAGAGCCCGAACAGCATCACCAAATATTCATAGTGACCGAATCTTGTACGGAACGCCGTCTTCCACTCATCCCCCTCCCTGATACGAACAAGGTTATAGGCCCCCCGCAGGTCTAATTTAGTAAATATCGTTGCCGATCTTAGTATCTGGAGGAGCTCGGGGACTAGGGGTAAGGGATAACGATTCTTTACCGTTATCTTGTTCAGATCACGGTAGTCTATGCAAGGCCGTAACGATTTGTCCTTCTTCTCTACAAAGAACAACCCGGCCCCGGCTGGGGATGTGGATGGACGAATAAATCCCTTCCGAAGGTTTTCGTCAATATATTCTCTCAGCACTCCCGATTCCGTTTCAGACAAGGGAAAGATACGGCCGAATGAGATTTCAGATCCGGGTAGGAGGTCTATGGGGCAATCGTAGGAACGGTGCGGAGGAAGAATGTCAGCTCCTCGCTTACTGAAAACGTCTAAGAAGTCATGGTAGGCCGGAGGGATAACCTGGGATAGATTGGTGTCGCCATCCAAGCACAGGAGGAACCGGGGAACCACGGATCCTGTGACGTGGCAGTGACTCAAACAATAAGGTGACCGAAATTGAATTGTTCCCTTTTCCCAGTCAATCTGGGGGTTATGGGCCCTCAGCCAAGGGAGCCCCGGAATGACTGGAAAAAGGGGGGATGCGATGGCATCCAAACGGAGGAACTCCTGGTGATGGTCTGCCATTGTGGTGAAAATGGGTGGTGTCTCCTGGTCCACCACCCCTGATTTTATACTGGACCCATCTGCCAAGAAGTTGTTGAACCCCCTTTCTTTGCTCTGGAGAGGTATTTTTTGCCGGTGGGCAAAAGTCAGATCGATAAAACAACTACAGGCTCCTGAGTCAACGATTGCGGTCACCAACAATGTTCCTCCGGGGAGCTGTAAAGACACAGGAATGGCCGGGTAACTTGACTGATCATCCCTTCCTGCAGGTAAAGTAAAAGAAACGGGGGTGGACTTACTCATTTTTGCAGGACAGGAGCGCACCTGGTGACCAGCTTCCCCGCAGTACAGACATAGGTTCTGTGATCGTCTCCTCTGGCGTTCCTCGACCGATAAGTGGGAACGGGCCAGTCCCAGTTGCATGGGTTCCGGGTTGTCCCCTGTTTCCGTGCTTCGCAGATGGTTCCCTGGGGCTGGAGCTGTGTCACACGATGGAATCCGTGCCACCCTTTGACCCTGGCTGCTCCTTTCCAGCCGACGTTCCCTTAGTCTACGGTCAATTTGAATGGCCAACTCAATCAGTTTTTCCAGGGAGTCAGGTAGGCCTACTCGTGCTAGTTCGTCTTTGAGAGACTCAGACAGCCCGATGCGGAACTGGTGACATAAGGCCGCATCGTTCCATCTGGTGTCTCCCATGCAACGCCTAAAATCAGACGCGTATTCTTCGGCTGTCCGGCGGCCCTGCCGCAGAGAGTATAGGGTAGCCTCTGCGGAAGCAGCCCGCTGCGGGTCGTCATACAAAACGGCCATGGCCTGAAAGAACTCGGTCACGGAGTCAAGATGGGGGTCGTGCTTCTCCATCAGACGGTGAGCCCAATCCTGGGGCTCATCCTGAAGGAGGGAGACTATAAACCCCACCTTGACGGTCTCGGTGGTGAACGTGCGGGGCTGTAAGTCAAAGTACAGGGTGCAAGCGTTCCGGAAGGCTCGGAAGCGCCTCCGGTCACCACGGAATCGTTCCGGCAGGGGAACGCGGGGTTCAGGAGCTAGGGGTGTGGCAACCGCTCCGGATACCGGGGTAGCGGGAGGTTCTGCAGATGGAGGACTCTGAGCAGGGGGAGTCAGGGGGGCTAATGACTCCATGCGGTCCTCCAGTCGGGCGCAGCGACTGTGGAAATTCTGGAAAGCCTGGGTCAAAGTTGCCAGGTGCTGGCAAATATCCTCTAGGGACGCCGGTCCACTTCCTGGCTCTGTCATGGCTGCAAGGTACTGTTATGATCCGCCAGGTGGTGCCTCAGGCTGCCAACTGACAGACCTACTCAGAGCGTGGGGTCTAAGTCCGGGCTGTGCCTTCACCAGGGCCCCTGATGGTGGGGATGGACTTGAAACAGTCCCGGGCCAGGTCACGACCTCCGAGCAGGCCCACCAGTGGCTGAGGAGACCTCCGGGGACAGGTACCGGGAGAGCCAGATGTGAAGAGGATGGCGGCCCCAGCAGGGTAGTAACAGATTGTGGGCCCGTGAGGGTAAGCGGGGTACAGAATCAGTGGGCAAAGAGTAGTCGGGTCACACGCAGGGTCAGCAGGGTAAGTCAGTCCGTAGAATGGTCAGGGCAATCCGGGTCAAACGCAGGAGCAGGCAGAATAGTCAGGACAATCTGGGTCAATCACAGGAGCAGGCAGCGTAGTCAGGGCAATCCGGGTCAATCACAGGGGCAGGCAGCATAGTCAGGGTCAATCAGGGTCACTAGACGGGTGCAGGAACTCCGGATCACAGAAAGACCTTGCGGCAATCTGTGACAGTGCAGGGCATCTTTAAATAGTGCGCCCTGCACTGTCATTGGCCAGCCAGAATGCGCCCCCGGCTGTCATTGGACGCCTGAGGCGCGCCCGCGGCTCCTACTGCGCATGCGCGGCGTCCTGTCTGCCGCGGCTCGCCGGGACCTAGTGCCTTTGTCCCGGCATGATCTGCCGCCAATGCGCATGCGCGGGGGACGGCGCCGCGATCCATGGCTACGGAGCCGCGATCCCTGACACATGGTCTGGGTCTGCATGAGTGCTTCCGGCACTGGGGAGCTACAGTTCATTTAAGGAACCATGAATGCCAACATGTACTGTGACATACTGAAGCAGAGCATGATCCCCTCTCTTCGGAGACTGGACCACAGGGCAGTATTCCAACATGATAACAACCACAAACACACACTCCAAGACAACCATTGCCTTACTAAATAAGCTGAGGGTAAAGGTGATGGACTCACCAAGCATGTCTCCAGACTTAAACCCTATTGAGCATCTGTGGGGCATCCTCAAATGGAAGGTGGAGGAGCGCAAGGTCTCTAATATCCACCAGCTCCGTGATGTCGTCATGGAGGAGTGGAAGAGGACTCCAGTGGTAACCTGTGAAGCTCTGGTGAACTCCATGCCCAAGAGGATTAAGGCAGTGCTGGAAAATAATGGTGGCCAAACAAAATATTGACACTTTGGGCCCAATTTGGCCATTTTCACTTAGGGGTGTACTCAGTTTTGTTGCCAGTGGTTTAGACATTAATGGCTGTGTGTTGAGTTATTTTGAGGGGACAGCAAATGTACATGTTATACAAGCTGTACACTCACTACGTCACATTGTAGCAAAGTGTCATTTCTTCAGTGTTGTCACATGAAAAGATATAATAAAATATTTACAAAAATGTGAGGGGTGTACTCTCTTCTGTGAGATACTGTATATTCTTCATAGTCCAGGTTTTCTTCTTCCCATCCTTTCTATCACCAAGAAATTGGCATGCCATGTCTTAACAGCAGCCCTCTGTTTGGTAGCGTTACATTGGAAAAAGAAGGATGTGCCCTCCTTAGTGGAAATCTATGCTAGGACCTACTTTCATTTATCTTTATTCTGTTCACTTTGCAATGCCTGCTTGCCTGATTTGATTTAAGAAGTGTGACAAGTAACTTGGGTGGACGGTCTCTCCACTCCTCAACTTTTATTATGCCTAACCCAGGTCGTTTGTGGTATCCATTCTAAAATGTATATTTTCTCAATATAATTTTACATTGTAGGATGCGGCAAAGTCTTTAATTTGAGCTTCATCCCCAGGTTCCTGCTTTCCAAACTGATTGCAGGGAAATCCGAGGATACGTAAACCTTTCTCAGCATAATTGGCGTGAATTTCTGCAAGCTGAGTGTAGTTTACAGGTGTTTTTCCTCATTTAGATGCTACATTGACAATGATACAGACATAGCTTAATGTATGCTAGATAATGATCACCTGCGCTTAGGACACACCAATCAATAGTGCACACTCAATATTGATCAAAAAGACTGCTGCTCCTATAAATCTATACAACTTTATCAACATAATACACAAAGTGACAGGACCACTGCCTCAATGTATGTTATATAACAAAAAACAAATAACAAATTTAAATAATAAAATGCATAATAGTTGATTGTGAAATAAAGTCCTCAATGTGAAATCAGCAAGTGTAATAAAATTACTTTAACATCCAGAGGCACGCCCAGTGGGAGGGGTGAAACACGTCAGTATGGGCGTGGTGATACTAGCTCAGGAGCTCTGAGGATTACTAGCGATCTACTATTGTTTATTTGGAGACTCATGTCTATTGTATCTGAAAACATGTGACTGCAATACCAGTGTGTCTGCTTTTATTTATTAATAAACGGCATTACACTATTTTGGAAGCATCTCTCCATTCCTTACACGCATATACCTTACCGGCTCCATATCTGAATCACCGGGGATGACAAGCAATCCTTAAGCAGGAGGATTACAAGCTCCAGCATGACTTCCTATGCCCCACCAAAAGTGTGAATGACTCTTATTTCACCATAAGAGTCCATTGGTGTTGGTGAGTTAGGGGGCACACAGGTGGGGAGCACAGAGCACTTATCACCTTCGGATGTGAAAGTAATTTTTTTACACTTGCTGATTTCACATTGAGGACTTTCTCCCCTATGGAGCTCCTTGGCTGTACCACCTAAACTGTTTGTATATAACTAATGCAATGCCAAGAGCTTTACATTTTGAACACCTGACATCCAACTGTCTTTGATTGCTGTAGTGTATGCAAAATGCTGTGTATTTGAAAAATGTGTAAATAAAAAATTGTTATTTAGAAAAAAATTCTTCATGGTCTATGTACCTGAGGGTGTGGCAGGTGATATCTTACCCTACATACTTTTTTTCTTAAAGATCCTTTTTTCACATGTCAAACAGCTGTACAGTATGAATGCAAAAGTATTGTCTAAGTGA